>NC_060193.1:26531446-26867544 GCF_021184085.1 Oncorhynchus gorbuscha | reverse complement strand
TCAAAGCCCGTAACAAAGGGAGACAACGTGGAGATAAGGAGTAACAAAAGATATATTTATTAACTAAAGCAACTAAGGAAAATATCCAATGGTGTGTGTAATCAGTAGTCCGTAGTGTAAGTGAGTGTTTTGCATGCATGAATGTGATAATGCAGGGTGTTGAAAGGTGCCAAAGCACACAAACAAAAGGCCACCAAGAACCACACCACAATCTACAACAGGTGTCTGCATGGAGAGAGTCTCCTCCATGAATGTTGAAGAGGTCTATTTATCCTGGGAGACACCTGGCCCAGGTGTTTCCCATGTAGCTGACGACCCTCTCAACTCCGCCCACCGGCATCCTAATAAGAAAACAAGAACAAAGACAGAATACGGCAGACAGAGTGGGAGGGTCGTCACATTCCCCCATAAAACCGGGGACCAACAAGGACCCCGGAACAACATACCAGCCTCCCGCGTCCCAAATTGACACAGGCCTCTGCGTCCCAAATTGACACAGGCCTCTGCGTCCCAAATTGACACAGGCCTCTGCGTCCCAAATTGACACAGGCCTCTGCGTCCCAAATTGACACAGGCCTCTGCGTCCCAAATTGACACAGGCCTCTGCGCCCCAAATTGACACAGGCCTCTGCGCCCCAAATTGACACAGGCCTCTGCGCCCCAAATTGACACAGGCCTCTGCGCCCCAAATTGACACAGGCCTCTGCGCCCCAAATTGACACAGGCCTCTGCGCCCCAAATTGACACAGGCCTCTGCGCCCCAAATTGACACAGGCCTCTGTGCCCCAAATTGATGAGGGTTTACGTGTTCACACTTACAATTTGCCCCAGCCAACCTCCTCCCCAGACCTCAGCAACCTTCGCACAGGAAGCAACATTTAAGAGGAAAGAAAACAAGACCAGGAGGGAGCAGACAGGACAGAGAGAACATGACAATACGAAACAATGGTTAGTCACGTAAACATTAGGAACAGGGCGCACGAGAGAGCGCATCAGCAATCACGTTTTCAGTCCCCGGATGTGCCTCACATCGAGATGGAATGATTGTAAAAATAAACACCATCGCATTATCCTCTGGTTTGGACACATCATGGACCTCAAAAAAGTGAGGGGTTATGGTCGGTGTAGACCACAATAGGTACTACCCCGACCCGACATACACTTCGAAGTGTTGTAGCGCCCAAATGAGTGCTAGCGCTTCCTTTTCAATAACCGAATAGTTCAACTGATAATCGTTAAACTTTTAGAAAAGAAACTAACAGGCTTCTCAATCCCAGACACATCTGCTTGCAGCAAAACTGCACCTGCCCCCACATGACTAGCATCCACCTGCAAGGTAAATGACAAATCCATGCGAGGAGCAGCCAGCACTGGAGTTGAGGTAAGCAACCTCTTTGAATCTTCAAAAGCGTGTTGACAACGAGTAGACCAAACGTAAACAGCATTAGCTTTCAGCATATCTGTCAAGGGAGCGACCACAGTAGAGAAGTTATTACAAAAACTACGGTAATAACCAATCATGCCCAAGAAACGCATCAGTTCCTTTTTAGTAGTTGGTGGTGGAAAAGCATCAATAGCCACCACTTTAGCCCGAACAGGACGCACTTCACCCTGCCCAACCACTTTTCCAAGGTATGTAACGGTCGCCTGAGCAAACTCACATTTTGCCAGATTGATTGTGAGGCGACCTGCAGCCAGACGTTCAAACAAGGCTTGAATACGGGACAGATGTTCTTCCCAAGTATCTGCATAGATCACTACATCGTCCAAATAAACAGCGCACCCGGTCAGACCGGCGACAACCCTGTTCATAAGTCGCTGAAAAGTGGCAGGTGCATTGCGCAGACCGAAACTCATAACTGAATACGAGTACAGACCAAAGGGTGTAATAAAGGCAGAGATTTCACGTGCCCTACTCGTCAGTGGCACCTGCCAATAGCCTTTTAACAGGTCAAATTTGCTCACAAACTTAGCTGCACCGACTTGATCAACACAGTCCTCCATCCGAGGAAGAGGAAATGAATCTGGCTTTGTGACACTGTTTACCTTACGGTAGTCCGTACAAAAACGGTTTGTTCCATCCGGTTTACTGACCAAGATACAGGGAGAAGCCCAACTGGAGAAAGAAGGCTCTGCTATCTTACTCTCCAGCATGTACTTGACCTCAGCATCCAGACAACGTAGTTTCTCTGAAGAAACTCTATAGAACCGCTGACGAATGGGGTCAGCACCTCCAATGTCAATATCATGTTCTATTAAGTTTGTACGTGTAGGTGTATCAGAAAATAAACCTGGAAATCTCTGAATCAGACCAACCATCTCTTTCCGCTCATCAACAGGTAGGTGAGTGAGAAGACTGTCTAAAATATCCAGTGTTTCTGAATTTTTCAATCTACCCTGCAATATACAATCGTCAGGACCAGGAACATCTTCCTCCTCATGCACAGATCTAGCACGACAAGAACCCAAGGAAACAACGGTATCAGCCAAAAGAACAGGTTTACCGTCCTCTGTAGAATCCCACTGTTCAGTCTCAGAGGAACGTGCATAATAGGGTTTTAACAGATTTACATGGCACAGCTGGTGTGCTTTCCTCCGTTCTGGAGTGGCAACTAGATAATTTTGCTCAGTGTACTGGCGCACCACTGTATATGGACCTTGAAACTTGGCTTGAAAAGGAGAACCAACAATTGGCAGCAGAGCAAGAACCTGGTCACCTGGACTAAAGTGACGAGGCTCAGTTCGGCGATCAAATATGCCCTTCATCCTATCCTGTGAAGATGATAACTTCTCTTTAGCCATTTCACCAGCGGCATACAGCCGTCGCCGGAAATCACACACATACGAACACAGGGACTGAGGAGGCTCGGGAGACTTCCAGTCATCCTGGAGAACAGATAAAAGTCCACGCACCCTATGTCCAAACACAAGGTCATTTGGACTGAAACCTGTGCTCTCCTGTGAAACTTCCCTAGCGGCTAACAGTAACCAAGGCAACCCCTCCTCCCAATCCTTATCCATCTCAGTACAATAAGCTCTCAACAAAGACTTAAGTGTTTGATGGAAACGTTCCAGTGCTCCTTGACTTTGCGCGTGATAGGCGCTAGACACATTGTGTTTAATATGAAGCTGTTGAAGAACCTGACCAAACAGATTAGAGGTAAAATTAGATCCTTGATCACTCTGAATGACCTTAGGGATTCCAAACAATGAGAGAAACTGAGTCAAAGCTTTTAACACCGATTTAGTCGTGATAGATCGGAGAGGATAGGCAGCAGGAAACCTAGTGGTCTGACACATCACAGTGAACAGGTAACTGCTACCCTTTTTAGAATGAGGCAGAGGACCCACACAGTCAATAATTAGATACTCAAAAGGTTGGCTGAGTACAGGAATAGGAAACAATGGTACTGGTTTAATAGCTTGATTAGGCTTACCAGTTAATTGACAGGTGTGACAAGTTTTGATAAAATCAGAAACATCCCTCTTTAATCTAGGCCAAAAGAAATGTCTTAATATGCGATTGTAGGTTTTCCTCACCCCCATATGTCCAGCAACGTCACTGTGAGAAGTTTCCAACACCAACTCACGAAGCTTAACTGGTACAACAACCTGACTAATTGCCTCCCCCAGAAAAACACTATCATGAGACACCCACTTTCTCATCAGGACATCCTCTTGGAGAAAATAGCCATGGGCGACATCTCCCAACTGTTCTATAGGCACAATTTGATCACGCAACTCTTCCAACGTGGGGTCATCCCGTTGAGCATTGATTAGATCTGAGCGGGTTACAGATAACGGGATAACAGGGAAAACAGTGACATACTTTGTATTATTATCATTAGTCGGCGCAGTGACTAGTTCGCCACGGCTCATAGAACGTGTCACTGCACACGCAGAGAACACCTCTGGGAAACTCTGTACACTCTCATCAGGAATCCCAACAAATGACGGCTTAGTGGAAACCACTAGAGATGGAAACACAACTGGCCATACCCGCTCACCTGCTAAGTTATTCCCAAGGATAACGTCGATACCCTCAATAGGCAATGAAGGACGCACCCCCACAACAACTTCACCCTTCACCAGCCCACAATCCAACATCAGTTTATGCAATGGAACTGACAGAGTGTTCAAACCTATTCCCCTAATTAGAACACTATTCCCGAATCAGTCTCAGCAGAAAAGGGTAACACAGACTCCAACACAAATGATTCAGAGGCACCTGTGTCTCTCAGGATCTTCACTGGCACTAGGTCTTTACTTCCTAACATAGACACAAAACCTTCTGTAATGAAAGGTAAATAGTCTGGATCAATATGGACTTTCACATTCTCCTGGGCCTGAGGAAATGAGTCAAGAATGAACTGATGTGGAACAGGTGCAGCTAACGCAGCAGGCTTAGATTTAGCGTAAGCACCCTTTGACCTGAGAAGTGGACATTCGTTTTTCCAATGACCTGAACCTTGACAGTAGTGACACTCCTGCCCAAAGTCAGCCTTACCATGGGAGTCAGGTTCAACCCTAGTTGAATAGAACTCTGCCCGAGAATCAAAGTATCTCGGTGAGCGAAGCCCAAATCTATCCGAACACCCCCACTCTTTCCGAATACGGGGTTTTGCAAAGACACTTTTGTGAGTCAACACATACTCGTCCGCCAAAACCGCAGCTTCAGCAACATTCTTTACTTTCTGTTCATTAATATAAGTGGCAATACGATCAGGAATTGTGTCCTTAAATTGCTCTAACATAATCAGATCACACAGCCCTTGGAAAGTCACAACTGCAGAGGCAGAACACCAGCGATTAAACTGTAAAGATAACTGTCGCGCAAACTCAACATGAGTCTGGTTATCGTCCCTTTTTAAAGTTCTAAATCGTTGGCGGTAAGCCTCAGGGACCAATTCATAAATCTGTAACACAGCTGTTTTAACTTTATCATAACTGGCACTGTCGTGTACACTAAGAGCTGAATATGCTTCCTGCGCTTTACCAGTCAGCACACACTGCAACATTAAAGTGCGGTCAGAATCAGGCCAATTCCTAGCGTCAGCAACCCGCTCAAACAACGAAAAGAATGTCTCGGGGTCCCTTTCATTAAACCGAGGCAATAACCGCAAGTTCCCAACAATATCAAATGTCTCTGGGGCACGACCAAAAGCGGAACTACCCCTAGGTAAATCTGGGTCACCTTCCCAAAACAAACTCTCCCCTGAGATCTTTCCTTCCCTAACCAACTCTATACGTTCTTGTTGCAACTTGATTTTAGCACGCTCCATATCTTGTTTAAATGCCAATTCCTTTTCATATTTCACACGATCATGCTCTAGCTTCTCACGAGCATGCTCTAGCTTCTCACGATCATGCTCTAGCTGTAACAAAAGCAGTTCTTTCTGCTGTTCAAAAAGAAGGCTACTAGGACTAACCGATGGAATGGCCATTGTAACGTTATGGGGAGACAACAAATCCTCAGCAGAGGCTGGCCCGGTGGTAACTTCAAGAATACCACTCTCCATCAGATTGGCTTTCAATATCAACCTAATAGAATTCTTTAGACGTTTATCACTAATCTCAACCTTGTAGTGTTCCGCGACCTTCAACAGCTGTTCTTTAGTACCTAAATCTAACAATTCCTCTGATGGAGAGCGAATGAACTTATCTACATAAGACGCCATAATCACACAAAAAACAATTCTCGCTCTTCCCTTCTGCTGAGCACACCAGAACACAACCCGAGAATTGACAATCACCCTGAGCACCACAGAAGAGAGATGAGATATGGAGCTTCCCCAAAACCTACAATAACTCAACCCTAGTCTTCGTGCAGATTTGCGGTGGGAATTTACGCACTGTAGCCCGCTGGCAAGGAAATAGAACTCCCCAGCATGCTGGCAAATTCCACCAAGCCACGGATGTGCCCCGAGACAACTGCTCAGTCCACAGACACCACACAAAAATAACAAACATTAACCATGCCCAACATATTCCAAAAAATGAAACACGTCGCTAAACCTATCAGGGGAAAAAGGCTATAGCTCCGGGTAGCAAGTTCCACTACCCTACCCAAATCTCCCACCGAGGTACACAGCAGATTACTCACTTCAGACTGACGTCCCAACAGAAAGTAGAACAAGAGTTCAGGCTAGGCAGGGCCTGGAAACTAACCATTATACTCTCTCCAACGCAGCACACAAACCAAACAACAAAGGCAACCAATACTGGGCCGATCACACTCAAACACCATATTCAAACTAAACACGTACCTCCACGGTCTCCCAAACCAATAGTTCAAAGATCCCGGATGAGCCCCCACTTGTCACGAACCGGCTCAAAGCCCGTAACAAAGGGAGACAACGTGGAGATAAGGAGTAACAAAAGATATATTTATTAACTAAAGCAACTAAGGAAAATATCCAATGGTGTGTGTAATCAGTAGTCCGTAGTGTAAGTGAGTGTTTTGCATGCATGAATGTGATAATGCAGGGTGTTGAAAGGTGCCAAAGCACACAAACAAAAGGCCACCAAGAACCACACCACAATCTACAACAGGTGTCTGCATGGAGAGAGTCTCCTCCATGAATGTTGAAGAGGTCTATTTATCCTGGGAGACACCTGGCCCAGGTGTTTCCCATGTAGCTGACGACCCTCTCAACTCCGCCCACCGGCATCCTAATAAGAAAACAAGAACAAAGACAGAATACGGCAGACAGAGTGGGAGGGTCGTCACAGTGGGCTTTCACTTCAAATGGATTTCAAAATCAATGTGCGAGCGACATAAGTTCTGTTGGCAGCCAGTTCCTGGGAGCCCAGCTAGAGTACAGTCATTTACATAACCTCCAGCTGTCTGTCTTCTTGATCTAAACCCCCTGCATGAGTAAATTCTTTGTTTCATATTCCAAATATGCTTGCATTCAATAAAAGGTCTTGTGAATTAAGAGAGAAGGCAGTATGGTGTATTGTACCGTAGGCAGTACATACTGTCTGTATACACAGACAACAAAGACTGTATTTACAGTACAGACTCCAGATTAGGCACAGTACATCTGACACATATCCCCAGATATGTCACCAAGATGTTTGTGATTGGTTTTGATAGGGCAATTAAGTGTGAAACAACACCACTTATTTGGTACAGCAAAATAATTATGTTAGGCTACTGAGGGATGCCCAGTGCTTAGGACCCAGTAGACATACAGTATATGTTCATAAAGTATGTATGCCATGCCACTCCTTGCCCCCACACAAATCTTGAACTTGGTGTTCCCACCTCCATCAAAATATAAGGCCCTCGACAGCACACTTTCCCCATCATAAAGCAGGGGGCATGGAATTGACCTTGGCTCGAGGTATAGACCATCGCCTCCTTCCCAAACAACAAAGGTCTATCAACATCACTCCTAAACAGAGGCCTATTTCCTCCCTCAAATGTCTCCCATTCAGTCCCCAACCAATCCCAACCCCGCTGGCCTTTTGGCATTCAAAATCCCCTATTTCCCTCTGAAGATTTGTTGTCTCCCGCGCAGATAAATTGAAGGCGCATTGCTGTAGATCACAGCCAATTGAGGCTTTGCCACCATAGATCATCTGGTGGCACAATGCCCCCATGGCCTTTACTTCCTTATCAGTCTCGCAGATGGCGATGAGGCTTAGCCCCCCATCTCTATTCACCCCATGTTATTCCCCAGCTAATAGCAGAGAATGTGTGTGTGTTCATCTCAGTCTGGCATAGATAGAACAGGGA
Source organism: Oncorhynchus gorbuscha (assembly GCF_021184085.1). Taxonomy (NCBI): domain Eukaryota; kingdom Metazoa; phylum Chordata; class Actinopteri; order Salmoniformes; family Salmonidae; genus Oncorhynchus; species Oncorhynchus gorbuscha. The sequence continues at coordinate 26,859,800 of NC_060193.1, read as the reverse complement.
AACGGCTGCGGTGATGCAGACTACAGGCGCCAAAATCCTGATCATAGACTCATAATCCCCGTGTGGCTCCTCTCTCTTGTCCTCACAATAGTGGGTTCTGCACTGGCTCAGTCTATAGTATTGTGTCTGTAGTATTCTCTCTTGTACTCACAATAGTGGGTTCTGCACTGGCTCAGTCTGTAATATTGTGTCTGTAGTATTCTCTCTTGTCCTCACAACAGTGGGTTCTGCACTGGCTCAGTCTGTAGTATTGACTCACCGAAAATGTAATACTATTAGTCATCTAGGAAACTCTTTCCACCTGTGAGGAATAATGTATTATGAATATAGAGCCATTATTTGTTGTGACTAACTTATACCCAGGCTTACACAGGCGGTTCAATAAAGTACGACTTTAAAGGGGAAGTTCAGCTTTTTAGAGTAAGGAACCATCTAACACTATGTTGTAAATTACCGAACTTCCCCTTTAAAACTAGGTGAATCCGTACCTTGACCCTGATTGTACTGATTGAGTCAAACAGGGAACAGGACAATAGCAGGTATTTAGCAGCACCAGTGGCAGTGGGTTCGATCATCAGTCCATCACCATCATTACCGTTGCCCCAACTAAACCTGGAGGTGTTCTTTTCCTCGATACTGAATTATTTACCAATGCCCTCCTCCCATCCTGACAAGAGTTGTGTAGATGAGGCCATTGAGGTCAAAAAAAGACTGGTCTGACACACGCATACACAATGCTGTTACATTGCTGCCAAAAGATTTTAAGTGAAACAACAATCCCTTTACATTTGCTTGTCAAATGGCATCTTTAATAAAAACCTTAACTCTCAATTGCACTCCATCTAACGGCGCTTCTAGACCTTTCACCACCTTTCACAAGTCAACATCTGCAGGAAACACTGAACGAATTGAGGATTCTGTAGAGATTACAACACCCACACTGAATTCGTTGTATCTACACTACTAATACCTATACCCCAGAAGGGAGAAAAAGCAATATCAAATCAGACAACAAAATGAGTTCACCCACACACTGAAGAGCATCAGATGTCTGGTCCCAGTGAACTCAATTGGAAGAAGTTCTCAGTTTGGAGCAAAGAACACCTTGTACCCTTACAAAGTGAGACATCAAACTGGTGCTGATGATATGGATGGATCAGAGAGTCAAGGGTTAATGTATTAAACACTTTACAAATATCCCCACTTCATCAGAATACATCTCATGTCTATTCTTTACGTCACTGATTGGCGAATCAATAGTCTTCCACACACTATCTAGTTCTTAGTCAAAGTGATCGTGGCCATGGTTGTAACTTCTACTCTTTACTTTATCGTAGCCTAAGGACCTCATCGGAGGCCAGCCAGACAACTATTTATTTAAGTAGCCTAATGATCCATCATCAGGAGCTAGTCAAACATAAATAGCTTGTTCATGAACTCCCTTAAAACAGTTAGCTTCACTAACCTCTTGAACAAACTCTAGGACAAACATTGTCCTGACTAGACATTCACTTCATTGGCTTGGAAGGGAGGCCAATCACCAGACAGAGAACATAATTGATAAGAGTGATGTGGTGTTGTCATGGACAACAGCATCGATCCAACCTCTTAACATTAGCCAGTGCAAGTAGAATAAACAATATATCAAATGACAATCACATTAGTGGATTTTCCAATAGAGTTTATTATTGCTCATATACTTGTTTCAAATTAATGGAGTTACAAGGGAATTGAAGGTTAAATAAAGGTTAAATAAAAAATAAAGAACGTAATTGCAACTTAAATTGAATGTGCTCTATAGAGTTCATTGGATATTCTATATTTATTCAGAGATGTACAAAGAAAACCATCAGATGGCAAGTGATGCGTTTCAATAAAACTCTATTGATGGAAGCACTGTAATTGTAAACTTTCTTTTCAAAATGTGTAATTGGTTTGAAGCTGAAAAGATTATCCACCATTTTAGCCTCCATTATTAAGATATGATATAGTCTGTGATGCTCAGAAATTATTTAATTTATGACAACAGGCTTAGCAATCAGAACTATCCCATTGGGATTAAAAAAACAATGGGATAGTTCTGATTGCTAAACTCTTTGACTAGAAAATTACGGTCATGACTGACTTCTTCCATATAGTGCACTCAGCATGTAATATAATAGCGACTGCTTTCTCACCCGTTATGGCTATGTCCCATTTTTTCATGCTGAATATACAGTTTTAATGGTTTATAGCTAGTTGGAGATGCCATCAGAGAGGTTTTAACCTAGTACATGTAATTTCAGTCTATTTGAAATATCACTGTTGTTTCCACTGCTACAGGGCCAAATTTGGGGCCCCGGGGCACCTACCTCCAGGGTCACTAGACCTGTTTGATGTGACTGCCTGGCTATAGGCAACCTCTCATGCTGGGCTTCTGTACTTTAGCATTTTCAAAAATATCCATGGCATGTCTCTACAAGGCCTTCCTGCTGGTAAACAAGAGACTTTGTAGGTCATGATTAAAAGACTAATTTGTCTTCCACACTCCATCTGCTCAGCCTCAACCTACCAGGTAATTAGGGAGCTATGGGACACCGAGCTCACTGTCTCCCAAATGGTACCCTATTCCCTATTTAGTGCACTACATAAGGAAAAGGGTGCCACTGGGATGCAAACCTGAATATTAGATGGCCTCAGGGGGGTTTCAACCCTACTTTCATGCACCTATTAGGGACCCCTGGAAATGCTTTCCACATGTGCAATTAATGTGTTGTGTATTTTCTGGGAATAGCCCTTGCACAGCCTGAAGGTGTGTTGGGTCATTGTCCTGTTGAAAAACAAATGATAGTCCCACCAAGCGCAAACCAGATGGGATGGTGTATCACTGCAGAATGCTGTGGTAGCCATGAATACCTTGAATTCTAAAACCATCACAGACAGTGTCACCAGCACACCTGTTCTTACATGCTTCATGGTGGGAAACACACATGCTGAGATCATCAATTCACCTAGTCTGCATCTCAAAAAGACACAGCAGTTGAAACCAAAAATCTCAAATTTGGACTCATTAGACCAAAGGACAGATTTCCACAGGTCTAATGTCCATTGCTCGTATTTCTTGGCCCAAGCAAGTCTCTTCTTCTTATTGGTGTCCTTTAATAGTGGTTTCTTTGCAGCAAATCTACCATGAAGGCCTGATTCACGCGGTCTACTCTGAACAGTTGCTGTTGAGATGTGTCTGTTACTTGAACTCTGTGAAGCATTTATTTGGGCTGCAATTTCTGAGGCTGGTAACTCTAATAAACATATCCTCTGCAGCAGAGGTAACTCTGGGTCTTCCTTTCCTGTGGCGGTCTTCATGAGAGCCAGTTTCATCATAGCGCTTGATGGTTTTTGCGACTGCACTTGAAGAAACTTTAAAAGTTCTTGAAATGTTCCACATTGACGGACCTTCATGTCTTAAAGTAATGGTGGACTGTTGTTTCTCTTTGTTTATTTGAGCTGTTCTTGCCATAATATGGACTTGGTCATTTACCAAATAGGGCTAGCTTCTGTATACTAACCCTACCTTGTCACAACACAACTGATTGGCTCAGTCGCATTAAGATGGAAATAAATCCAGAGATTTGGTCTTAGTGGTCTTAGTGGGACAATCAATTGTTTTTCAACACGACAATGACCCAACACACCTCCAGGCTGTATAAGGGATATTTTACCAAGAAGGAGAGTGATGGAGTGCTGCATCAGATGACCTGGCCTCCACAATCCCCCGAACTCAACCCAATTGAGATGGTTTGGGATGAGTCGGACCGCTGAGTGAATGAAAAGCAGCCAACAAGTGCTCAGCATATGTGGAAACTCCTTCAAGACTGTTGGAAAAGCATTCCAGGTGAAGATGGTTGAGAGAATGCCAAGAGTGTGTGAAGCTGTCATCAAGGCAAAGGGTTGTTATTTGAAGAATCTCAAATGTAAAATATATTTTGATATGTTTAACCCTTTTTTGGTTACTACATGATTCCATATACAGTGCCTTGCGAAAGTATTCGGCCGCCTTGAACTTTGCGACCTTTTGCCACATTTCAGGCTTCAAACATAAAACTGTATTTTTTTGTGAAGAATCAACAACAAGTGGGACACAATCATGAAGTGGAACGACATTTATTGGATATTTCAAACTTTTTTAACAAATCAAAAACTGAAAAATTGGGCGTGCAAAATTATTCAGCCCCTTTACTTTCAGTGCAGCAAACTCTCTCCAGACGTTCAGTGAGGATCTCTGAATGATCCAATGTTGACCTAAATGACTAATGATGATAAATACAATCCACCTGTGTGTAATCAAGTCTCCGTATAAATGCACCTGCACTGTGATAGTCTCAGAGGTCTGTTAAAAGCGCAGAGAGCATCATGAAGAACAAGGAACACACCAGGCAGGTCCGAGATACTGTTGTGAAGAAGTTTAAAGCCGGATTTGGATACAAAAAGATTTCTCAAGCTTTAAACATCCCAAGGAGCACTGTGCAAGCGATAATATTGAAATGGAAGGAGTATCAGACCACTGCAAATCTACCAAGACCTGGCCATCCCTATAAACTTTCAACTCATACAAGGAGAAGACTGATCAGAGATGCAGCCAAGAGGCCCATGATCCCTCTGGATGAACTGCAGAGATCTACAGCTGAGGTGGGACACTCTGTCCATAGGACAACAATCAGTCGTATATTGCACAAATCTGGCCTTTATGGAAGAGTGGCAATAAGAAAGCCATTTCTTAAAGATATCCATAAAAAGTGTCGTTTAAAGTTTGCCACAAGCCACCTGGGAGACACACCAAACATGTGGAAGAAGGTGCTCTGGTCAGATGAAACCAAAATTGAACTTTTTGGCAACAATGCAAAACGTTATGTTTGGCGTAAAAGCAACACAGCTCATCACCCTGAACTCACCATCCCCACTGTCAAACATGGTGGTGGCAGCATCATGGTTTGGGCCTGCTTTTCTTCAGCAGGGACAGGGAAGATGGTTAAATTTGATGGGAAGATGGATGGAGCCAAATACAGGACCATTCTGGAAGAAAACCTGATGGAGTCTGCAAAAGACCTGAGACTGGGACGGAGATTTGTCTTCCAACAAGACAATGATCCAAAACATAAAGCAAAATCTACAATGGAATGGTTCAAAAATAAACATATCCAGGTGTTAGAATGGCCAAGTCAAAGTCCAGATCTGAATCCAATCGAGAATCTGTGGAAAGAACTGAAAACTGCTATTCACAAATGCTCTCCATCCAACCTCACTGAGCTCGAGCTGTTTTGCAAGGAGGAATGGGGAAAAAATTCAGTCTCTCGATGTGCAAAACTGACAGAGACATACCCCAAGCGACTTACAGCTGTAATCGCAGCAAAAGGTGGCGCTACAAAGTATTAACTTAAGGGGGCTGAATAATTTTGCACGCCCAATTTTTCCGTTTTTGATTTGTTAAAAAAGTTTGAAATATCCAATAAATGTCGTTCCACTTCATGATTGTGTCCCACTTGTTGTTGATTCTTCACAAAAAAATACAGTTTTATATCTTTATGTTTGAAGCCTGAAATGTGGCAAAAGGTCGCAAAGTTCAAGGGGGCCGAATACTTTCGCAAGGCACTGTATGTTGTTTCATAGTTTTGATGTCTTCACTATTATTCTACAATGTAGAAAATAGTACAAATAAAGAAAACCCTTGAATGAGTAGGTGTTCTAAAACCTTTGACCTTTTAATGTATAATAATAAGCCTTTTGTGAAACAACACTCCCACATGACTCTTTTCCCTCTTACTTTGAGGAGAAATGTACTTACTATGACTGAGATCTGTGGTTGTCCCACCTAGTTATCTTAAGATGAATGCATTATCTGTAAGTCACTCTGAATAAGAACATCTGCTAAATGACTAAAATAAAAAATAAGCTAAATCTGAGCTGCAGACATCAAAAGCCGAGAGTCACAAACACAGATACCCTCTCAGGCATGAACAGGGGAATGAGTCTATTCATTTATTCATTCACCGGCAGCCAAGTGTGCAGGTGGAACCAGCAATGTGGCTATACAAAAATCAGATGGCAGCAGGAAACCACCGAATTGTATGAACTGACGACACAAAGGAAATCCTCAGAGGTGGCGGCCATTGATGTTTCATCCCATGGTGTCCCATGGCCATCGTCATCAGTAAAGCAACTCATTTCAGAGGGGACATTTGAATGACATTTTTTGGATTCTGTCACGTCCTGACCTTAGTTCCTTTTGTATGTTTCTATTTTAGTTTGGTCAGGGCGCGAGTTGGGTGGGCATTCTATGTTTTGTTCTTGTGTTTATATTTCCATGTGTTTGGCCTGATATGGTTCCCAATCAGAGGCAGCTGTCAATCGTTATCTCTGATTGAGAACCATACTTATTCCCACTCTTTTTTTGTGGGTGGTTATTTTCCATTTCAGTGTTTTTCACCATTCGGGACTGTTTCATTTTTTCTTTATTCGCTTGTTCGTTTGTTTCCTGTGTTCAGTGTAATAAATATGACGAACACTTACCACGCTGCATATTGGTCAGATATTTCCTACTCCTCCTCAGAAGAGGAAGACGACAACAGTTACAGAACCATTCAACACAACCGGACTAAGCAACGTGGTAACCAGGAGCAGAGGTTTCTGGACTCCTGGACATGGGAGGAGATTTTGGATGGTAGGATAAGAGCTGGAGGCAGCTAAAGCCGAGCGGCGGTGTTATGAGGAGCAGGGATGAGAGGCAGCCCACAAAATGTCTTGGGGGGGGCACACGGGGAGTGTGGCTTACCGTGGCGAGAGGTGGACCGGCCAGGCACCGTGTTATGCCGTGAGGCGCACGGTGTCCCCAGTGCGCAGGTATAGCCCGGTGCTCTACATCGCAGCTCCTCGTATCGGCTGGGCTAGCGTGGGCATCGAGCCAGGAGCAATGAAACCGGCTCAGCGCATCTGGTCTCCAATGTTTCTCCTCAGTCTGGGTATTATGGCACCAGCCCTACGCACGGTGTCCCCGGTTCGCCAGCACAGTTCAGTGCGGTCTGTTCCACCCCACTGCACTTGCCAGGCTACGGGGAGTATCCAGCCAGGGCAGGTTGTGCAGGCTCGGTGCTCGAGACCGCCAGTGCGCCTCCATGGTCTGGTCCATCTGGTGCCTCCTCCACGCACCAGGCCTCCTGTGGCAGCCCCACGCACCAGGCTGTCTCTCCATCTCCTCCCTCCAGGTGCTCCTTCCTGTCCAGCGCTTCCAGAGTCTCCCTCCTGTCCAGCGCTTCCAGAGTCTCCCTCCTGTCCAGCGCTGCCAGAGCCGCCCGTCAGTCAGGAGCTGCCAGAGCCGCCCGTCAGTCAGGAGCTGCCAGAGGCTCCCGTCAGTCAGGAGCTGCCAGAGCCTCCCATCAGTCAGAAGCTGCCACAACCGCCCGTCAGTCAGGAGCTGGCAGAGCCGCCCGTCAGTCAGGAGCTGCCAGAGCCGCCCGTCAGCCAGGAGCTGCCAGAGCCGCCCGTCAGTCAGGATCTGCCAGTGTCGACCTTCACTCCGGCGCTGCCAGAGTCGCCCACCGCGGACAGATGCTCACCCAGACCCTCCCCTATGGGGTTAGGTTTTGCGGCTGAGAATTTGAATACGTCCAACCGGCCTCAAAACCACAGACCATGTGTAACCATACCAGCCCAGGACCTCCACATCTGGCTTGTTCACTTGCGGGATCATCTGAAAGCAGCCACCCAGACAGCTGATGAAACTGGGGGTTTGTACAACCAAAGAATACCTGCACAAACTGTCAGAAACCGTCTCAGGGAACAAGATGATTTGCGTTCTTGCCGTCCTCACCAGGGTCTTGTTCTGACTGCAGTTCGGCATTGTAACCAATTTCAGTAGGCAAATGCTCACCTTTGATGGCCACTGCTGGCGAAGTGTGCTCTTCATGGATGAATCCCGGTTTCAACTTTACCGGGCAGTATGGCGTCGTGTGGGAGAGCGGTTTGCTGATGTCAACATTGTGAACAGAGTGCCCCATGGTGGCGGGAGGGTTACGGTATGGGCAGGCATAAGCTATGGACAACGAACACGATCGCAATTTGAATGCACAGAGAAACCGTGACGAGATCCTAAGGCCCATTGTCATGCCATTCACCCTCTGCCATCCCCTCATGTTTCAGCATGTTAATGCAATGCCCATGTCGCAAGGATCTGTACACAGTTCCTGGTAGCTGAAAATGTTCCAGTTCTTCCACGGCCTGCATACTCACCAGACATGTCGCCCATTGAGCCTGTTTGGGATGGTCTGGATCAACATGTACAACAGCGTGTTCCAGTTCTGGCCAAAATCCAACAACTTCACTCAGCAATTGAAGAGGAGTGGGACAACACTCCACAGTCCACAATAAACAGCCTGATTAACTCTATGCGAAGGATATGTGCCATATTGCAAGAGTCAAATGGTGGTAACACCAGATACTGACTGGTTTTCTGATCCACACCCCTACTTTTTTTTAAAGGTAACTGTGACCAACAGATGCGTATCTGTATTCCCAGTCATGTGAAATCCATAGATTATGGCCCAATGAATGTATTTCAATTGACTGGTTTCCTTATATGAACTGTAACTCAGTAAATCTTTGAAATTGTTGCATGATGCATTTATATTTTTGTTCAGTTTATTATACCTGTATCAGTGAAGAAACATATTTTTCTGGGAAATGTGCCATAATCATAGCTTCGTCCAACAGCTTGTGAAGAAGGCGTTCATGAGGTCCTTTATAGCTCACATGGCGCTTGTGACCAGGGTAGTGGGTTTGATTCCAGGAACTACCTATACGTAATATGTATGCCCAGATTTTGATAAAGCGTCTGCTAAATGGCATACATTATATTATTTGAAATGCCACAGTATCATTATTCAATTGGCACACAAACAAACTTTAGCAAAACATACACTATATACAGTTGAAGTCGGATGTTTACATACACTTAGGTTGGAGTCATTAATACTCGTTTTTCAACCACTCCACAAATTTCTTGTTAACAAACTATAGTTTTGGCAAGTCGGGTAGGACATCTACTTTGTGCATGACACAAATAATTCTTCCAACAATTGTTTACATACAGATTATTTAACTTATAATTCACTGTATCACAATTCCAGTGGGTCAGAAGTTTATATACACTAAATAGACTGTGCCTTTAAACAGCTTGGAAAATTCCAGAAAATGATGTCATGGCTTTAGAAGCTTCTGATAGAATAATTGACTTCATTTGAGTCATTTGGACGTGTACCTGTGGATGTATTTCAAGGCCTACCTTCAAACTCAGTGCCTCCTTGCCAGACATCATGGGAAAATCCAAAGAAATTAGCCAAGATTGTAGACCTCCACGTCTGGTTCATCCTTCGGAGCAATTTCCAAACGCCTGAAGGTACCACGTTCATCTGTACAAACAATAGTACGCAATTATAAACACCATGGGACCACGCAGCCGTCATACCGCTCAGGAAGGAGACACGTTCTGTCTCCTAGAGATGAACGTAATTATATGTGAAAAGTGCAAGTCAATCCCAGAACAACAGCAAAGGACCATGTGAAGATGCTAGAGGAAAGTATCTATATCCACAGTAAAATGAGTCCTATATCGACATAACCTGAAAGGCCGCTCATCAAGGAAGAAGCCATTGCTCCAAAACAGCCATAAAAAAGCCAGACTACGGTTTGCAACTGCACATGAGGACAAAGATTGTACTTTTTGGTGAAATGTCCTCTGGTCTGATGAAACAGAAATAGAACTGTTTGCATAATTTCCATTGTTATGTTTGGAGGAAAAAGGAGGAGGCTGTCATGCCTTGGTCATTGTATTTTGTGTTTTTTGTTATATGTTTGGGTAGGCCAGGGTGTGACATGGGTTTATATGTTGTTTTTCGTATTGGGGTTTGTATTATTTGGGATTGCGGCTGATTAGGGGTGTGGTATAGGTTTGGCTGCCTGAGGCGATTCTCAATTAGAGTCAGGTGCTTATCGTTGTCTCCGATTGGGAACCGTATTTAGGCAGCCTCAGTTTCGCTTTGTATTTCGTGGGTGTTTGTTCCTGTCTCTGTGTTGTAGTCACCAGATAGGCTGTAATTAGTTTCACGTTCCGTTCTGTTGTTTTTGTATTTAGTTCAGTTATTTCATGTACCGCGATACTTTCATTAAAGTCATGAGTAACCTACACGCTGCATTTCGGTCTGATTCTCTTCATTCAACAGACGAACACCGTTACAGAGGCTTGCAAGCCAAAGAACACCATCCCAACCACGAAGCACGGGGATGGCATTATCATGTTGTGGGGGTGGCAGCATAATGTTGTGGGGGTGCTTTGCTGCAGGAGGGACTGGTGCACTTCACAAACTAGATGGCATCATGAGAAAGGAAAATTATGTGGATATATTGATGCAATATCTCAGACATCAGTCAGGAAGTTCAAGCTTGGTTGCAAATGGGTCTTACAAATGGACAATGACCCCAAGCATACTTCCAAAGTTGTGGCAAATGGCGTAAGGACAACAAAGTAAAGGTATTGGAGTGGCCATCACAAAGCCCTGACCTCAATCCTATAGAAAATTTGTGTGCAGAACTGAAAAAACGTGTGCAAGCAAGGAGGCCTACAAACCTGACTCGGTTGCAACAGCTCTGTCAGGAGGAATGGGCCAAAATGCACCTAACTTATTGTGGGAAGCTTGTGGAAGGCTACCCGAAATGTGTTGACCCAAGTTATTAAACAATTTAAAGGCAATGCTTCCAAATACTAATTTGAGTGTCTATAAACTTCTGACCCACTGGGAATGTGATGAAAGAAATAAAAGCTGAAATAGATCATTCTCTCTAATATTATTCTGACATTTCACATTCTTAAAATAAAGTGGTGCTTGTAACTGACCTAAAATGGGGAATTATTACTGGGATTAAATCTCAGGAATTGTGAAAAACTGAGTTTATAAGTATTTGGTTAAGGTGTATGTAAAACTTCCGACTTCAACTGTATACAAAAGTATTTGGAAACCCCTTCAAATGAGTGGAGTTGCCTAAATCAAGCACACAGGCATGCAATCTCCATAGACGAACAAAGGCAGTAGAATGACCTTAATGAAACGCTCAGTGACTTTCAACGACTTTCAACGTGGCACCGTAAGTTTGTCCAATTTCTGCTCTACTAGAGCTGCCCCAGTCAACTGTAAGTGCTGTTATTGTGAATTGGAAACGTCTAGGAGCAACAAGGGCTCAGCCACAAAGTGGTAGGCCACACAAACTCACAGAACAGGACCGCCGAGTGCTGAGTCGCGTAAAAATCGTCTGTCCTCGGTTGCAACACTCACTCACTCCCGTGTTCCAAACTGCCTCAGGAAGCAACTTCAGCAGAAGAACTGTTCGTCGGGAGCTTCGTGAAATGGGTTTCCATGGCCGAGCAGCCGCACATAAACCTAAGATCACCATGCACAATGTCAAGCGTTGGAGTGGTGTAAACTCGTCGCCATTGGACTCTGGAGCAGTGGAAATTCATTCTCTGGAGTAATGAATCACATTTCACCATCTAGCAGTCCGACGGACAAATCTTGGTTTGGCGGATGACAGGACAACACTACTTTTCATGGTTCGGGCTAGGCCCCTTAGTTCCAGTGAAAGGATATCTTAACGGTACAGCATACAATGACATTCTAGATGATTCTGTGCTTCCAACTTTGTGGCAACAGTTTGGGGAAGGTGCATTACTGTTTCAGCTTGACAATGACCCCACCCCGTGCACAAAGTGAGGTCCATATAGAAATAGTTTGTCGAGATCGGTGTGGAAGAACTTGATTGGCCTGCACAGCGCTCTGACCTCAACCCCATCAGACACTTTTGGGGTGAATTGGCGCGCAGACTGCGAGCCAGGCCTAATCGCCCAACATCTGTGCCCGACCTCACGAATGCTCTTGTGTCTGAATGGAAGCAAGTCCCCGTATCAATATTCCAACATCTAGCGGAAAGCCTTCCCAGAAGAGTGGAGGCTGTTATAGCAGCAAAGGTGGGATCAACTCTATATTAATGCCCATGATTTTGGAATGATATTTTCGAAGAGCGGGTGTCCACATACTTTTGGTCATGTAGTGTATCCGAATGGAAGTTATTTCCCAGCCCTTTGAGTCTCTTCATTGTTCCCCAGTGCAGGCTCTCTCTCTATATAGGTAGGCTTTAAGTAGGCATATTTCATAACTGCAAAACCTATACACAACTAATATCAGGCTGTGCTCCATTGATTTCCCTGTGCGCCTGGACTGCTGATATGAAAAATAATATTACATTTGCCCCGGAGCAGTTGTTTCAGTGTGGCAATAATTCCTAATGGAAGACTAACACTTAGAAGCTGTGTGCTGCTGGATGAAGACTAGGTACTCCATTAACCAAAAATCCCTGGACCACTCAGGCACAGATTTCCCATTAAAGCAAAGAGCACTGAATTGGCAAAAATGCTATATCAATAATTCTGCTATATTCACACCTGGTTCCTGACCCCTCTGCACTCGATTTCATCAGCGGTTAATTTAGCCTTATCTCAATGGTATTAAAAGCGAGGGTTCAAGCTATGCAATTTTCTCAGGTGAAACTCAAATTGAAAAAGCTAAATCAGAGGAGAAGAATTAACACTTAGGTCAGTGGCGGTTTTAGCTTGTACGTCTCCCTGGGCAACCCCCCCCCCCCCAATAACAAACAACACAAATACATAATCAAAACATTTAAAACTATATAAATATACAAATATATACGACTCATAAATATCAAAGAGAAGTAACAAAGACAAATAGAAAATATTTGATTTGGCACTCCAGTATTAATACATTACCCATCCCCCAACACTGTTGACCAAGAGTCAAGACTAAACCAATTCCACTTGGTGGTGGGCAGACTGGTTTTATATTATTCTTAACGATTTCGCACAAACCATTAAAAAAATGCAACAATATGTCTGTGAAACTATATGTTCGCAGTATTATGAATGAATTGTGGTTTATTTGGTAGCATTTCATAGTGTGACTGATTTTACTAATTGCATTAGTACTGTACAAAGTTAGAGGTGCGCTATTTGATAGATTCCCCCGCTCCCCCTTCCTCGGGCTTCCAGTGGGGAGAAATGAGGTCAACCTACCCCCTCCCCATCTCGGATTTCTGAGTGGGAGACCTACCCAGGCAGTAGCTCACAAACTAGAATCAGGGCGCCCACTCCGACAAGGTTAATTGACCCACAGTCGCACACGGTGACATGATATCATTGACGTAACGTGCAGATGAGCGATAGAAAACCGCTCGCACAAAATGTCACCAATCCCCCCCAAAATTATGCGGGCACCCCATGCCCCCCCCCCCCCCGGCAAGATGCCGCCTGGGCGGCTGCCCTTGTCGCCTATACCTAAACCCTCCACTGCACTAGTTGCACAAAAGGAGGTCAACATTGGATTAGAAAATGGGAAAGAAAAGATGGCAATAATTGACATGAACTTACAATCAGTGAAATTTCCTTTAGGAGACATAAAGGTCAACATTCGTGGGGAAAGATTGCATCCTGCCAGACTACTGAGACAAACGAGCAGACTAGAGCATACTTTTATGGGAGAAAGTATAATTTTCCTGTTTATAAAATAATAGACTATAACCACTGGGGTACCAAGGACCTCTCTTAATTCCAGTCCTATAGGCCTACTGTACAACAGCTTCTTTTCTTTTTATATACATGTCCTCAATCCGTAATGTTACCCTGGTGTCAATGATACGGATGTCTACATATCTGCTATTTCTCAAGTAGACACATTGTTCCAGCGCTGCAGTCAGGCGAAGTGAAGGACAGAAAAGACTATTATTAAAAGGGCCAAGTCAGAGAATTCTCCCTAGTAAGTGATAGCTAGTTGTCTGCTGTGACTAGTCAAAAAGGACTCATTTTGAAAGATTTTGAACATTCAAAGAAACTGGGAAAGGTCCATGGCAGGCACTGTTGTAACATTAGCTTGCTATATAACTTGTGAGTGATAGGAAGCATGAGCACCACCAGCCATCAGCCTACACCACCGTGCACACACCCTTTGTTACTATGACAACTAGCGTAGTCATGTCAGCAAATTACTGCTGTCTGAATACACAGAAGTCCAATTTGGTCACTTGTAACTTGCTGTTTGGACAATAAATACTCCAAAAAGTGCTTATACAAAAACCCAGCCTAAAACCCCAAAGGATGATTGGTGGTGGTGCTTACTGGCCCAAAGTTCTTAACCGCTAGGCTACCTGCCGCACTACAGAAAGCTCCACTAGATGACCAAAAGTATCTGGACACCTGCTTGTCAAACATCTCATTCCAAAATCATGTGCATTAATATATAGTTTGTCCCCCCTTTACTGCTATATCAGCCTCCACTCTTCTGGGAAGGCTTTCCACTAGAAGTTGGAGCATTGCTACGAGGACTTGCTTCCATTCAGACACAAGAGCATTAGTGAGGTCGGGCATTATTTTGTGCGATAAGGCCTGGTTTGCAGTCGGCATTCCAATTCAACCCAAAGATGTTCGACTCATCCCAAAGGTGTTCAATGGGATTGAGGTCAGGGCTCTGTACTGGGCAGGGCAGTCAAGTTCTTCCACATCGATCTCGACAAACCATTTCTGAATGGACGTCACTTTGTGCACGGGGGCATTGTCATACTGAAACAGTAATGTAATTTTATCACAAAGTTGGAAGCACAGAATTGTCTAGAATGTCATTGTCTGCTGTAGCGTTAAGATTTCCCAAACCATGAAAAACAGCCCCAGATCGTTATTCATCCTCCACCAAACTTTACAGTTGGCACTATACATTGGGGCAGGTAGCGTTGTCCTGTCATTTGCCAGATGGTGAAGCGTGATTCATTACTCCAAAGAACGTGTTTCCACTGCTCCAGAGTCCAACGGCGACCAGTTTTACACCACTCCAGCCAACACTTTGTGCATGGTATTTGGTATTTATTAGGATACCCATTAGCCGCTGCAAAAGCATCTGCTACTTTTCCTGGGGTCCACATGAAACATGTCATGGTACAGAATATTATTAGTCAAGGACTGAAATACATACATTTCAAACAACACACACAGCCGACATATAAGTACATATACACAACATCTAGGTCTAATGCATAGTACAGTACAAATTACAATACAATATATTTTAAATGGCTGTCTCTTCACAGTCCCCTTTGTGCAGTATAGTGTTCTTTTATGTTTAAAAAAAACTGTTTTTATTGCTAGCTTGAGTTACATGGGATGGCAGAGAGTTCCATGTAGTCATGGCTCTATTTAATACTGTGCGTTTCCCAGCCTCTGTTCTGTTCTGGACCTGGGGACTGTGAAGACACCTCTGGTTGCATGACTTGTGCTGTACCGATGAGTTGTCCGAACTGTGTGCCAACTGCTTCAACATACATTTTGGTACCTTCAACACATCAATACCTCGCACAAAGACGAATAGTGATGCAGTCAATCTCTCCTCAACTTTGAGCGAAAAAAAAACAGAAACAGAAAACAATAATAGCCCTAGCCGACTGCCCTGCGGCACACCACACTCCACACTTGCATGAGAGAGGCTTCCATTACCGAAAACCTCTGTGTTCTATTAGACAGGAAACTCTCAATCCATAATAAGGCAGAGGATGAAAATCATTTTATGATCAATTACATCAAAAGCTGCATGGAAGTCTAACAAACAGCTCCCACAATCTTCTTACTATTAATTTCTTTCAGCCAAACATCAGTCATTTGTGTCAGTGCCGAGCATGTTGAGTGCCCCTCCCTATAAGCATGATGAAAGTCTGTTGTTAATTTGTTTTCTGTCAAAGATGATCAAACAAAATATTTTCCAAAAGTTTGCCAAGCACTTGTAACGGGCTAATTGATCGTCTGTCTGTACCATTAAAGGATGCTCTGATATTCTTGGGTTGCAGAATGATGGTGTGTGCCCTTCATGTCTGAGGAGGCCATCTTCTAGGCTTAAATTGAAGATGTGGCAAACAGGAGTCACAATGTATTCCGATACCAACCTCAGGAATTTACCATCCATGTTGTCGGTACCAGGTGGTTTGTCCACTGGTTAGCAAAAAATAATCACCTCTTCCACACCCACTTTGTGGACTCAAAACTACAGTGCTTGTCTTTCGTTATTTGGTCCATTATGCATGAATATGAAGGCTCAACATTTGTTGTTTGCATTTCATACCTAAGTTTGCTAATCCTGTTAACAAAAAAGTTATAAAAGTGGTTGGCAATATCAAAGGGTGTTGTTATGAACAAGCCATCTGGCTCAATGAAAGATGGAGCCGAGTTTGCTTTCTGGCCTAGGATTTAATTGAAAATATTCCAGAGCTTTTTTACTATCATTCTTCATATAATTTATCTTTGTTCCATAGTATAGTTTCTTCTTCTTTATTTTTTGTTTAGTTACATTATTTCTCTATTTGCTCTATGTTTGCCAGTCTGCTGTGTTGGCAGACTTATTTGCAATTTCCTTTGCCTCATCCCTCTCAGCCATACAGTTTTTCTATTAATCATCTATCCATGGTTGACTTGGCAGTTCTAACAGTCCGTTTCTTGATGGGTGTATGCCTATCAGTAACCAGAAGAAGCTTTTTTATAAATGCTTCAAGTGCAGCATCCGGATGTTCCACATTACACACATCAGACCCACAAATACTTTTCACATCTTCGACATAGGAATCATCGCAAAACCTCTTGTATGATCGTTTATACACTATTTTAGGTCCAGTCTTTGGAACTTAGTTTTTTCTAGATATGCCTATTATATTATGATCACTACATGCGAAGGGTGTGGACACTGCTTTAGAGCAGAAGTCTGCAACATTAGTAAAGATGTGATCAATACAAGTGGATCATTTAGTTCCTGCTCTGTTTGTAAATAACCTGGTAGGTTGACTGATGACTTGAACCAGACTGCAGGCCCTGGCTACAGCTTGGAGCTTCTTTTTTGAGTGGGCAGCTTGATGACAACCAATCAATATTTAGGCCACCCAGAATATATACCTCTCTTGATATCACATATATTATCCAACATTTCACACATACAGTATAGTACAAATACAGACTTTTAGCACTTGGTGGTCTATAGCAACTTCCTATGAGAGTAGGCTTTATGTGAGGCAGAACCTGTAGCCATATTACTTCCACATCATCTAACATGAGATCCTCTTTCAGCCTAACAGGAATATGACTCTGGACATACATGGCAACACCTCTCCATTTGCATTTCTATCTTTTCTACATATTCTATAACCATGTATAGTTACTACTGCATCGTCAAATGAATTATCTAAGTGTGTTTCAGAGATACCCAGAATATTAATATTTTCTGATGTTAATAAGTTGTCAATTTCATGAACCTTGTTTCTCAGGCTACATATGTTAATATGGGCTATTTTTAGTCCTTTTATGGGTTTCTTGTTTGTTTTTCGTGCTATTCTGAGAGGCTGATCTGAGGTAGACATGTTAGTAACATTTACATTTGAGTCAATGGTACTGAGTGGGCTTCCCACAGTGGGCTTCTTCCTCAGGCAGACAGTTTCAGTGCAAACAGCGGAATTCAATTCTACGTGCATATGATTATTGCAGATAATACCCTCGGAGCTAACAGTTAAAGGAAAATAGATTTGTCATGCAGGTGAAAGAGGACCCAAAAGCGACTTAACAGAAACAGAGTTTATTCAAGTCCAAACAGAAAACGACAAATCCTGAATCCTTAACAGGAAATGTCCAAACAGGGAATAACAGAAATCCTCTAGTCTGTAGGGGAATAACAGGAGAAGCGGCCACAGACTGCAGGTCATACGGGTAGGCGCAGGCCGTAGCTGACAGAGACACCTGCTCACACGCAGCATCTGATGAAGGCAAAAACACGACAGGACAGGGCGATACACAATCACAGCACGGTGAATTCTAAACAAGGAACCGACAGGACAGGAACGGAACACAAAGGAAGAAATAGGGACTCTAATCAGGGAAAGGATCGGGAACAGGTGTGGGAAGACTAAATGATGATTAGGGGAATAGGAACAGCTGGGAGCAGGAACGGAACGATAGAGAGAAGAGAGAGCGAGAGAGTGAGAGAGGGAGGGGAGAGAGAGGGATAGAAAGAGGGAAAGAACCTAATAAGACCAGCAGAGGGAAATGAATAGAATGGGGAGCACAGGGACAAGACATGATAATAAATGACAAACATGACAGTACCCCCCACTCACCGAGCGCCTCCTGGCGCACTCGAGGAGGAATCCTGGCGGCAACGGAGGAAATCATCGATGAGTGAACGGTCCAGCACGTCCCGAGACGGAACCCAACTCCTCTCCTCAGGACCGTAACCCTCCCAATCCACTAAGTATTGGTGACCCCGTCCCCGAACGCATGTCCATGATCTTATGTACCTTGTAAATAGGTGCGCTCTCGACAAGGACGGGAGGGGGGAGGGAAGATGAACGGGGTGCGAAGAAAGGGCTTAACACAGGAGACATGGAAGACAGGATCTTCCACGAAGATGTCGCGGAAGAAGATCGCACAGCGTTCAGGATTGACGACCTGGGAGACACGGAACGGACCAATGAACCGCGGAGTCAACTTACGAGAAGCTGTCGTAAGAGGAAGGTTGCGAGTGGAAAGCCACACTCTCTGGCCGCAACAATACCTTGGACTCTTAATCCTGCGTTTATTGGCGGCTCTCACAGTCTTCCCCGCAGACAAAGGCAGACCGGTAATGAAGTCTAAGGCGATGTGAGACCATGGTCGAGAAGGAATGGGGAGCGGTCTGAGACGACCGGCAGGAGGAGAGTTACCCGACTTAGTCTGCGCGCAGTCCGAACAAACAGCCACGACTGCGGCGCGTGTCACGCTCCTGAGTCGGCCACCGGAAAAGCGCTGGGTTAATAGACGCAAGAGTGCCTCGAACACCGGGATGACCAGCTAACTTGGCAGAGTGAGCCCACTGAAGAACAGCCAGAGAGTGGAAACAGGAACGAAAAGGAGGTTACTAGGACAAGCGCGCGGGACAAGTGTGCGTGAGTGCTTGCTTAACCTGTCTTTCAATTCCCCAGACTGTTAACCCGACAACACGCCCATAAGGAAGAATCCCCTCGGGATCAGTAGAAGCCACAGAAGAACTAAACAGACGGGATAAGGCATCAGGCTTGGTGTTCTTGCTACCCGGACGGTAAGAAATCACAAACTCGAAACGAGCGAAAAACAACGCCCAACGAGCTTGACGGGCATTAAGTCGTTTGGCAGAACGGATGTACTCAAGGTTCTTATGGTCTGTCCAAACGACAAAAGGAAGGTCGCCCCCTCCAACCACTGTCGCCATTCGCCTAGGGCTAAGCGGATGGCGAGCAGTTCATGGTTACCCACATCATAGTTGCGCTCAGATGGCGACAGGCGATGAGAAAAATAAAAGGATGAACCTTATCGTCAGACTGGAAGCGCTGGGATAGAATGGGGACGCCTACCTCTGAGCGTCAACCTCGACAATGAATTGTCTAGTGACGTCAGGAGTAACGAGGATAGGAGCGGACGTGAAAACGTTCTTTTAGAAGATCAAAAGCTCCCTGGGCGGAACCGGACCACTTAAAACACGTCTTGACAGAAGTAAGAGCTGTGAGAGGGCAGCAACATGACCGAAATTACAAAATGAAAAACCGATAGAAATTAGCCCGAAACCTAAAAAGCGCTGCAACTCGACACGTGACCTTGCAGTTGGCACTATACATTGGGGCAGGTACGGGCCAATCACTGACAGCTTGGACCTTAGCGGAATCCATCTGAATGCCTTCAGCGGAAATAACGGAACCGAGAAAAGTAACGGAGGAGACATGAAAAGAGCACTTCTCAGCCTTTACGTAGAGACAATTCTCTAAAAGGCGCTGTAGAACACGTCGAACGTGCTGAACATGAATCTCGAGTGACGGAGAAAAATCAGGATATCGTCAAGATAGACAAAAACAAAGATGTTCAGCATGTCTCTCAGAACATCATTAACTAATGCCTGAAAAACAGCTGGCGCATTGGCGAGACCGTACGGCAGAACCCGGTACTCAAAATGCCCTAACGGAGTGTTCTCGTTTTCCACTCGTCCCCCTCTCTGATGCGCACGAGATGGTAAGCGTTACGAAGGTTTAGTAAAGCACCTGGCTCCCTGCAGAATCTCGAAGGCTGATGACATAAGGGAAGCGGATAACGATTCTTAACCGTTATGTCATTCAGCCCTCGATAATCACGCAGGGGCGCAGAGTACCGTCCTTCTTCTTAACAAAAAAGAACCCCGCCCCGGCCGGAGAAGAAGAAGGCACTATGGTACCGGCGTCAAGAGACACAGACAAATAATCCTCGAAAGCCTTACGTTCGGGAGCCGACAGAGAGTATAGTCTACCTCGAGGAGGAGTGGTCCCCGGAAGGAGATCAATACTACAATCATACGACCGGTGAGGAGGAAGGGAGTTGGCTCGGGACCGACTGAAGACCGTGCGCAGATCATGATATTCCTCCGGCACTCCTGTCAAATCGCCAGGTTCCTCCTGAGAAGTAGGGACAGAAGAAACGGGAGGGATGGCAGACATTAAACACTTCACATGACAAGAAACGTTCCAGGATAGGATAGAATTACTAGACCAATTAATAGAAGGATTATGACATACTAGCCAGGGATGACCCAAAACAACAGGAGTAAACGGTGAACGGAAAATCAAAAAGAAATAGTCTCACTGTGGTTACCAGATACTGTGAGAGTTAAAGGTAGTGTCTCAAATTTGATACTGGGAAGATGACTACCATCTAAGGCAAACATGGGCGTAGGCTTGTCTAACGGTCTGAAAGGAATGTTATGTTTCCAACCCATGCTTCGTCCATGAAACAACCCTCAGCCCCAGAGTCAATCAAGGCACTGCATGTAGCCCCGAACCGGTCCAGCGTAGATGGACCGACATTCTAGGTACAAGATCTAGATGAAGAGACCAGAGTAGTAGCGCTCACCAGTAGCCCTCCGCTTACTGATGGGCTCTGGCCTCTTACTGGACATGAATTAACAAAATGTCCAGCAACTCCACAATAGAGGCACAGGCGGTTGGTGATCCTCCGTTCCCTCTCCTTAGTCGAGATGCGAATCCCTCCCAGCTGCATGGGCTCAGTCTCAAAGCCAGAGGAGGGAGATGGTTGCGATGCGGAGCAGGGAAACACCGTTGATGCGAGCTCTCTTCCACGAGCCCGGTGTGACGAAGATCTACCCGTCGTTCTATGCGGATGGCGAGAGCAATCAAAGAGTCCACATCTGAAGGAACCTCCCGGGAGAGAATCTCATCCTTAACCACTGCGTGGAGTCCCTCCAGAAAATAGCGAGCAGTTTCGGCTCGTTCCACTCACTAGAGGCAGCAAGAGTGCGAAACTCAATAGAATAATCCGTTATGGACCGTTCACCTTGGCATAAGGAAGCCAGGGCCCTAGAAGCCTCCCTACCAAAAACTGAACGGTCAAAAAGCCGAATCATCTCCTCTTTAAAGTTCTGGAACTTGTTAGAGCAATCAGCCCTTGCCTCCCAGATAGCTGTGCCCCATTCTCGAGCCCGGCCAGTAAGGAGTGAAATGACGTAAAGCAACCCGAGCTCTCTCTCTAGAGTATGTGTTGGGTTGGAGAGAGAACACAATCTCACACTGCGTGAGAAAGGAGCGGCACTCAGTGGGCTGCCCGGAGTAGCAAGGTGGGTTATTAACCCTAGGTTCTGGAGGCTCGGCAGGCCAGGAAGTAACAGGTGGCACGAGACGTAGACTCTGGAACTGTCCAGAGAGGTCGGAAACCTGAGCGGCCAGGTTCTCCACGGCATGGCGAGCAGCAGACAATTCCTGCTCGTGTCTGTAAATAGCATGGCTCCTTGGATCTTGACGGCAGTGTAACGAGCGTCTGAAGTCGCTGGGTCCATTCCTTGGTCGGTTCCTTCTGTCATGCAGGTGAAAGAGGACCCAAAAGCGACTTAACAGAAACAGAGTTTATTCAAGTCCAAACAGAAAACGACAAATCCTGAATCCTTAACAGGAAATGTCCAAACAGGGAATAACAGAAATCCTCTAGTCTGTAGAGGGGAATAACAGGAGAAGCGGCCACAGACTGCAGGTCGATCCTCGGGTCAGGCGCAGGCCGTAGCTGACAGAGACACCTGCTCACACGCAGCATCTGATGAAGGCAAAAACACGACAGGACAGGGCGATACACAATCACAGCACGGTGAATTCTAAACAAGGAACCGACAGGACAGGAACGGAACACAAAGGAAGAAATAGGGACTCTAATCAGGGGAAAGGATCGGGAACAGGTGTGGGAAGACTAAATGATGATTAGGGGAATAGGAACAGCTGGGAGCAGGCTGAACGATAGAGAGAAGAGAGAGCGAGAGAGTGAGAGAGGGAGGGGAGAGAGAGGGATAGAAAGAGGGAAAGAACCTAATAAGACCAGCAGAGGGAAACGAATAGAATGGGGAGCACAGGGACAAGACATGATAATAAATGACAAACATGACAAGATTACATTAACTGTACTTTTTCTTTGACCGTTAGTCTCTTAAGCAGTTCACTATGTTGATGGAGATAATCCTGGAACCCCTGCGGTAAGGGTGAATGACATCTTTTTAAAAGAGTGTTGGTTGCTCCCACAGCAAGTCACAATTGTCATAAGAGGAGACATTCCTGCCTTTGCAGAGTTTCTTCAGGAACTCGTTTAGGGCAGTGAGGCGGTTGTAACGTTCCAAACCTCTTATATAGCACGGCAGGGGGCTGTTCTCTTCCCTGTGCAAACAAAGGTGCTCAAAAGAATGTTATAAAGCCCTTCATCAGTTCATGTTATAAAGCCCTTCATCAGTTCATGTTATAATAAAGCCCTTCATCAGTTCATGTTATAAAGCCCTTCATCAGTTCATGTTATAAAGCCCTTCATCAGTTCATGTTATAAAGCCCTTCATCAGTTCATGTTATAAAGCCCTTCATCAGTTCATGTTATAAAGCCCTTCATCAGTTCATGTTATAAAGCCCTTCATCAGTTCATGTTATAAAGCCCTTCATCAGTTCATGTTATAAAGCCCTTCATCAGTTCATGTTATAAAGCCCTTCATCAGTTCATGTTATAAAGCCCTTCATCAGTTCATGTTATAAAGCCCTTCATCAGTTCATGTTATAAAGCCCTTCATCAGTTCATGTTATAAAGCCCTTCATCAGTTCATGTTATAAAGCCCTTCATCAGCTTGCCCAAGTTGAATGTTGTTAAATCCAACATGAGTGACAACGCTACCAATATTAAAGTAGTTGGACTAGCCAACTACTGTGGGCAGGAGGGAGTTTATGGCTTGGACACGGGAGCCAGGGTGACAGTGGACCGTGGTCGGCACACAGGCAGGCAAAAATCTCTCACCATCAGGCTTCCCACGACGATGGTGGTTGTGATGGAAACCGATGGGGAAGGAAGAGGGGGTACAGAACTGGCCTGCCTTGGGCAGGGGGGAAGAGGTGGGCTTCGACTCATACCAGCATGACTCACCGCACATGTACCAGTAGCAGTGGATGGCGTCAGAATCCTCTGAGCGATGGAGGAGGGCCCAATACCTTGTTTTCTTTAGTCAGCGACCAGCTGAGCTGTGGAGGGTACCCCTGAACGGCAGCTGGCTGTTGGTGTACTCGCAGGATCAGAGCTGACTCCCGGGTCAGGTATGTCTGCCTCCAGCGAGGCAAAGGTATTTAATAGCTGGATCTGATCTTCTAGGACATATGGAGGCTGACCAGACTGACCAGACTGACCAGACTGACCAGACTGCCTCACACCCGACGTCCTTTGCCTTGCCCGTGTTTAGTCTCCCACTGGCTGCGGAGTTGAGCTTATCATCTGTAGAGTGGATTGTTACAGGTCAGTACTGCCCGACTCATCAACCCCTTGGCTGTAGGAAGCATTCAGAACTGAAATTCTGTGTGCCTGGGCTGCATCAAAGTTCTTAGAACGCACATCTTGTTTCTCCCCGCAGCTGAGCTAGTCTCTTCCCTATGGTGATCTTAGGCTTGTGTGCGGCTGCTCGGCCATGAAAACCCGTTTCATGAAGCTCCCAACGAAAGGTATTACGCTGATGTTGCTTCCAGAGGCAGTTTGGAACTCGGTAAGGAGTGTTGCAACCAAAGACAGACGATTTTTACACGCTACGCGCGTCAGCACTCGGCGGTCCCGTTCTGTGAGCTTGTGTGGCCTACCACTTCTCGGCTGAGTCGTTGTTGCCCGTAGACATTTCGGGCAACGGGTGAGGCTGAAATACCCGAATCAACTCATTAAAATGTTTAATATATAGCATATGCTCGGTAGGACACTAGATACTCTAGTGCAGGGATTGGCAACTTTGGGTGGGGGTCACAAGAGATTTGAACTTATCATGAGGGGCTGTCACGCCCTGATGTGTTTCCCCTGTCCACCCCCTCCAGGTGTCGCCCGTCTTCCCCACTTACCCTCTGGATATTTATACCTTTGCTCTCTGTCTGTCTGTGCCAGTTCATCTTGTTTGTCAAGCTTACCAGAGTTCGTACCGTCAGCTCCTGTCTTATCCCAGCCTCTTTGTCTCATCCTCCTTGTTTTTGACCCTTGTCTGTCCTGATCCTGAACCCGCAAGCCTGACCACTCTGCCCGTCCCTGAGTCTGCCTGCCGTCCTGTACCTTTGGTCCACCTCTGGATTACTGAACTCTGCGTGTCCCTGACCCTCAGCCTGCCTGCCGTCCTGTACCTTTGCTCCTACTCTGGATTATCGACCCCTGCCTGCCTTGACCTGTCGTTTGCCTGCCCTTGTGGTTACAATAAACATTTTTACATTTTTACACACTTGGGTTTACCTTGATTCCTAATAGGGACTGCAGTGGCTCGGGGGTCTGTGTAGCACACATGCAATCAGAGATGGCCCTAGGCTTTTGGGGACCCTAAGCGAAACATTGTTGTTTTACAGTGAATTTCCTGTAATTCTACACATTTTGCCATAGGGTGGAGAGAAATGTTGGCCGTTTTTAATATGATATCTCAGTGAGAGTGACTAAGAGATAGCTGGCCGCTAGAGTCAATCATTCACAGTTATTTATAAAGCCCTTTTTACATCAGCAGGTGTCACAAAGTGCTTGTACAGAAACCCAGCCTAAAACCCCAAAGAGCAAGCAATGCAGAAGCACGCACAGTGATTAGGAAAAACTCCCTAGAAAAGTAGGTCGTCCTCCACCCAGTACCCTGCCCTGAACTTAGTCACTGTCACTAATCGGTTACTCAAACACGCAACTTAGAAGCTGCTGCTCTATGTACATAGATATGGAACGATGCTCACTTCAATAATATAACAGTGGTCAATTTAATCATTTTTACATACTGTTGTACCCATTTCATATATAGTACCAGTCAAAAGCTTGGAAACACCTACTCTTTCCAGGGTTTTTCTTTTGTGTACTATTTTTTACATCGTAGAATAATAGTAAAGACAAAAACTTTGAAATAACATATGGAGTCATGTAGTAACCAAAAAAGTGTTAAACAAATCAAAATATATTTTTGATTCTTCAAATTATTGGTATTTAAAGCATGAGCTGGCGCACATCCAGAGAAAATCAATTTATGTAGAGGTGCTAAGCAACGGCGAATAAACTATAAGCTATGAAAATAAAGATAGTCGCACACTCTATATATAAACTCCCAGTAATTTATTGTGTAAATCACCAAAGCATGGGCATCTGTCACGATCGTCGTATTGAGGAGACTACAGCGCAGCGTGATGTGAATACATCCTTTTAATGATAGATGAAAACAAACACGAAGTACACTAAACGAACAAAATATCAAAACGAACGTGACCGCTATAAATACTGAGTGCAAACATGCAACATCACATGGACAATAACCCACAATACAAAACAGGCTACCTAAATATGGTTCCCATTCAGAGACAACGACAAACACCTGCCACTGATTGAGAACCATATCAGGCCAAAACACATAGAAACAGACTAACTAGACATGCAACATAGAATGCCCACTCATATCACACCCTGACCAAACAAAACATAGAAACAAACAACTCAAATAATGGTCAGAGTGTGACAGCATCACTGTGCCTTCTTCTGGCTGCCCAATAAATTCCGAGTAGTTTATATATAGTGTGTGCGACTATCTTTATTTTGAGAGATTCTACAAAGTAGACACCCTTTGCCTTGATGACATTGCACACACTTGGCATTCTCTTAACCAGCTTTATCTGGAATGCTTTTCCAACAGTCTTGAAGGAGTTCCCACATATACTGAGCACTTGTTGCCTGCATTTCCTTCACTCTGCGGTTCAACTCATCCCTAACCATCTCAATTGGATTGAGGTCGGGTGATTGTGGAGGCCAGGTCATTTGATGCAGCAGTCCATCACCATCCTTCTTGGTCAAATAGCCTTTACACAGCCTGGAGGTGTGTTGGGTCATTTTCCTTTTGAAAAACAAATGATAGTCTCAGTAAGTGCAAACCAGATGGGATGGCGTATTGCTGCAGAATGCTGTGGTAGCCATGCTGTTTAAGTGTGCCTTGAATTCTACAAAAATCACAGTCCTTGTCACCAGCAAAGCATCCCACACCATCACACCTCCTCCATGCTTCACGGTGAGAACAACACATGCAGAGATAATCCATTCACCTACTCTGTGTCTCACAAAGACACGGCGGTTGGAACCAAAAATCTCAAATTTGGACTCATCAGACCAAAGGACAGATTTCCATCAGTTTAATGTCCATTGCTCGTGTTTCTTGGCCCAAGCAAGTCTCTTCTTCTTATTGGTGTCCTATAGTAGTGGTTTCTTTGCAACAATTCGACCATGAAGGCCTTTTTCAAGCAGTCTCTTCTGAACAGTTGATGTTGAGATGTGTCTGTTACTTGAACTCTGTGCCATTAATACAGGTAACCAGTGGAGGACAGAGGAGCCTTTTAAAGACAAAGTTACAGGTCTGTGAGAGCCAGAAATCTTGCTTGTTTGTAGGTGACCAAATACTTATTTTCCACCCTAATTTGCAAATAAATGGATTAAAAATCCTACAATGTGATTCTCTGGATTTTTTTTCTCATTTTGTCTGTCATTGTTGAAGTGTACCTATGATGAAAATTACAGGCCTCTCTCATCTTTTTAAGTGGGAGAACCTGCACAATTGGTGGCTGACTAAATACTTTTTTGCCCCACTGTAGGTATATTTTTACACAAAATGCATTCAGAAAGTACTTATATCCCTTGACTTTTTCCACATTTTGTTACGTTACTACCTTATTATAATTTTGTTTTGTTTTTTACCGCAACCTACAGGCAATAACCTAAATGACAAATCGAAAACAGGGTTTTAGAAATATTTGCAAATTTATAACATATGTATTTTTTAAATACCTTATTCCATAAGAGTTCAGACCGTTTGCTATGAGAATCGATATTGAGCTCAGGTGCATCTTGTTTACATTGATCATCCTTGAGATGTTTGTACAACTTGATTTTTAGTCTACGTGTGGTAGATTGACATAATTTGGAAAGGCACACACCTGTCTATATAAGGTCCCACAGTTGACAATGCATGTCAGAGCAAAAACCGAGCAATGAGGTCGATGGAATTGTCCGTAGAGCTCCGAGACAGGATTGTGTTGAGGCACAGATCTGGGGATGGGTACCAAAACATTTCAGCAGCATTGAAGGTCCGGAAGAACACAGCGGCCTCCATCATTCTTAAATGAAAGAGGTTTGGAACCACCAAGACTCTTCCTAGAGCTGGCAGCACAGCCAAACTGAGCAATCGGCGGAGAAGATTCTTGGTCAGGGAGGTGACCAAGAGCCCGATAGTCACTCTGATAGAGCTCTAGAGTTCCTCTGTGGAAATGGGAGAACCTCCTCTGCAGCACTCCACCAATCAGGCATTTATGGTAGAGTGGCCAAATGGAAGCCACTCCTCAGTAAAAGGCACATGATAGCCCGCTTGTAGTTTTTCAAAAGGCACCTAAAGACAAGATTCTCTGGTCTGATGAAACCAAGATTGACCTCTGGCCTGAATGTCAAGTGTCACATCTGGAGGAAACCTGGCACCATCCCTATGGTGAAGCATGATGGTTGCAGCATCATGCTGTGGGGATGTTTTTCAGTAGTAAGAGCTCAGAGACTAGTCAGGACAAGGGAAAGATGAATGGAGCAAAGTACAGAGAGATCCTTGATGAAAACCTGCTCCAGAGCGCTCAGGACCTCAGACTGGGGTGAAGGTTCACCTTCCAATAGGACAATGACCTTAAGCACACAGCCAAGACAATGCAAGGGTGGCTTCGGGACAAGTCACTGAATGTCCTTGAGTGGCCCAGCCAGAGCCCGGACTTGAACCAGATTGAACATCTCTGGAGAGACTCTCCTCATCCAACCTGACAGAGCTTGAGAGGATCTGCAGAGAAGAATGGGAATAACTCCCCAAATACAGGTGTGCCAAGCCTGTAGCGTCATACCCAAAAAGACTCAAGGCTGTAATCACTTCCAAACGTGCTTCAACAAAGGATTGGGTAAGGGGTCTGAACACTTATGTAAATGTGATATTTGAGGGTTTTTTTGTAATAAATGTGCAAACAAAATATATATATTTTTTTGCTTTGTCATTATGGGGCATTGTGTGTAGACGATGAGAGGAATAAAACAATTGTATCTATTTTACAATCAGGCTGTAACGTAACAAAATGTGGAAAAAGTCAAGGGGTCTGAATACTTTCTGAAAGCACTGTATACTGTATTCTAGTCAAGGCCATCATATTCAGTTATTGCTGTACATATGCTATTCTATCCCAACGTATTCTTCAGTTAAACTACGCTGGAGTGATGAACCACCCTTGCTGTCTTTGCATTTGCACTTATACTAAACTCCTAAGGCATAAAAGTTAATTCATGAAAATTACAATTGAACAGGTACAGAGTTAACTTAGAAAAAAATACACATACATCTTTTTAATGTAGAATTAGTCATAATGAGTGTGGCTGTAGATTGCAAGAAAAGGCTCTTTCGGGTGTTTGAAAAATACAGAATTCACTGATTTATGGAGAATTGACCCCCCCCCCCTTCCATCCTCATGTACTTCGTGTCCCCTCTCCCCTGGCACTGTTTACAGTCTTCAAACCATTCACAGGACTCTATCTGGAAGTTAACTCAAACCTCAATCCACAGAATGCTGTAGGCTATGGTCTGTCTGCTTTCAGACTCAACATTGCGCTTCACAGAAGTGCAGTCAGTTATTTTGAAGCTTCCGAAGTATTGAATGTGATTGTGTTTCCACATAAATGAACGCTCAAGATATCCAAGACTTTTACGGTGACAAAAATACTATTCTGCAAAGTACGGTGTTCATAGTTTTAGGAGGAACATCATTGCGTATTTTGTAAAGGAAGCAGACTTTTATTTTAAGCCTAAATAGGTCATCACAGAAGTTAAAAGCAGTCAGAACATCTCATTGACTGTCAGTACCAGTGCTATGATTGCAGTAGAGACAGCTGTGTTTTTAATATCTTAGACCACTATAGTTGGGTACATGGTCAGTAAATTAGTTTAGCGCCTTTCCCAGCCAGCATGTCACTCATGTTTGTAGTTCGGAAATTAAAATGGGACAAATCTAAAATAATGGATTTCTTGAATCTGGGCCGATCTGGCTCCAACCCGCTTAGCCATCAATTTATTTTAGGGAGTGGGAAGTTCGGACAGTTATTTTACTTTGCACTTTTTTTGTGGACTGGCAAGGAGTCGACATTTCAGAACTGAGCTCTCAGCAGGTGTGCGAAAAAAACTCACGTGTGAGATGCTTTCAAATACGCCACAGGAGGATTAAAAGGACGATTAAAAGGGACGATCAAGCTGACCCGTGAGGGTGACTAGGGGGCTCGGACTACAAAGATATGACGCGCCTACAGGTGGCGGCGGTTGTGGCTTTGAAAGCAAAGCTGTGCCAGCGATGCCAGCGATTGACCTCACGCTTCATCCTGTGTGCACCACGGCTTCCCAACAGCAGATGACAATGGAATGTATTATACCCACACCCACCTCATCCTCCCCTTTCACAACGACAAGCCATTTAAGCCGCAGGAGCTCTATGATAGGATGCGCGTCAACGCTCTCGGTAGCAGGTCCATTGTTCGCGGACGAGCTGAGGAATAGCAGCATAGCAGGTGGTTTGGAATTTATTGTCACGATTTAAAACTGGCAAAGGGGAATGTTAGTGTAGGCAGAGAGTTGTGAGTAATGTATCCTCCCTCGTAAGTTAGTCATCCACAGCTACACAATGCATTGCTAGTGCAGCAGGTTGGCACATTTGTATTTGATTGTGTGAAATCCAACTTCATCCCAGACAATCGTACTTTATACTCTCCCTAAAATCAATATAACACATACATACTGTACATACACTGGTTCCATATAGAATCTATACATTATAGGCCAGGGCTATTCAATTCTGGTCCTGGAGGGCCGAAACACATCTGTTTCTACCTGTTAGTCCATTGCACTCACCTGGTGTCCCAGGTCTGAATCATTCACTGATTAGAAGGAGAGGATGAAAACCTGAAGGGTTTCGGTCCTCCAGGACTGATATTGAACAGCCCTGATCTAAGCTATCAACTTGATCTCCAATTAGAATGTACCTAAGGTTTACAGCATTGTTGGACACTTGCCGTGGCGAATAACTCATTACACTTTTCGTTTCAACGGTTGTCTGATTGGATTTGGCCTTCCAGCTCTAACCTGTTTTGGAATGGATTTGTGATGCAAAGCAGCCGGTCATAGCCTCGATGTTCATTGTTTTTCACAACATGGCCTCCCCCCAGGCCTTGTAATCACATCACTCTGAAGAAAACAGAACAATAAAGTTGACTTAAGGGTATTTGAAGGGGCGGCTGCTCCCAGTACCTGAGTCGAACCTGGTGTGATGTTCATTTTAAATGAGTTATACACCTTTGCGAGTGCAGAGAGGTGAACTCACTCATGCACAGCAAAGCAAAATCTAAGCAAAACGTTTTGCAAATGAAATTGTTTTGCAACAAAAACAAGAGTTTGTTATTTGAAAAAATTCAGGGTGTTGGCCTGTTTTCTACTGTGCACCTTAACAGAGTGACTCGGCAAGAGATATAAACACACACGCAATCGTATGTGTGAACTTTAACACGACCCTCAAGAAAGCATCCACATAACAACATATCCAGCTTTATTTCTTCGAAAGAGTCCATGTATCTGTTCTAGAGAATAGATGCTGTTTTGTGCCCGCTGTGGAGTACATTGCAACCTCCAAGGCCCTGAGTTTCTCTCACTTTTCGGGAAGGTCAGATGCACACAGCCTCACTTCCTCACTATGATGCAGCCAAGGTCATGCTATGGTACACTACAGTAGGACCTCACTGTGCAGTTCAATGAGTGCACCGTTCAAGTGTAGATGAACAGGTGACAGGAAGGAAAACAGGTAAAGCTAATAGTAGCTAGCAATGCTATTAGAAAGAAAATACCTTAGCACTCGTGAATCACTGATTGTCGGGCATCACTGTGAGCTGAGGTCTAAAAAGCTGTGCCAGTCTCGTCCACCTCCTTATTATGTGCACTGTGGTTCACGGTGACAATCTGATTGTTGTACTCGCGTATAGGCTGGGTCCCTTTAACAGTGCAAACAAGCACCTACTGCACTTGCAGTGGGCCATGAAAGGTATGCCCCCCCCCCCTTTTGTCTCTTGACTTGTTTTCCCGACTTACCTACTCACCTGTAACTGTTGCTATGACAGCGATTTCAGAGTTCGAGCAGCTATGCAGTGTGCCCAACGATTTGTTTTTGAGGCAATGGCAGTGGTGATAAACACAACCAAAGAAGACAGTAGAGAACAAGTGGACGGTAAGCTATGAAGAACAAGTATATACCATGAAGAGTTCAGAGTTTTTCTTTCTCGGTGAGGTTCTGGCGCTCTCTTTTTCACTGGAGCTATTTGATGTATGGACGAGGAGATTGAGGTCACTAATTCATAGTGCATGGAAGAGTACACTGTAGTGCATTGAACAAATGGATAATTGCTGTTTCTTTCTTCATACAGCACATTGCGTACATCTAGACTGGACTGGAACTCAATGAAACCCACAATGTGGGAAAGTGAGCTGTTGCTACGGTATGTAACAGTAAGTTATTACAATGGTGTAACTGTGTAATAACACATGTATGAGAGTAACACGTAGGCATGAAATTGTACTGATTGGCGAAAGTACTTATTGGTGATGTTACCCGAGATAGCAATGTTTTCATGTACCTCCCCCTCTACTTATGCCTTTGCGGAGACACTCTATGGAGAGTTAGCACATTCCTTAAAAGCTTTGAAAATCCTGGCTTTGGGGCATCAAAGAAAGGTTGAAACTCGTGGACATTTTGCTAAAGGAAGGCTCAACTTTATACATTTTATACAGATGGATAGTTTGGAGGCAATTTCAGTTGAAGAGTTTCGCTGAAGGGCTCAACGGCTGGAATAACCCACCTGGGATTGCTCTAGCTACCTACTGGTTACTGCCACATTTCTCATTCCCCACTAGGCCTGACTGCTGTCTGTAAAAGGAACCCAGTGGAATGTGAAGAAGAGCCACAACCTCTGTATGCATCCAGTTAGCTCCCTTTCACAAATGATCGAGCCAAGAAGCCAACCATTTCCCTCCAGGATTTGTCCCTGGATAAAACTAAAGTATTGAAGCGGAAGCCTATAATATTAGTGTGTGTGTGTGTGTGTGTGTGTGTGTGTGTGTGTGTGTGTGTGTGTGTGTGTGTGTGTGTGTGTGTGTGTGTGTGTGTGTGTGTGTGTGTGTGTGTGTGTGTGTGTGTGTGTGTGTGTGTGTGTGTGTGTGTGTGTGTGTGTGTGTGTGTGTGTGTGTATGAGATCAGATTTTGAATGTGATGATTTTATGAATGTGGATGATTTTATATTTTCCAGTATTGATATTAATGACATTCTGTGGTGCTGTGGCTGCACTCCTGCAGGTGGTTCATCTAGTGGTATTGAACACTGCTCATACCTCAACTATTGACTCGTTTATAATAGAAGCAGACAGTGGGTCGATGAGGAAAAATGCCTGAAGGAGACAGTGCTTATGGAGGACTTTTCACTCACTGTAATGAGGACTGACTGAAACGACCACAATACTATCTGCGATACCTTCCCCTCTTTAGAATGACTATCCAGTTCATGGAGAGCTAGCTATCATCAGGTCTTAGGCACTCTAATGTAATTGTTTCTTTCTGCAGTGAGCCAAGGCTTGATCTTCTCATCCAATGACTTATCAAGACATGAATCTCAACTACACCCAAAGCAAATTTAGCTTGTGATCCAAGCCTGATAAAACCTTGTTAGCCCCTTGATATCCCTCGCATTACATTACATTAGGAAATGGCCCGATATCGCACAATGAGCTTAGTCAAGTTCAAGTGGAACTATTCCTCATTTGCACTTTGGTGGAGTTTTCTTAAGACGTCTAAAAAGAGTTTAGGATTAATTCCTTTCTAGACAACTGGAGGTATACCTTGTATACTATATACCGGGGTATTTGGAAATACCCACTGGAGGGTTGTCAATGTTGTTGAAACTATTTCTTTAATATATTTGAATATTTCTAGCTACTTTTTCAGTAAATACCTGAAGTCAACTTGTGCAACACGTTAGGAGATAAAGCAGGCTGTGTTCACTTCACCTGTCATTCATTTACGTCATGAACCTTGCCATAGATGAGTTCTCTGTAACGCTGCCACTGACATCTCTCCATTCTCCTCTCTGCTCTGAGCAGACATGGCTCGTGGCTACCACCACCATGCTTCACCGTAGGGAGGGTGCCAGATTTCTTCCAGACGGGACGCTTGAGATTATTCTTGGTTTCATCAGACCAGAGAATCTTGTTCTCATGGTCTGAGAGTCTTTATGTGTCTTTTGGCTGAGAGGTGGCTTACATCTGGCCACTCTACCATAAAGGCCTGATTGGAGTGCTGCAGAGATGTCAGATCAAATCAAATCAAATGTATTTATATAGCCCTTTGTACATCAGCTGATATCTCAAAGTGCTGTACAGAAACCCAGCCTAAAACCCCAAACAGCAAGCAATGCAGGTGTAGAAGCACGGTGGCTAGGAAAAACTCCCTAGAAAGGCCAAAACCTAGGAAGAAACCTAGAGAGGAATCAGGCTATGTGGGGTGGCCAGTCCTCTTCTGGCTGTGTCGGGTGGAGATTATAACAGAACATGACCAAGATGTTCAAATGTTCATAAATGACAAGCATGGTCAAATAATAATAATCACAGGCAGAACAGTTGAAACTGGAGCAGCAGCACGGTCAGGTGGACTGGGGACAGCAAGGAGTCATGTAAGGTAGTCATGAGGCATGGTCCTAGGGCTCAGGTCCTCCGAGAGAGAGAAAGAAAGAGAGAGAGAATTAGAGAGAGCATACCTACATTCACACAGGACACCGGATAGGACAGGAGAAGTACTCCAGATATACCAAACTGACCCTAGTCCCCCGACACATAAACTACTGCAGTATAAATACTGGAGGCTGAGACAGGAGGGGTCAGGAGACACTGTGGCCCCATCCGGTGACATCCCCGGACAGGGCCAAACAGGAAGGATATAACCCCACCCACTTTGCCAAAGCACAGCCCCCACACCAGTAGAGGGATATCTTCAACCACCAACTTACCATCCTGAGACAAGGCCGAGTATATCCCACAAAGATCTCCGCCACGGCACAACCCAAGGGGGGGTGCCAACACAGACAGGAAGATCACATCAGTGACTCAACCCACTCAAGTGACGCACCCCTCCTAGGGACGGTAATGAAAGAGCCCTAGTAAGCCAGTGACTCAGCCCCTGTAATAGGGTTAGAGGCAGAGAATCTCAGTGGAAAGAGGGGAACCGGCCAGGCAGAGACAGCAAGGGCGGTTTGTTGCTCCAGAGCCTTTCCGTTTACCTTCACACTCCGGGGCCAGACTACACTCAATCATATGACCCACTGAAGAGATGAGTCTTCAGTAAAGACTTAAAGGTTGAGACCGAGTTTGCGTCTTTCACATGGGTAGGCAGACCATTCCATAAAAATTGAGCTCTATATGAGAAAGCCCTGCCTCCAGCTGCTTGCTTAGAAATTCTAGGGACAATTAGGAGGCCTGCGTCTTGTGACCGTAGCGTACGTTTAGGTATGTACGGCAGGACCAAATCAGAGAGATAGGTAGGAGCAAGCCCATGTAATGCTTTGTAGGTTAGCAGTAAAACCTTGAAATCAGCCCTTGCCTTGACAGGAAGCCAGTGTAGGGAGGCTAGCACTGGAGTAATATGATCAAATATTTTGGTTCTAGTCAGGATTCTAGCAGACGTATTTAGCACTAACTGAGGTTTATTTAGTGCTTTATCCAGGTAACCGGAAAGTAGAGCATTGCAGTAGTCTAACCTAGAAGTGACAAAAGCATGGATTAATTTTTCTGCATCAATTTTGGACAGAAAGTTTTTGTTTGTCCTTCTGGACAGTATTCTAGTCATCAATGTTCCCTCTCATTTTTACTGGCACTGAGCAAATGTCAGGTCTGCAGAGAGTAACCTTGAACATGAACATTCTGTGCAACTTCCAGCAAGTGTTTCCTGTGAACACTGAGGCTGTGCCCGCTTTAAGTTACAGTTTCAGACAGTGGTCAAGTAGGCTACTGTGGCTACTTGATCATGCCGGCCTACCAGATTGGCCTGCCATCAAAAACAATGGAGAAAATGCATCCCATAACATTCTAACATGGAAATAGCTGTTCTATCATTCAGCCTAACAGTATCAGCCAATGTGTGGTGTTCAATGTAGGCCTACATTCCATGAGACTTTTGAAAAAAACATGCAGGGCTTGACATTAACCTGCTTATCCACTTGTCCTTCAGACAAGGAGGTGACTGAAAATGTTGTTGTGTTGTTTTGTGCTAGAAACCATTTTACAAAATAAAATGCATTATTATTCCCAAACCATGATTAGAGAGAAGCAAGTATGCTACCCTCTGCCTATTGGCTACTTAGCTTATTCAAGATTTCCTCAAAATACAACACTGTCCCTTTAAGACAAAAAAAGCTCTTTACCCAAACTCACTTTTCAAAGATGTCTAGAAATGCACACGTTTTGTACTCTTGTAGGAAGCAACCACTCCCCTATTGCTGACTAGAAATGATCTATAACTGGGCTGATAACTCACTAACTAGCAAAGAATATGAACAAATGTGCAGACGTGGCTTCATGCAGCAATCACTTTGATCTCAAAACAAGCACACCTACTCACAACCACTCATGCTTTACAGTCCACTTCAAAGTGAATGGCACAAATCCATATTTGGCAATGGTCTATTTGCATATCAGCCTACTGCAGTTCTGATTGGTTATGCAGTACTAGTCTGTGTAGAGTAGGGGCTGAGTCATAAGTGTCAATGCAAAAGAATACTAATCCGATGTGTTCTACCTACAACAACATCTCTTGCATAGTTCATTTTGGTTCGGTATGTTGCATTGAAAGTGGCTAATATTGCGTTGATTCGACCAGACACGGATACTGTTAACTAAAGGGGAAAACTCTAAAAAGTTGAGTGCACAGGCTGATATTTCTTCTGCATGGCAGTCCCTGGGATCTGAGCGCAGTTTAGAGCGAACATTGGTTCCGGTCCAAACATTTAAAAGACACACCCTCATCCACTTACCCTCGCCTTATGCCCTTGGGGGAATCCCCATCGCCATCTTGGAGGGCGGCCCAAATGATTAGCCAAGCAAGGGAAGTGTGCAACGTAGCCCTCATTTTTAGTCGAGTTTGCGAGTGTACAATTATGTTTACTCTGAGACCAGACACTCCCCGTAATTCCATTTGCGACGACTGTACATCCGCTAAGAACAATCAGCGAAAACCTACAAATCACATCAATGGAGAAGTCAACATACAAGTAAGTAAAAACGAATGCAAATAAGTTAGAAATTGTGCTACTAATGCACATTACAGCACAAAGACATCTCCTAAAAAGTAAATATGTTTTTGTTTGGTTATCTTTTGGAAATTGTAGAAATCAAACATGTTCCTTCTACAGAAGTTCCAGCTTGGCAGGCTAACGTTAATTAGCTAATTAATTTGCTAGCTATCATACAGTAGGCATATATTTAATTACATTATACATTTATTTTAAGTAGACATGCAATCATAATTGACTGTAGCGCATATAAAGCACCCGCAAGCTGAATACACAATCATTGCGGAATGAACAAGTGAGGAATTTCCCGCCAAGGGTGGTCCATTTAAAAATCATTCCTACCTCCCTCGCCCCTTGCCCTGCAAGTGTATACCTTTGACAGCTTGGGGATTCGATCTAGCAACCTTTCGGCTACTGGCCCAAGGCTCGAACCACTAGGCTACCTGCCACCCCAGATGTGCTTGCTTGGGAGTCCATTCATTCCATTTTCCATTTTCATCAGCAGGATTTTCCAGACTGTTAGCCTTTACATACACAGGGGAAATAAATATCAAGATACAGCAAAGACTGTTACACTGCTCTTGTATAGAACGTTTTCAGGGAAACAAACAAGAAAAGTGAGACAGCCATCCGAAGCTATTGTTTAACCTATTATCTGTGGCAGCAGACATCCAACTTCTCAAACCTGTTAGATTCACAGATTGAATGCAACAAATAATCAGAAAATATTCACGGATACAAGCTTTTCTCTCCATTATTTACCCCCCCTCCCCCAAAGTAAATACTTTGTAGAGACACTTTTTGCAGCAATTACAGCTGCAAGTCTCTTGGAGTATGTCTCTATAAGCTTGGCACATCTAGCAACTGGTATTTTTTTCCCATTCTTCAAGGCAAAACTGCTCCAGCTCCTTCAAGTTGTTCGTATCTTCTGAGATCCTCAAAGATTGGAAATCTGCCGTGGTCATCCACCTCTTCAAAGGGGGAGACACTCTAGACCCAAACTGTTATAGACCTAAACTCAGCAAAAAAATAAACGTCCCTTTTTCAGGACAATGTCTTTCAAAGATAATTTGTAAAAATCCAAATAACTTCACAGATCTTCATCGTAAAGGGTTTAAACACTGTTTCCCATGCTTGTTCAATGAACCATAAACAATTAATGAACATGCACGGTCGTTAAGACAGCTTACAGACGGTAGGCAATTAAGGTCACAGTTATGAAAACTTAGTGTAACCCTCTCACCAGGCTCGAACTTGACTCTCACGATATTACCTTACATAGAATATCTCAACAGCATGGGATGTTAGGTGAGAAGGATATCTCCAATAAGAATCCCTATTGTAAACTATCTAGGGTGATGACAACTAGGGTATTAACTTCAGATAGAATGATTATAGATTTTTGTTATTGTATAAGGATATGTTTTCCTATTCAATTAAATTGAAACAGTAACCTCAAGGCTGTCAAATACCTCCACGATGCGACGGTAACTTCAGACTTTATTAAGTCTTTCTTAACAAAATGATATTAACTCTCTCATAAAATTGAATCTGTATTTCCCGTCAAAACTTGGTAGTTATGGGTTTTGACCTACTTTTATCATCTTTTATCATTTTCCTTCACCAACGGTCATAATGTAATGTCCATCCTTTTCTCAACATCTCTCTTTTTATCTTTTTTCCCCCCAGGCCTCCCGTTAACCAGGTCAACTCCCATTGGCCACAGCTTAACAAGCGACATTATTGGTCAAAACTTAAACTTAAAAGTAAACCAACCTATTAACTTGTACATTACCAATTAATTATAACAAATACATTTAATACTTGGTTCAAACAAGGGTATTACAACAAGACACTAAAGAGGCCTTTCTACTGACTCTGAAAAACACCAAAAGAAAGATGCTCAGGGTCCCTGCTCATCTGCATGAACGTGCCTTAGGCATGCTGCAAGGAGGCATGAGGACTGCAGATATGGCTAGGGCAATAAATTGCAATGTCTGTACTGTGAGATGCCTAAGGCAGCGCTACAGGGAGACAGAATGAACAGCTGATCGTCCTCGCAGTGGCAGACCATGTGTAACAACACCTGCACAGGATCAGTATGTCCGAACATCACACCTGCGGGACAGGTACAGGATGACAACAACAGCTGCCCAAGTTACACCAGGAATGCACAACCCTCCAGTGCTTAGACTGTCCGCAATAGGCTGAGAGAGGCTGGACTGAGGGCTTGTAAAGGCCTGTTGTAAGGCAGGTCCTCACCAGACATCACCAGCAACAACATCGCCTATGGGCACAAACCCACAGTCGCTGGACCAGACAGGACTGGCAAAAAGTGCTCTTCACTGACGAGTCACGGTTTTGTCTCACCAGGGGTGATGGTCGGATTCGCGTTTATCATGGAAGGAATGAGCGTTACACCGAGGCCTGTACTCTGAAGCTGGATCGATTTGGAGGTGGAGGGTCCGTCATGGTCTGGGGCGGTGTGTCACAGCATCATCGGACTGAGCTTGTTGTCATTGCAGGCAATCTCAACACCTTGTTTTACAGGGAAGACAACCTCCTCCCTCATGTTGTACCCTTCCTGCAGGCTCATCCTGACATGACCCTTCAGCATGACAATGCCACCAGCCATACTGTTCATTCTGTGCATGATTTTCTGCAAGACAGGAATGTCAGTGTTCTGCCATGGCCAGCGAAGAGCCTGGATCTCAATCCCATTGAGCACGTCTGGAACCTGTTGGATCGGAGGATGCGGGCTAGGGCCATTCCCCCCAAAAATGTCTGGGAGCTTGCAGGTGCCTTGGTGGAAGAGTGAGGTAACATCTCACAGCAAGAACTGACAAATGTGGTGCTGTCCATGAAAAGGAGATGCACTGCTGTACTTAATGCAGCTGGTGGCCACACCAGATACTGACTGTTACTTTTGATTTTGATCCCCCCCCTCCTTTGTTCAGGGACACATTATTCCATTTCTGTTAGTCACATGTCTGTGGAACTTGTTCAGTTTATGTCTAATGTTGAATCTTGTTATGTTCATACAAATATTTACACGTTAAGTTTGCTGAAAATAAACTCAATTGACAGTGAGAGGACGTTTCTTTTTTTGCTGAGTTTATATCCATCCTGCCCTGCCTTTCTAAAATCTTCGAAAGCCATGTTAATAATTGGATCACCGACCATTTCGAATCCCACCATACCTTCTCCACTATGCCATCTGGTTTCCGAGCTTGTCATGTGTGCACCTTAGCCACGCTCAAGGTCCTAAACAATATCATAACCACCATCGATAAAAGACAGCACAGTGCAACTATATTCATCGACCTGGCCAAGACTTTAGAGTCTGTCAATCACTGCATTCTCATCGGCAGACTCAATAGCCTTGGCTTCTCAAATGACTGCCTCGCCTGGTTCACCAACTATCTCTCAGATAGAATTAGTGTGTCAAATCGGAGGGCCTGTTGTCCGGACCTCTGGCAGTCTCTATGGGGGTGCCACAGGGTTCAATTCTCGGGCCGACAATTTTCTCTGTATATATCAATGATGTCGCTCTTGCTGCTGGTGATTCTCTGATCCACCTCTACGCAGATGACACCATTCTGTATACATCTGGCCCTTCTTTGGACCCTGTGCTAACAAACCTCCAAATGAGCTTCAACACCATACAACACTCCTTCCGTGGCCTCCAACTGCTTTTAAATGCTAGTAAAACTAAGTGCACGCTCTTCAACTGATTGCTCCCCGCACCCTCCCGCCCGACTAGCATCACTACTTTGGATGGTTCTTACCTTGAATATGTGGACAACTACAAATATCTAGGTGTCTGTTTAGACTGTAAACTCTCTTTCCAGACTCACATTAAGAATCTCCAATCCAATATTACATCTAGAATCAGCTTCCTTTTTCACAACAAAGCCTCCTTCACTCATGCTGCCAAACATACCCTTGTAAAACTGACTATCCTACCGATCCTTGACTTCGGCGATGTCATTTACAAAATAGCCCCCAAACACTCAGCAAACTGGATGTAGACTATCACAGTGCCATCCATTTTATCACCAAAGCCCCATATACTACCCACCACTGCGACCTGTATGCTCTCGGTGGCTGGCCCTCACTACATATCCGTCGCCAAACCCACTGGCTTCAGGTCATCTATAAGTCTTTGATAGGTAAAGCCCCCCCTTATCTCAGCTCACTGATCATCATAGCAACACCCACCCATAGCATTCGCTCTAGCAGGTATATTGCACTGGTCATCCTCAAAGCCAACACTTCCTTTGTCTGCCTTTCCTTTCAGTCCTCTGCTGCCAATGACTGGAACGAATTGCAAAATTCTCTGAAGCTGGAGTCTTATATCTCCCTCTCTAACTTTAAGCATCAGCTGTCAGAGCAGCTTACCGATCACTGTACCTGTACACAGCCAATCTGTAAATAGCACACCCGACTACCTCCTCCCCATATTATTACTTACCCTCTTGCACTTTTGCACCACAGTATCTCTACTTACATCATCTGCACATCTATCCCTCCAGTATTAATGCTAAATTGTAATTATTTTTGCCTCTAGGACCTATTTTTTACCTACCTACCTCCCTACTCTTCCACATTTGCACACACTATACATAGATTTTTCTATTTTTCTTTTCTTTTGTGTTATTGACTGTACGTTTGTTTATGTGTAACTCTGTGTAGTTTTTGTCGCACTGCTTTGCTTTATCTTGGCCAGGTCGCAGCTGTAAATGAGAAGTTGTTCTCAACTGGCCTACCTGGTGAAATAAAGGTGAAATCAAAAATAATAAATAAAAGTTGGATGGGTTCCGCTGATGTACAGCAATTTTAAGTCATACCATAGATTCTCAATTGGATTGAGGTCTGGGCTTTGACTAGGCCATTACAATACATTTAAATGTGTCCCCTTAAACCACTCGAGTGTTACTTTAGCAGTATCCTGTGGGCCATTGTCCTGTTGGAAGATGAACCTCCGTCCCAGTCTCAAATCTCTGGAAGACTGAATCAGGTTTCCCTCAGGAAATTCCCTGTATTTAGTGCCATCCATCATTCCTTCAATTCTGAATAGTTTCCCACATCCCCACAGCATGATTCTGCCACCACCATGCTTCATGTGGGGGTGGTGTTCTCGGGGTAATGAGAGGTGTTGGGTTTGCGTCAGGCATAGCGTTTTCTTTGATGGCCAAAAAGCTCAATTTTAGTCTCATCTGACCAGAGTACCTTCTTATTTTTTTCTTTAAGCAATGGCTTTTTTCTGTCCACTCTTCCATAAAGCCCAGCTCTGTGGAAAGTACGACTTAAAGTGGTCCTATGGACAGATACTTCAATCTTCACTGGCTTTGCAGCTTCTTCAGGATTATCTTTGGTCTCTTTGTTGCCTCTGATTAATGCCCTCCTTGCCTGGTCCGTGGGTTTTGGTGGGCGGCCCTCTCTTGGCAGGTATGTTGTGGTGCCATATTCTTAAAACATTTTAATAAGGGATTTAATGGTGCTTCGTGGGATGTTCAAAGTTTCTGATATTTTTTTATAACCCAACCCTGATCTGTACTTCTCCACAACTTTGTCCCTGACCTGTTTGGAGAGCTCCTTGGTCTTCATGGTGCCGCTTGCTTGGTGGTGCCACTTGCCTAGTGGTGTTGCAGACTCTGGGGCCTTTCAGGTGTATATATACTGAGATCATGTGACAGATATTGTGACACATAGATTGCACACAGGTGGACTTTATTTAACTAATTATGTGACTTCTGAAGGTAATTGGTTGCACCAGGTCTTATTTAGGGGCTTCATAGCAAAGGGGGTGAATACATATGCACGCACCACTTTTCCATTTGATTTTTTGATTTTTTTGAAACAAGTTATTTTTTTCATTTCACTTCACCGATTTGAACTATTTTGTATATGTCCATTGCATGAAATCCAAATAAAAATCCATTTAAATTACAGGTTGTATGTCACGACTTCCGCCGAAGTTGAACCCTCCCCTTGTTCGGGCGGCGTTCAGCGGTGGAAGTCACCGACCTTCTAGCCATCGCTGATCCACTTTTC
This sequence comes from Oncorhynchus gorbuscha, assembly GCF_021184085.1. NCBI lineage: Eukaryota > Metazoa > Chordata > Actinopteri > Salmoniformes > Salmonidae > Oncorhynchus > Oncorhynchus gorbuscha. The sequence goes on along the minus strand of NC_060193.1, from coordinate 26,816,680 downwards.
ATTTCCCATTGCTTTTGTCTTGTCTTCCATCACACCTGGATCCAATTCCATTACATGTTGTGTATTTAACCCTCTGTTACCCCTCATGTCCTTGTCGGTAATTGTTTCTTGTAGTGCGTATGCACGGTATGCTGGTATTTACCCAGATTTTGTTTGACCCATTTATTGTATTGTTCTGTTGACGGTGGTTTATGGATATTAAACGACACCGTTGTAAATCAGTTTTCGCTCTACATTTATTTTTACAATCTCAAAGTTCCGTCTGCGCAAACACCTTTTAACTTGGACCTATAATGTTCTATTTTCAATCCAATTACACAATGCTGGGTTGTGCATAAAAAATAATTGTATTTAAGGTCATATACTTATTGAGTCATGAAAGAGGAAGACATCACAAAACAGTTCTTAGATCTGGGACTTTTCATCTCAAAACTATGCATTTTGCAGGAACCCTATAGTCTCAAATCCTTGATTATTCATATCATAGGTTCTTGTCCTCTTTAAATTACTTACATTTTTTCCAACACTTTTTCAGAAGAATGGCCATATCTTAAGCTGTTTATGGTAAAAACAAATAAATACAGGTGCCTTAGAGGTGTTGCTGTTTTTATCTTGTACTACGAAAACCTCAATGGAAGGGGTATTTCACAAAAATTACAAACTTACCACATTTCATTGATAACTAGCTAGGAGTTTCCGGACTTTGGGTGTCAGAGACCAGACAAATATATCAGTTTACTCATCCAGAGCTAAACCTTTAAGTTATCCGTAGGATATAGTGTATTTGTCATTTTAGGGAAGTATCACTTTTTTAAGCTGCACAATGCAGAAATCGCTTGCCATTTCCTGGTTGCTAAAACTCTAATTGTTAGCCTAATTTCTGTTTATGGGACAAAATAAAATGGTACAGTGTAGAGAATCATTGTACCATCTAAACCGCTGTGAACAAAACTCAGCAATACTTAAGAACGGGAAGCATAGAAATAGAGCACATCCATCAGATGTACCCGTTCTTAGACTTGTTTTGGATTAGAATGATTGATTTATAACTCACATTTCTATGTGCATTTGGTCAGGTCGCCCAAAAAGTTACATATTGCTACTTTAACAAATGAACATGAATTTATATATTTGATGATGTGATTGGAAAGACATATTCTCTTTATCTAATTATTAAAGGTCTGTACTTTTCTATTTAAATTTAAATAATGGTAACATTCTGTGACTGTAATTGCACCCCTTAAAAAAATATTTGCAAATGTTTTAGGATTTTGGTGCTCTGCCCTTTAGGTATCTTTTAAGGCTAGGACCTTAATAGGTTATGAAAGACGAATTCACTATAAAAATGGTTCTGAGGTCCAGGATGTGAAAACTTTAATGCTAAATAGTTCAGAACTAAGCTTTGCACAGATAGAACCGTATAGTCCCAAAGTCTCGTAATGTCAAATTCACTCAGGGTGAATCACAAATCATTTAAGTCACACTGTCTCGGTCCCGTGTTTCAAGTGCTTTCTCCTTTTTATTTGACACAATGTTAGTACTACCCAAATATGCCAATAAATTGCCAAAGGAACCCTGGAGGGTGGCGTTGAAATAAAAATCTGTCTGACCTTTATAAAGCAAGCGATTGAATAACTGTTTACTCTGAGCTCTGACACCAGTGAAACATTAAATGGCACTTTGGTATTTGACAGAGCGAGATGCAATGACAAAGCAGGTTTTCTAATGCATTAGAGATCAAACAGGAACTGAACTGGGTGCATGCTGTTGGTTGTACTCCCTTGTAACAGTCCTCTGCATCATAGATGGGCATGTTGCCTAGTAGCTTCCCTCGTGGTTATGTGGGGAAACCCATCCTTTACACAGGAAGTCAATGTGTCCACTGCACTCACACTGCTAGACTGATCAACATGGAAAATCTACAAAGGAAATTATGTTAAAGGGCTAACATAATTCCTTTAAAATGCCTACAGTATATCAACATCATCTATGTAACTGTTTTTTTTTACTGCTAATAAACAAAGCAACCCTTGAAACGTCTATGTCTACACATGTTGACATGTACTATTACACTATATCAGCAGCATATGGTAACTGGAACAAACACAAAAGATGTAGACCATTTCAAAGAGCATTTACATTGGCACCCAAAAACACAGAAGCAGTTTAACATGGAGTAAAGATCCACAACAAGAGTTAGTTGGATTCAGTTTCACCTCGCTGATGAAAAAGGCGGTGGGGAATATTGGCTTATCTCCTCTCAGCCACAAGTGACACCAAACCTTCTTGTGCTAAAAGGTCACATACTGTACACCCTGGTACTGACATGGCCAGTCTTTGCCAGGAGGACAAATCCTTTGGTTGAACCCATCACTGCAGCTTTGATCAATTTCACAGTTAAATTCAGAAAGTGTTGCCAATAAACTTACCAGGGATCTTTGGGGCTACAAACAGGCTGTGTCACAATACTCTTGAATACGTTCTTGTTTCATTCCCTTTGTGAAAGGATACTAATCTGAATGTTATGGATTGATAAAGGAAAACGTAGGTAGCATCCCAATTCTCCACACTTCTCCCAAATTGTGCACTCGCACACTCGCTCTAATGGATTGTAGATCTACTGTATGACTGGAAGTGTGCAAGAGCACAATTTGGGAAAAGGGTGGATAATCGGTACGCAGCCATGGTGAGAACAACTCCAAGCCAGTCAGTGGGATGGGTGGGATTTCGGACGTGATAGATAGTCCTGATCAGGATTGCCACAATGGAATTGCTTCTCATTGAAGAAAATATTTAGGCAGCTAAGTAGCTACAGATGATATTTTTCCAGGAAGCTTCTGCGGGGATATTTTAACAATTTACCCTTTGGCATTCCCTAACTATATTTGACATGAATTTGAAATCATTTGACAATGCCCAAATGATTGTCTATAAATAAAAATGACTGTGTAAATGCATGGTTGTCCTTGAGCTGTTCCTTTGACATGTTTAAAACGTGAAAAATCCTGTTTGAAATACCATCTGAGGGACAAATGGGTTGCCTGACATCTTAGAGAGTGCACTTTGGACAGTGATTGGTGGTGGCAGTGCAGACTATCTCCAAATCCCTTAATCACTCAAGCAAAAGCACCATGTGCATCCTTGTCAGAGTGCTCCACTGTGTATATGTCAGAACTCTAACATTACAATAGAGGTTACATAATATTTCTTCAGCGTTTATTTTGCATGACAGCCCACTACTTTAAGCATACGAAACTGCACCACTTGCACAAAAAAAAATACAAAATATGCTAAATAATTACACAGAAACAGTCCACAAGGGAGGTAGTGTATTAAAATAAACACTTTATGTTTTATTCTTAAATATTTATTAGTCAGCATCCAAGGTGAAAAATAAAGAGGCTTTGTTACTATTACGTATAAATAACAGGTCCAACCGTAGCCCATATTTTAAAAATGTATAGAGCAGGGCTCTCCAACCCTGTACCTGGAGAGCTACCATCCTGTAGATTCTCGCTTCAACCCTAATCTACTGTAGCACACCTGACTCTAATAATTAGCTTGTTGATCAAAAATGAATCAGGTTAGTTACAACTGGGCTTGGAGCAAAAACAAAGCAAGGGGTAGTTATCCAGGAACAGGGTTGGACAGCCCTGGTATAGTCACCCATCAACACCTCAACCACTTGTAATCTGTAGGGAAAGCATTACCCATGAAAACATGCAGTATTTTGGATTAAACTGCAGATGCGCCAGGCTAGCTCCCCCTGTGTTTTTTGCATTAGCACGATCAACCTGGAAATGCTACCTGCTCTCACTTTATTTGTAAAGGACTCAGGAGTACTGGATATCTAACATGACATTGAGCTAAAACCTTGCGACACACTTCAGTACATCTAATTCTGGGAACCACTAAGCACACACTAAACGTGGATGGAAAATATGAAGGCCGGTAAGAGAAACAAGTAGGTTAAAAGCACTAGAGAGTTGCCTGTGAGGGGATATGAAGACTTAGTTCAGTATTATGCTCTGACTCAATTGAGTTACAGCATGACAATGTGTCTGTCCACTGTAAGTACAGTATGCACATTGCATTGTTCCATGGGACAAATAAAGAAAAATGTCTGCTTTCACATTGATATTCCATGGTAAATTTCATACGTTCATGTTATTGATATTGTCACCTCAAGGGATATTTAGTCCTGGCTTGTCCCTCTTGTTATTACATATCTAGAAGGATTTTTTCCAAGACTTGCAAAGGATTTTCTGAAAGGCGCGCCGGAAATCCTGGTTGAAGATAGTGTAGATGGCGGGGTTGAGGGAGCTGTTACAGTAACCGATCCAGAAGAAGAACTTAAAGAGGGGACCGGGGATCTTACAGGGGTCCCCGCACACTCCGTGCAGGCAGTAGCTGAAGAAGAATGGGAACCAGCACACCACAAACACTCCCATGACCACCGCCAGCACAAAGGTGAATCTCTTCTCCCTGGCCTGGGAGACCTTCTTCCTGGACGCAGAGCTCCTCCTCCTCTTCTTCCTCCTGGAGGCGAACAGGTCCGTGGATTTGTTGCTGGCTCTGGAGATTCGGCTGGAGTGTTTGGAGACGGCGCTGTTCTTCCGGCTGGCTCTCTTGGCCCTCTTGTGGTTCAGGTCCTGAGGTTTGGGGTGACCTTTGCCCTCTGAGGAGGAGCTCTCCTCCAGGTCCACCTCGTCTTGGACCCCTGTTGTCCTCATGCTGGTGGGCGTGGAAGGGCACTGCCAGTGCCCGTTCTCTTTGTCCCCGTTGATTTTGCACGAGGTGGCTTTGCTTAACCCATTCTCAGTCATTGTAGGTTCACCACCAGGACCATGTTTTTTCTCTGACATGCCCCTGGTCCTTGTCTTGGCCACTTGGTATATTCTAATATATACTAATATCATGATTAGGCAAGGAGCAAAGAATGACGCAATGCTAGAGGAAAGGATGTACCAAGTGTCATTGTTCAGCTCACATCCTGGGTACTGAGAGTTATCATTGTTCTTGTCTATTGATATTAACGGAGGAGAAGATATCATCGCAGATATAAGCCATACAATGACGATAATACATTTCACTCGCTTAGGAGTCCGTTTGAGATTGTATTCAACAGCTTGCGTAACGGACCAGTAACGGTCCAAACTGATTGCACACAGATGGACAATGGACGAAGTGCAAAATAAGACATCTAAAGCAAGGTAAATTCCACACCAAACTTTCCCGAAATACCAATAGCCCATAAGTTCGTTTGCCAGAGAAAAAGGCATCACCAAAGTGGCGACCAGAATGTCTGCTGTGGCTAAGGAAACCAAAAACAGGTTCTGGGGTGCTTTCAGTGCCCGGCTTGTTAACACCGCAATTACAACCAGGACGTTACCGACCACTGTAAACAAAATAAGACAACTTACAAGTGCTGCAAGACTCGCTATAGTAGCCAAAGTATATGGACTTTCTGATGAGGAATTTAAATTGAAAACTGGGAACGCGTCAACTCCGCTTGAATTAAACGATCCCATCCCGTCTATGTGGTTAGTGTTATTCCAGAATGGTCGATTCAAGGAGAAGTAGTCATTTTATGCATATAGAGTCCATCAGAAAATATCAGGTCCAAGATAAATAGGCAGTATTGACATTGCCAAAATGAAAATGCGCACAATGGTGAAGGAATGGATTTAAATGCCATCTCCTGAATTAGATGCCAAATAAGACTTCTTCAAAGAGAAAATCACCAAACATATATCTGGTTAATTGACTAAACGAAGATGCCACCTTGCCTTGTACATGCACACTGTTATAGCATGACAGGCAACCCTTCTCCATCGGCTGCTGCCTCCCTCTCAGCGCTCGGCGACATCAGAACGCTGTCTCAGTCAGTGCCCATGTGTTGTTCACTTACAACTAACTGATTTCTGCCCCGCCCCAACACAGTGCATGATTTTATTGGTAACTGTTACCTCATTGAATTACAGTATGCAATACTTTTGTATTTGTTATATCAGTTCAATAAGCTATTTTGTGAAAGACGACTAGGCTATATTGAAATAAGTCGTCTGACATTATATGATCATATGATGTATTGATTATAACTTATGCCAATACGCTAGATAACGGAACTCAAATTAAGGTCATTATGAAACGAGGGAGAACATTTTATTTGCGAACACATCTATTGTCACCTGAAATATATATTGTAACTGATTATTATAATCACTCCTTTACATATTACAAAAAAACAGGCTAAAACATGAAAAATGCCAGTGATGAAGCTGGAATCAAATGCACGTGTTTTTTTTATTCCGCTCTTTGGGTGTTTTGAATTCATCAGCCAAGCTGACATCGACATGATGTCATAGGAAAACGTCATCCTGGCACGTTTATGCAAAAAATGTCAAATGTTATCAGTCGATGGGAAAAGTGAGTGTTGCAGGGTTGATGTTTTTCTCAGTACCTTGCAGTCAATGGGAAAAGATGAGTGTTGCAGGGTTGATTTTCTTCTCAGTACCTTGCAGTCAATGGGAAAAGATGAGTGTTGCAGGGTTGATTTTTTCTCAGTACCTTGCAGTCAATGGGAAAAGATGAGTGTTGCAGGGTTGATTTTTTCTCAGTACCTTGCAGTCAATGGGAAAAGATGAGTGTTGCAGGGTTGATTTTTTTCTCAGTACCTTGCAGTCAATGGGAAAAGATGAGTGTTGCAGGGTTGATGTTTTTCTCAGTACCTTGCAGTCAATGGGAAAAGACGAGTGTCAGAGGGTTGACGTTTTTCTAATTTATCCCATGTTTCTCTCTCTCTATCTTCCTCTACCTCCTCGTTACCTCCCTCATTCTCCTCTCCCTCACCCTCTCCACCTCTCTCTCACCTCTCACCCCTCCCTTACTCTTCCCCTTCTCTCTTTCTCCCTTTCCCCTCTGCCTCCTTCACCTCTCCCTCCTCCCTTCCTTCCCTCACTGTCCTGTTCTCTCTCTACCTCCTCCTTCCTCCATTCTCTCCCCCTCCTTCTTTCCCTGCCTCCTCCTCCTCTCATCTCTCTCCTATTCCCACCTGTCTGTATGTTGGCTCTCTCCCCTCCTTCCTCTCTCTCCCCCTCCCTCCTTCACTCTCCCCCTTCTTTCTTTTCTCTCTCTCTCTCTCTCCTCCACCTTCCATTCTCTTTTCCTCCTTTCCCTCCAGGGTGCCAGTGTATCCTTAAAACGTTTTAAATGGTCTTAAATTCAGTTTTCAATGGTCTTAAAAAATGCACCCGGAGATGACTTCAGTGTTTCCGCTATGTTGTGCAGCTGCTTAATTGTTGCCACCATGGTAAAATCTGTAAAAATACAAATAAAATAAAAAACATAAAATGATAACCTACTCCTGAGGCGCATTTTCAAGATACTTGAGAACTCCACGTGTAGCCTAAGACTCTTTGTGTGTGTGTGATGTGCCACTGCAAGTCAGACATTTCCAGATGAGAGAGCACAGGAAGTAAGGTAGTCTACAAAATAGATAGCCAATTCGAAGCATTGCTTGAAGCTTGGCTAGTTAGCGCACTCGTTAGCTAGCTAGTTAACTATTTAGCTATTAAATGATTTGTTCAAACAGCAAAGTGCATTATCTTCATAATCAGCTGTGTGCAGGAATATATTTTTACAACCCAGATATTGATACACTCTAAACATTAGGGTTCTTCTAAGATCCTCAAAGTTCTTTGAAGAACCTTAAGGTTCTTGGCACTGGAAATTGCCCACAAAAGGTCCTTCCAAGAACCCCATAGGAGGTGGGGTTCATCGAGGAACCTCCTTAGTAGGCGGGGGTTCTTGCAGAAACCTAACTGCCCAACTGAAACATTTGGATTTGCACTTTAACTGCACTTAACTGAAACATTTAAAGATCTCTTCAATTTAAGGTAAGGTTTGTGTTACGTCCATCGTTAGATGAATGAGACCAAAGCGCAGCATGGAAAGTGTTCATGATTTTTAATACTGAACTCAGACAAAACAACAAAATACAAAACCAAACGTATCGTTCTGCAGGGCTAGAAAAGCAACTATGCAAAAACAAGATCCCACAATCTAAGGTGGGAAAAAGGGCTGCCTAAGTATTATCCCCAATCATAGACCATGATAAACAGCTGCCTCTGATTGGGAACCATACTAGGCCAACAAAGAAATAGAAACATAGATTATTGCCCACCCAAGTCACCCCCTCCCTAACCAAATAGAGAATAAACAAGGCTCTCTAAGGTCAGGGCGTGACAGTTTGTCCCTTGTATGATCTAAATTGTTATTGTTTTCTGATGATATCATCTATCTTTTCATATTTGTGCAAATCTTTCTAAAAGAGAAAATGGATACAATTCAATGGATATCAATCAACAAAGAGGTAATAATTATGTTCTGTAGGCTATAAGAATATGTTAGCTGTATTGGGTGCAGGCTATCTGTATTGGGTGCAGGCTAGCTGTATTGGGTGCAGGCTAGCTGTATTGGGTGCAGATGACTGAACTGCTCAATTTTGTGTCTGTGTCTGCAGTTATACAGATGAGGAGACATACAAAGTTATGCCAATTGGTATTGGTGTGTTATGCATATCAGATTTACCATCCTCCTCCCTTACCTCTTCAATAAATATCCCATAGGCCTCTCCATTATGGACAAGGTATGTCCATAATACAGTTTTTTTCATTTGCATTTACCACAAACACAAAGGTATGAATACTGTTGTGGGCATGTTTGGTTAATCATCTGTATAACTACTATTTTTGGGATTCACAGACTTCACCCTCCCTACACCTCTGATGAATGTAACAGGAAGCCTGCTCCATCACCATGCTCTGCTAAATCATTCTGGCTATGAATACGGAGAACATCAACACATTAACATCAACAGCCAGAGGATAAACCCATTGGACTTGGAGCTCTGCTGGGAGTTTACCTCATGTTTTTTTAGTTTTTATTCTGCTCTGCCACTAAAATCTAAATAAACATTGAAAGCTAAAATATTGTGTTCTTGTTGTTATTGTTATGTGTAGTTAAAACATTTACCCCAAAAGGTTCGTCAAAAGGTTATTTGAGGATCCATTAAAAGGGGTTCTTCAAAAAACGTATAGGGGTTCGCTGATTTGAAGAACCCCTAACGAATACTTCAGGAACATTTTCTTTTTCAGAGTGTATGGATTTGAGATACGGAGCGAGTGAAAGCGCATCAGCCTCTGCGAGAACATCGGTCTCATTGGGTATTAGGCTATGATAGCAACAAAATAATTGGACATTCATAATTACTTTACTGTTACATTAAAACATGGCTACTTCCAGTGAAAATTACATTTAGAGGTCGTGATCTAGCTACTGTGTTTTGAGTTTCCACTTACCCAGCTGGTGAATTAGCACCAAATATATTAGTCTATGATATTTGTGCCATTAGGAGATGATTAGCCTACATATTTTTTCTATTGGTGATTGCATTAAAAAAATATGGAAATATTAGCAGGTTTGTGGTATACGCAGACCTCATAATTGTTATTAAATTGTATTTAAAGTGGCATTAAAAAGGTCTTAAAAAGTCTTACATTTAACTTGATGGAACCTGCAGATATCCTGTCCTATTCTCCCCCTTCTCTCCACTCTCTCTCTCTCTCTCCCCCCTTCCTCCTCTCTCCCCCTTCCTCCTCTCTCTCCCCATCCCTCCTTCACCCTCCCCTTCTCTCTCCCCTTCCCTCACTCTCCCCCTTTTGTCTCTCTCCTCCCCCTCCATTCTGCCTCCCTCTTTCTTTCCTTGCCTCCCCGTCCTCTCATCTCTCTCCCTCTCCCTCCTTTCTCCCTCCTCTCTCCCACAGAAAGGCTGACTGACAGACAGACAGGCAAACACAGACAAACAGAAACAGACTGCAGGCAGCCAGGCCGGCTGATAGATAGACCTGAAGGCAGGCAGGCAGTTAGGCAGGCAGACACAGACAAACAGAAACAGACTGCAGGCAGCCAGGCCAGCTGATAGATAGACCTGAAGGCAGGCAGGCAGTTAGGCAGGCAGACACAGACAAACAGAAACAGACTGCAGGCAGCCAGGCAGGCTGATAGATAGACCTGAAGGCAGGCAGGCAGTCAGGCAGACAGACACAGACAAACAGAAACAGACTGCAGGCAGCCAGGCAGGCTGATAGATAGACCTGAAGGCAGGCAGGCAGTTAGGCAGGCAGACACAGACAAACAGAAACAGACTGCAGGCAGCCAGGCCGGCTGATAGATTGACCTGAAGGCAAGCAGGCAGGCAGTTAGGCAGGCAGACAGTTTCAAGTTTCAAGTAAATCTACAAACAAATTGATCAACATCCTCTTCAAAATTAATTCAGGAATTCATAACAAGGCTCAGAGTTTATATAACTGCAAGACCATTGTGTCCAATGGACGTCAAAAATGCTTTTGTGTCGATTGTCTTCAAATGTCCTATTCCCAGTATGTATATGCATAATTTGGGAAGATTAAACCTTCCCAAAGCTAGGGTAAGGTTTAGGGTTGAGTTTAGAGTTTGTCTTCCTGCCTGCCTCTCTGCTTGTCTGTTTCTCTGTCTGTGAGTGTATGTCCGCCTGCATGTATGTCTGTTAGTGGATGTGTCTGTCTGTCTGTCTGTCTGAGTCTTTCACCAATTAACCCATTGCTGCTCGATCACAAACTTTTTTTCCTGTAATGCGATGTGTTGACTTATGCGCCAATCCCTTTGATGCATATTTATGCGCCAATCCCTTTGATGCATATTTATGCGCCAATATCCTGTCTGTTGAGGTGAGAAAGGGGAGAGAGAGGTGGGCAAAATAGGAGGGAGAGAGAGGAGGGACAGGGAGAGAAACAGATCAGAGGGAGGGGGAAAGAAGGAGCACTCTAAAAATAAAAGGTTCTTGGAGTATCCTTTAGGGGTTTCTTCAAATTGAAACTGTGGAGGAACCCCTGTAAGTTCTTCAAAGAACCCCTCTTAATGGATCCTCGAAGAACCTTTTGAAAAAACCTTTTGGTATACATTTTTGAACTCCCTCTGCCCCCTATTATTCATAATAATACGCATAACCATAACACAATATTTTAGTTGTCAGTGTTTATTTAGATTTGAGTTGCAACGCAGAATAAAAAAAATGTAAATGTGAGGTAAACTCCCAGCAGAGCTCCAAGTCCAATGGGTTTATCCTCTGGCTGTTGATGTTAATGTGTTGATGTTCTCCGTATTCATAGCCAGAATGATTTAGCAGAGCATGGTGATCAAACAGGTTTCCTGTTACATTCATCAGAGGTGTGGGGAGGGTGAAGTCTGTGAATCCCAAAAGTAGTAATTATACAGATGTTTAACAAAACATGCACACAACAGCATTCATACCTTGGTTTGTGTGGTAAATATGAATGAAAAAAAAATGTTTTGATGATGGTTTTGAAACACATAAAGTTGAAGTCAGAAGTTTACATACACTTAGGTTGGAGTCATTAAAACTTGTTTTTCAACCACTCCACAAATTTTTTGTTAACAAACTATAGTTTTGGCAAGTCGGTTAAGACATCTACCGTGTGCATGACACAAGTAATTTTTCCAACAATTGTTTACAGACAGATTATTTCACTTATAATTCACTGCATCACAATTCCAGTGGGTCAGAAGTTTACATACACTAAGTTGACTGTGCCTTTAAACAGCTTGGAAAATTCCAGAATATGATATCACGGCTTTAGAAGCTTCTGATAGGCTAATTGATTAAAACATCATCTGAGTCAATTGGAGGTGGTGTACCTGTGGATTTATTTCAAGGCCTACCTTCAAACTCAGTGCCTCTTAGCCTGACCTCTTCGGAAAATCCAAAGAAATCAGCCAAGACCTCAGAAAAAAAATTGCAGACCTCCACAAGTTTGGTTCCTTCTTCAGAGCAATTTCCCAACGCCTGAAGGTACCACATTCATCTGTACAAAAAATAGTTGGGACCACGCAGCCGTCATACCGCTCAGGAAGGAGACACGTTCTGTCTCCTAGAGATGAATGTAATTATGTGTAAAAAGTGAAAATCAATCCCAGAACAACAGCAAAGAACCTTGTGAAAATGCTGGAGGAAACAGGTACAAAAGTATCTATATCCATAGTAAACCGAGTCCTATATCGACATAACCTGAAAGGCACCTCAGCAAGGAAGAAACCACTGCTCCAAAATCGACATAAAAAAGCCATATTACGATTTGCAACTGCACATGGGGACAAAGATCATATTTCTTTTTTAGAAATGTCCTCTGTTCTGATTAAACAAAAATAGAACTGTTTGGCCATAATGACAATCGTTATGATTGAAGGAAAAGGGGAGAGGCTTGCAAGCTGAAGAACTCCATCCCAACCATGAAGCATGAGGGTGGCAGCATCATGTTGTGGGGGTGCTTTGCTGCAGGAGGGACTGGTGCACTTCACAAAATAGATGGCATCATGAGAAAGGAAAATTATGTGCATATTGATATCTCAAGACATCAGTCATGAAGTTAAAGCTTGGTCGCAAATGGGTCTTCCAAATGGACAATGACCCCAAGCATACCTCCAAAGTTGTGGCAAAATAGCTTAAGGACAACAAAGTCAAGGTATTGGAGTGGCCATCACAAAGCCCTGACCTCAAGCCTATAGAAAATTGGTGGGCAGAACTGAAAAAGCATGTGCGAGCAAGGAGGCCTACAAACATGACTCAGTTCCACCATCTCTGTCAGGAGGAATGGGCCAAAATTCACCCAACTTATTATGGGAAGCTTGTGGAAAGTTACCCGAAATGTTTGACCCAAGTTAAACAATTTAAAGGCAATGCTACCACAGACTAATTTAGTGCATGTAAACTTCTGTCCCACTGGGAATGCGATGAAAGAAATAAAAGCTGAAATAAATCATTCTCTCTACTATTATTCAGACATTTCACATTCTTAAAATAAAGTGGTGATCCTAACTGACCTAAGACTGTGAAATTTTATTAGGATTAAATGTCAGGAAATTTAAAAATTGAGTTTAAATGTATTTGGCTAAGGTGTATGTAAACTTCTGACTTCAACAGTACCTTGTCCATGGGATTTTCATGGAAGAGTTAAGGAAGGATGATGGTACGTGTGATCTGCATAACATACCAATAGACATTCCTTTGTATGCCTCATCATCTGCATACATGCAGACACAGACACAAAATTGAGCAGTTCAGTCATCGGCACCCAATACAGCTAGCCTTCAACATATTCTTATACTGTCATGTTTGTCATTTATTATCATGTCTTGTCCCTGTGCTCCCCATTCTATTCGTTTCCCTCTGCTGGTCTTATTTGGTTCTTTCCCTCTTTCTATCCCTCTCTCTCCCCCTCCCTCTCTCACTCTCTCGCTCTCTCTTCTCTCTATCGTTCCGTTCCTGCTCCCAGCTGTTCCTATTCCCCTAATCATCATTTAGTCTTCCCACACCTGTTCCCGATCCTTTCCCCTGATTAGAGTCCCTATTTATTCCTTTGTGTTCCGTTCCTGTCCCGTCGGTTCCTTGTTTGGTATTCACCATGCTGTGATTGCGTTTCGCCCTGTCCTGTCGTGTTTTTGCTGTGATTGTGTATCGCCCTGTCCTGTCGTGTTTTTTGCCTTCATCAGATGCTGCGTGTGAGCAGGTGTCTCTGTCAACTACGGCCTGCGCCTACCCGAAGCGACCTGCAGTCTGTGGCCGCTTCTCCTGTTATTCCCTCTACAGACTAGAGGATTTCTGTTATTCCCTGTTTGGACTTGAATAAACTCTGTTTCTGTTAAGTCGCTTTTGGGTCCTCTTTCACCTGCATGACAGAAGGAACCGACCAAGGAATGGACCCAGCGACTTCAGACGCTCGTTACACTGCCGTCGAGATCCAAGGAGCCATGCTCGGCAGACACGAGCAGGAATTGTCTGCTGCTCGCCATGCCGTGGAGAACCTGGCCGCTCAGGTTTCCGACCTCTCTGGACAGTTCCAGAGTCTACGTCTCGTGCCACCTGTTACTTCCTGGCCTGCCGAGCCTCCAGAACCTAGGGTTAATAACCCACCTTGCTACTCCGGGCAGCCCACTGAGTGCCGCTCCTTTCTCACGCAGTGTGAGATTGTGTTCTCTCTCCAACCCAACACATACTCTAGAGAGAGAGCTCGGGTTGCTTACGTCATTTCACTCCTTACTGGCCGGGCTCGAGAATGGGGCACAGCTATCTGGGAGGCAAGGGCTGATTGCTCTAACAAGTTCCAGAACTTTAAAGAGGAGATGATTCGGGTTTTTGACCGTTCAGTTTTTGGTGGGGAGGCTTCTAGGGCCCTGGCTTCCTTATGCCAAGGTGAACGGTCCATAACGGATTATTCTATTGAGTTTCGCACTCTTGCTGCCTCTAGTGAGTGGAACGAGCCGGCGCTGCTCGCTCGTTTTCTGGAGGGACTCCACGCAGTGGTTAAGGATGAGATTCTCTCCCGGGAGGTTCCTTCAGATGTGGACTCTTTGATTGCTCTCGCCATCCGCATAGAACGACGGGTAGATCTTCGTCACCGGGCTCGTGGAAGAGAGCTCGCATCAACGGTGTTTCCCTGCTCCGCATCGCAACCATCTCCCTCCTCTGGCTTTGAGACTGAGCCCATGCAGCTGGGAGGGATTCGCATCTCGACTAAGGAGAGGGAACGGAGGATCACCAACCGCCTGTGCCTCTATTGCGGAGTTGCTGGACATTTTGTTAATTCATGTCCAGTAAAAGCCAGAGCTCATCTGTAAGCGGAGGGCTACAGGTGAGCGCAACTACTCAAGTCTCTCCATCAAAATCCTGTACTACTTTGTCGGTCCATCTACGCTGGACCGGTTCGGGTGCTACATGTAGTGCCTTGATAGACTCTGGGGCTGAGGGTTGTTTCATGGACGAAGCATGGGTTCGGAAACATGACATTCCTTTCAGAGAGTTAGAGAAGCCTACGCCCATGTTCGCCTTAGATGGTAGTCATCTTCCCAGTATCAGATTTGAGACACTACCTTTAACCCTCACAGTATCTGGTAACCACAGTGAGACTATTTCTTTTTTGATTTTCCGTTCACCGTTTACACCTGTTGTTTTGGGTCATCCCTGGCTAGTATGTCATAATCCTTCTATTAATTGGTCTAGTAATTCTATCCTATCCTGGAACGTTTCTTGTCATGTGAAGTGTTTAATGTCTGCCATCCCTCCCGTTTCTTCTGTCCCTACTTCTCAGGAGGAACCTGGCGATTTGACAGGAGTGCCGGAGGAATATCATGATCTGCGCACGGTCTTCAGTCGGTCCCGAGCCAACTCCCTTCCTCCTCACCGGTCGTATGATTGTAGTATTGATCTCCTTCCGGGGACCACTCCTCCTCGAGGTAGACTATACTCTCTGTCGGCTCCCGAACGTAAGGCTCTCGAGGATTATTTGTCTGTGTCTCTTGACGCCGGTACCATAGTGCCTTCTTCTTCTCCGGCCGGGGCGGGGTTCTTTTTGTTAAGAAGAAGGACGGTACTCTGCGCCCCTGCGTGGATTATCGAGGGCTGAATGACATAACGGTTAAGAATCGTTATCCGCTTCCCCTTATGTCATCAGCCTTCGAGATTCTGCAGGGAGCCAGGTGCTTTACTAAGTTGGACCTTCGTAACGCTTACCATCTCGTGCGCATCAGAGAGGGGGACGAGTGAAAACGGCGTTTAACACTCCGTTAGGGCATTTTGAGTACCGGGTTCTGCCGTTCGGTCTCGCCAATGCGCCAGCTGTTTTTCAGGCATTAGTTAATGATGTTCTGAGAGACATGCTGAACATTTTTGTTTTTGTCTATCTTGACGATATCCTGATTTTTTCTCCGTCACTCGAGATTCATGTTCAGCACGTTCGACGTGTTCTACAGCGCCTTTTAGAGAATTGTCTCTACGTAAAGGCTGAGAAGTGCTCTTTTCATGTCTCCTCCGTTACTTTTCTCGGTTCCGTTATTTCCGCTGAAGGCATTCAGATGGATTCCGCTAAGGTCCAAGCTGTCAGTGATTGGCCCGTTCCAAGGTCACGTGTCGAGTTGCAGCGCTTTTTAGGTTTCGCTAATTTCTATCGGCGTTTCATTCGTAATTTCGGTCAAGTTGCTGCCCCTCTCACAGCTCTTACTTCTGTCAAGACGTGTTTTAAGTGGTCCGGTTCCGCCCAGGGAGCTTTTGATCTTCTAAAAGAACGTTTTACGTCCGCTCCTATCCTCGTTACTCCTGACGTCACTAGACAATTCATTGTCGAGGTTGACGCTTCAGAGGTAGGCGTGGGAGCCATTCTATCCCAGCGCTTCCAGTCTGACGATAAGGTTCATCCTTGCGCTTATTTTTCTCATCGCCTGTCGCCATCTGAGCGCAACTATGATGTGGGTAACCGTGAACTGCTCGCCATCCGCTTAGCCCTAGGCGAATGGCGACAGTGGTTGGAGGGGGCGACCGTTCCTTTTGTCGTTTGCACAGACCATAAGAACCTTGAGTACATCCGTTCTGCCAAACGACTTAATGCCCGTCAAGCTCGTTGGGCGTTGTTTTTCGCTCGTTTCGAGTTTGTGATTTCTTACCGTCCGGGTAGCAAGAACACCAAGCCTGATGCCTTATCCCGTCTGTTTAGTTCTTCTGTGGCTTCTACTGATCCCGAGGGGATTCTTCCTTATGGGCGTGTTGTCGGGTTAACAGTCTGGGGAATTGAAAGACAGGTTAAGCAAGCACTCACGCACACTGCGTCGCCGCGCGCTTGTCCTAGTAACCTCCTTTTCGTTCCTGTTTCCACTCGTCTGGCTGTTCTTCAGTGGGCTCACTCTGCCAAGTTAGCTGGTCATCCCGGTGTTCGAGGCACTCTTGCGTCTATTCGCCAGCGCTTTTGGTGGCCGACTCAGGAGCGTGACACGCGCCGTTTCGTGGCTGCTTGTTCGGACTGCGCGCAGACTAAGTCGGGTAACTCTCCTCCTGCCGGTCGTCTCAGACCGCTCCCATTCCTTCTCGACCATGGTCTCACATTGCCTTAGACTTCATTACCGGTCTGCCTTTGTCTGCGGGGAAGACTGTGATTCTGACGGTTGTCGATAGGTTCTCTAAGGCGGCACATTTCATTCCCCTCGCTAAACTTCCTTCCGCTAAGGAGACGGCACAAATCATTATTGAGAATGTATTCAGAATTCATGGCCTCCCGTTAGACGCCGTTTCAGACAGAGGCCCGCAATTCACGTCACAGTTTTGGAGGGAGTTCTGTCGTTTGATTGGTGCGTCCGTCAGTCTCTCTTCCGGGTTTCATCCCCAGTCTAACGGTCAAGCAGAGAGGGCCAATCAGACGATTGGTCGCATACTACGCAGCCTTTCTTTCAGAAACCCTGCGTCTTGGGCAGAACAGCTCCCCTGGGCAGAATACGCTCACAATTCGCTTCCTTCATCTGCTACCGGGTTATCTCCGTTTCAGAGTAGTCTGGGTTACCAGCCTCCTCTGTTCTCATCCCAGCTTGCCGAGTCCAGCGTTCCCTCCGCTCAAGCGTTTGTCCAACGTTGTGAGCGCACCTGGAGGAGGGTGAGGTCTGCACTTTGCCGTTACAGGGCACAGACGGTGAGAGCCGCCAATAAACGCAGGATTAAGAGTCCAAGGTATTGTTGCGGCCAGAGAGTGTGGCTTTCCACTCGCAACCTTCCTCTTACGACAGCTTCTCGTAAGTTGACTCCGCGGTTCATTGGTCCGTTCCGTGTCTCCCAGGTCGTCAATCCTGTCGCTGTGCGACTGCTTCTTCCGCGACATCTTCGTCGCGTCCATCCTGTCTTCCATGTCTCCTGTGTTAAGCCCTTTCTTCGCACCCCGTTCGTCTTCCCTCCCCCCTCCCGTCCTTGTCGAGAGCGCACCTATTTACAAGGTACATAAGATCATGGACATGCGTTCTCGGGGACGGGGTCACCAATACTTAGTGGATTGGGAGGGTTACGGTCCTGAGGAGAGGAGTTGGGTTCCGTCTCGGGACGTGCTGGACCGTTCACTCATCGATGATTTCCTCCGTTGCCGCCAGGATTCCTCCTCGAGTGCGCCAGGAGGCGCTCGGTGAGTGGGGGTACTGTCATGTTTGTCATTTATTATCATGTCTTGTCCCTGTGCTCCCCATTCTATTCGTTTCCCTCTGCTGGTCTTATTTGGTTCTTTCCCTCTTTCTATCCCTCTCTCTCCCCCTCCCTCTCTCACTCTCTCGCTCTCTCTTCTCTCTATCGTTCCGTTCCTGCTCCCAGCTGTTCCTATTCCCCTAATCATCATTTAGTCTTCCCACACCTGTTCCCGATCCTTTCCCCTGATTAGAGTCCCTATTTATTCCTTTGTGTTCCGTTCCTGTCCCGTCGGTTCCTTGTTTGGTATTCACCATGCTGTGATTGCGTTTCGCCCTGTCCTGTCGTGTTTTTGCTGTGATTGTGTATCGCCCTGTCCTGTCGTGTTTTTTGCCTTCATCAGATGCTGCGTGTGAGCAGGTGTCTCTGTCAACTACGGCCTGCGCCTACCCGAAGCGACCTGCAGTCTGTGGCCGCTTCTCCTGTTATTCCCCTCTACAGACTAGAGGATTTCTGTTATTCCCTGTTTGGACTTGAATAAACTCTGTTTCTGTTAAGTCGCTTTTGGGTCCTCTTTCACCTGCATGACATATACCCTACAGTACATATTCTTACCTATTTGTTGATTGATATCCATTGAATTGTGTCCATTTTCTGTTTTTAGAAAGATTTGCACAAATATTAAAAGATAGATGATATCATCAAACAACAATATACATTTAGATCATATAAGAGACACACCTTACCTTAAATTGAGGAGAACTTTACAATTTACAGTTAAGTGCCTGCACCTGCTGTCCTTTCAAATTCAAATCCAAATGTTTCAGTTGGACAGTTAGGTTCCTGCAAGAACCCACCAACTAAGGAGATTCCTCGATTAACCACACATCATATGTGGTTCTTGGAATAACCTTTTGGGGGCTATGTTCAGTGCCAAGAACCCTAAGGTTCTTCAAAGAACTTTGAGGATCTTAGAAGAACCATTGTTGAACCCCTAATTTTTAGAGCGAGGGAGATAAAATGGAGGGGGGAGGAGGGAGAGACTGAAGGAAGGAGGGGGGAAAGAGAGAGAGGAGGGAGAAAGAAGAGAGAGAGAGAGGAAGGTGTCATGTTAGTGATGCCTTTTTCTATGTGTCCATATTGTGATGCTAATCTTCCCCCATTGAATGCAATGTATTGGCATAAGCATCAACCCTGTGACACTCATCTTTTCCTATTGACATAAGCATCAACACTGTCCTATTTCCTATGTAGTCCTATTTTCCCATTGACTGCAAATTATTGACGTAAGATCAAATTGGTCGACTCGTATGTTTTCACATTGACCGCAATGTATTGACATCAACATCCACCCTGTGACATTCATCTTTTGCCTATGAACCCAATGTATTGAGATAAACATAAACCCTGTGGCACTTAGGGCTGTGGTAGTCATGAAATTTTGTCAGCCGGTGATTGTCACTCAAATAACTGCTGGTCACACGGTAATTGACCGTTAATTAACATAAACACATTTAGCATCTCATGCTTCAAGCAGACCTTTGGAACATCTACATTTTAAAAAGTCTAATGAATCAATTGAATGTAGCCTACACCATCCCAATAATCCTTTATTTATTTTAGGTAGGTCTAACAAAATGTATTTAATGTTTTTTTTCCCTCATCAATCTACACACAATACCCCATAATGACAAAAGGAAAACATTTGTAATTTTTTTAAATACATATGTATTAAAAATAAAAAATTGAAATATCTTATTTCCATAAGTATTCATACCCTTTGCTACAGTATGAGACTCGAAATTTAGCTTAGGCGCATCCTGTTTCCATTGATCATCTTTGAGATGTTTTTACAACTTGATTGGAGTCCACCTGTGGCAAATTCAATTGATTGGACATGATTTAAGAAAGGCATACACCCACAGTCGACAGTGCATGTCAGAGCAAAAACCAAGCTATGAGGTTGAAGGAATTGTCCTTAGAGCTCCGAGACAAGATTGTGTCAAGGCACAGATCTGGGGAAGGGCACCAAAACTTTTTTGGGGGAGAAGGGCCTTTGTCAGGGAGGTGACCAAGAACCCGATGATCACTCTGACAGAGTTCCGGAGTTCATCTGTGGAGATGGGAGAGCCTTCCAGAAGGACAACCATCTATGCAGCACTCCACCAATCAGGCCTTTATGGTATAGTGGCCAGACCGAAGCCACTCCTCTGTAAAAGGCACATGACTGCCCACTTGTAGTTTATTTTATTTTATTTTTTATTTCACTTTTATTTAACCAGGTAGGCTAGTTGAGAACAAGTTCTCATTTGCAACTGCGACCTGGCCAAGATAAAGCAAGGATCAGACCAATGTGCAGCATGGTAAGTGTCCATAATGATATATTTAATAAATCAACAGAACACTGAACAAAATAACAAAAGTACAAACAAACAACCGAAAACAGTCCCGTCTGGTGAAAACACTAACACAGGATACAACCACCCACAAAACACAATAGAAAACAGGCTACCTAAATATGGCTCCCAATCAGAGACAACGACTGACACCTGCCTCTGATTGAAAACCATACTAGGCCAAACACATAGAAATATAACAACAGAACAAAACATAGAAAAACAACATAGAATGCCCGCCCCAACTCACGTTCTGACCAACTAAAATAAAGACATTAAAAAAGGAACTAAGGTCAGAACATGACAGCCAAAAGGTACCTATAAAGACTCTCAGACCATGAGAAACAAGATTCTCTGGTATGATGAAACCAAGATAGAACTCTTGGCCTGAATGCCAAGCGTCACGTCTGGAGGAAACTGTTAAAGGAATATAACAATTCCTATATGTGTTCATTATCCAATTAAATCACTCTGTTTCTAAGAATTTGTAAGATCCTTATTTGCATAAAATAGACAGAGACGAGTCTACCAAAATTAGCCAATAGCATTTATTCTCGAGAGTGCTGGTCATAATACAATGTACATTGGTTTATATACCTCACATTTTGTCATAAATGTCTCTCCTCCTCTCAGATACAATGGCAATATAGTTCACAAGCCTTCCCACATTGTCTGCCACCTGTTAAACAATCCACTACAAGCCCAAGGTTTCTCCCCTCCCTGGGTAGGGACAGAATGTCCTGTAAGGAACACAGTATTCCAGCCGGTCTGACGATAGCTCGTTCGATAGCTCATTCGTTTCTAACAAGGAACAGAAAGTCCTTGTTCTAATTCTTGACTAAAACTACACACATTATATTCAGTATTATGATTATAATAAGATTCATACATTCATACAGTAACATAGTAGTATTCTGTTTAGTTATAGTTCTAAGTTAAATGTATACATAATTTAGTCATTATTCATAAAAATCTCATAACAGAAACCTAGCACCATCCCTACAGTGAAGCATTGTGGTGGCAGCATCATGCTGTGGGGAAGTTTTTCAGCGGCAGGGACTGGGAGACTTGTCAGGATCGAGGGAAAGATGAACAGAGCAAAGTACAGAAAGATCCATATTGAAAACCTGCTCCAGAGCAGGTTTTGGAAGGTGAAGCGGCGCAATTGCGCCTTCTTCACCACACTGCCTGTGTGGGTGGACCATTTCAATTTGTTAGTGATGTGTATGCCAAGGAACTTAAAACTTTCCACCTTCTCCACTGCTGTCCCGTCGATGTGGATAGGGGGTTGTTCCCTCTGCTGTTTCCTGACGTCCACGATCATCTCCTTTGTTTTGTTGACGTTGAGTGAGAGATTATTTTCCTGACACCACACTCCCAGAGCCTTCACCTCCTCCCTGTAGGCTGTCTCTTTGTTGTTGGTAATCAAGCCTACAACTGTTGTGTCGTCTGCAAACTTGATGATTGAGTTGGAGGCCTGCTTGGCCACGCAGTCATGGGTGAACCGGGAGTACATGAGGGGGATGAGCATGCACCCTTGTGGGGCCCCAGTGTTGAGGATCAGCGAAGTGGAGGTGTTGTTTCCTACCTTCACCATCTGGGGGGCGGCCCTTCAGGATGTCCAGGACCCAATTACATAGGGCTGGGTTCAGACCCAGGGTCTCGAGCTTAATGATGAGCTTGGAGGGTACTATGGTGCTGAATGCTGAGCTATAGTCAATGAACAGTATTCTTACATAGGTTTCCTCTTGTCCAGATTGAATAGGGCAGTGTACAGTGTGATGGTGATTACATCGTCTGTGGACCTATTGGGGCAGTAAGCAAATTGAAGTTTGTCTAGGGTGACAGGTAAGGTGGAGGTAATACAATCCTTGACTAGTCTCTCAAAGCGCTTCATGATGACAGAAGTGGATGCTACGAGGCGATAGTCATTTAGTTCAGTTACCTTTGCATTCTTGGGTACAGGAACAATGGTGTCCATCTTGAAGCATGTGGGGACAGCAGACTGGGATAGGGAGAGATTAAATATGTCCATAAACACACCAGCCAGCTGGTCTGCGCATGCTCTGAGGATGCGGCTAGGGATACGAGGGTTAACACATTTAAATGTCTTTCTCATGTCAGCCACGGAGAAGGAGAGCCCACAGTCCTTGGTAGCAGGCCACATCGGTGGCACTGTGTTATCCTCAATGCAGGCAGAGATGTTTAGCTTGTCCGGAAGCAAGACGTCGGTGTCCGCGACATGGCTGGTTTTCCTTTTTCAGTCCGTGATTGTCTGGAGAACCTGCCACATACGTCTCATGTCTTAGCCGTTGAATTGCGACTCCACTTTGTCTCTATACTGACGTTTTGCCTGTTTGATTGCCTTGTGGAGGGATTGACTACTCTGTTTGTGTTCTGCAATATTTCCAGTCACCTTGCCATGTTTAAATGCGGTGGTTCGCGCTTTCAAACTGTTGCCTTCTTTCCACGATTTCTGGTTAGGGTAGGTTTTAATTGTCATAGTGTGTACAACATCTCCCATACACTAACTGATAAACTCAGTCACCATCTCAGTGTATTTGCCAATATTATTCTCAGAAGCTACCCGGAACATATCCCAGTCAGCGTGATCAAAACAATCTTGAAGTGTGGATTCCGATTGGTCAGACCAGCGTTGAATAGTCCTTTGCATGGGTACTTCCTGTTTGAGTTTCTGCCTATAGGAAGGGAGGAGCAAAATTAAGTCATGGTCAGATTTTCAGAAAGGAGGGTGGGGGAGGGTCTATTATGCATCCCGGAAGTTGGAGTAACTGTGGTCGAGTGTTTTAGCAGCGCGATTACAACAGTCGATATGCTGATATAATTTAGGCAGCCTTTTCCTCAAATTTGCTTTGTTAAAATCCCCAGCTACAATAAATGCAGCCTCAGGATATATGCTTTCCAGTTTGCATAAAGTCAAGTGAAGTTCCTTGAGGGCCATCGTGGTATCGGTATGAGGGGGGATATACATGGCCGTGACTATAACCAAGAAAATGATCTTGGGAGATAATACGGCCGGCATTTGATTGTGAGTTATTCTAGGTCGGATGAACAAAAGGACTTGAGTTCCTATATGTTACCACAATTACATCATGAGTCGTTAATCATGAAACATACACCCCTGCCCTTCTTCTTCCCTTGAGAGATGTTTATTCCTGACGGCGCGATGAACTGAGAATCCAGATGGCTGTACCGACAGTATATCCCGAGAGAGCCATGTTTCCTTGAAACAGAGTATGTTACAACCCCTGATGTCTCTCTGGAAATAAACCCTTGCCCTGAGCTCATCAACTTTATTATGCAGGGAGTGAACATTAGCAAGTAATATACTCGGAAGCCGTGGGTGGTGTGTGCGCCTCCTCAGTTGGACTAGAAGACTGCTCCGAGTACCTCTCCTTCGCCGACATTGTTTTCGGTCGGCCTCTGGAATCAGTTCAATTGGGTAGTGCTAACACAGGATTCGCTTCGGAATAGTCGTATTCCTGGCCGTAATGCTGGTAGTGCTAGTGATATACCACCGCTCTGATATCCAATAGTTCTTCCTGGCTATATGTAAGAGCACATACAATTTTCTGGGCTAACAATGTTAGAAATAATGCATAGAAAAACAAAATATTGCAGAGTTTCCTAAGAACTAGAAGCGAGGCAGCCCTCTCTGTCTCTTACTCAGTCTAGTGCAGTGGTTCTTAACCTTGTTGGAGGTACTGAACCCCACCAGTTTCATATGCGCATTCACCGAACCCTTAAGTGGAAAAATAAATTATGATTTTTTCAAATTCAAAACACAGGTATATATTTTACCGTGCGTCAACATCACTGTGTTCAAAGAACAAAATCATCAAAACATGATTTTCACACAAAAACAAAAACATAATAATGAATATTTACTGCAAATCAGTGTGACTTCTGCTGTTGCCTTTCAGAGACCAGTTCAGAAATGCGCGGCTTAACCTTGGCAAGTGCCACTCTCATGTCATTTTCGCAACAAAGTCTGTTCCTTTTCTTCGTTTTTATGTCCAGCATCCTCAAAGGATTGCTCGCAAAGATATGTTGTAACAAACGGTATGAAAATCTCAAGAGCTTTCTTAGCAATAACAGGGTACGTTACCATTTGTTGACACCAAAACGTTGAAAGCGTTGTTGTTCTGAAGAATTGCTGTTGAACCTGGCTCTGCTGAATTTCAATGATTTCATCGAGGTATTCATCATTGACATCTGTTGTCTCAACACTAAACGTGAACGGCTGTCTCACCCATGCTGGATATGACTCTCTTGTAGGGAAGTATTCGTCGAGAGACTTTGGAAGCTCATCTAAGTGTGTGACAATTGCTTGCTTCAGTTCCACAGGTACAGAAATGTCTCCGATTCCAGATACATCTTCGATCTTACTTACACAGTCGTCCAGCAGGGGAAAGTTTGCGAAGTTATCATTCTCTGTTCATTTCCATAACGGTAGCTTTTTTTGAAAAGCCTTCAGGTTTTCCTCCTCTTCGATGATGTTGACTCCACCACCCTGCATCTTTTGATTGAGATAATTGAGAGCTGCGAAGATATCAGCCATGTACGCTAAAATGAGAATTAACTCATTTTTGTAGCAATCTGCATGACAATGTTGGTGCTTTTGCAAAAACAGGGCTAATTCCACACGGCAAAAACACGATTCAGCACCTGTCCCCGGGACACCACCGAACTTTAGAATGGTACAGAAGTACCTCGAATTCAGAGCCCATTTCTTTACACAGCTCACTGAAGATGCGGTGCCTCAGAGCACTAGTTGGCACATAGTTCACACATTCCACTACAATATTTAATACTTCTGCCAGTTTTGGAGGCAAGGTTTTTGTTGCCAACGCATGCCTGTGCTGAATACAATGCGTAACAATGATGTGTGGTGCATCGGCTTTCACTAGCGCACCAAAACCAGACTTTCTTCCCAGCATGACTAGAGCTCCGTCCGAACAAACTGCAGAAACCATATGTTGTCTTTGAAGAAGTCATCCACAAGTTTCTTCACATCGGCTGCCTTAGTTGTTGTTGTTGTAAGAGGCTTACAAAATGAAAAAATCTTCCTTTATCACGTCGTCTTTCACATAGTGCACGAATAGAGCAAGTTGGCTTAGATTGGAAACGTCTGTGGTCTCGTCGAGTTGAAGGCAGAATTTTGCCGGGCTTGAAATCATATCTGCAACTACTTGAGCCAAGATGTCTTTGCTCATGTCCTCTATTCTGTCGCTGATGGTGTCATTTGAAAGAGGAATTTGGGATAACTTAACTTCAGCCTCTTTTCCCAGCATGATATTGTCATGCAGGTGAAGGAGGACCCAAACGCGACTTAACAGAAACAGAGTTTATTAATGTTCAAAACCGAATAACTGAAATCCTCTAGATTAGTAGAGGGGAAAACAACTGGAGAAGCGGCCACAGACTGCAGGTCGCTTCGGGTAGGCGCAGGCCGTAGTCAACTGAGACACCTGCTCACACGCAGCGTCTGAAGAAGGCACAAAACACGACAGGACAGGGTGATACACAATCACGGCAAAAAACACGACAGGACAGGGCGAAACGCAATCACAGCATGGAATACAAAACAAGGAACCGACGGAACAGGAACGGATCACAAAGGAATAAATAGGGAGTCTAATCAGGGGAAAGGATCGGGAACAGGTGTGGAAAGACTAAATGATGATTAGGGGAATAGGAACAGCTGGGAGCAGGAACGGAACGACAGAGAGAAGAGAGAGCGAGAGAGTGAGAGAGGGAGGGGAGAGAGAAGGATAGAACCAAACAAGACCAGCAGAGGGAAACGAATAGCATGGGGAGCACAGGGACAAGACATGACAATGAATGACAAACATGACAGTTCACCGAGCGCCTCCTGGCGCACTCGAGGAGGAATCCTGGCGGCAACGGAGGAAATCATCGATGAGCGAACGGTCCAGCACGTCCCGAGACGGAACCCAACTCCTCTCCTCAGGACCGTAACCCTCCCAATCCACTAGGTATTGGTGACCCCGTCCCCGAGAACGCATGTCCATAATCTTATGTACCTTGTAAATAGGTGCGCTCTCGACAAGGACGGGAGGGGGAGGGAAGACGAACGGGGGGTGCGAAGAAAGGGCTTAACACAGGAGACATGGAAGACAGGATGGACGCGACGAAGATGTCGCGGAAGAAGCAGTCGCACAGCGACAGGATTGACGACCTGGGAGACACGGAACGGACCAATGAACCGCGGAGTCAACTTACGAGAAGCTGTCGTAAGAGGAAGGTTGCGAGTGGAAAGCCACACTCTCTGGCCGCAACAATACCTTGGACTCTTAATCCTGCGTTTATTGGCGGCTCTCACCGTCTGTGCCCTGTAACGGCAAAGTGCAGACCTCACCCTCCTCCAGGTGCGCTCACAACGTTGGACAAACGCTTGAGCGGAGGGAACGCTGGACTCGGCAAGCTGGGATGAGAACAGAGGAGGCTGGTAACCCAGACTACTCTGAAACGGAGATAACCCGGTAGCAGACGAAGGAAGCGAATTGTGAGCGTATTCTGCCCAGGGGAGCTGTTCTGCCCAAGACGCAGGGTTCCTGAAAGAAAGGCTGCGTAGTATGCGACCAATCGTCTGATTGGCCCCTCTGCTTGACCGTTAGACTGGGGATGAAACCCGGAAGAGAGACTGACGGACGCACCAATCAAACGACAGAACTCCCTCCAAAACTGTGACGTGAATTGCGGACCTCTGTCTGAAACGGCGTCTAACGGGAGGCCATGAATTCTGAATACATTCTCAATAATGATTTGTGCCGTCTCCTTAGCGGAAGGAAGTTTAGCGAGGGGAATGAAATGTGCCGCCTTAGAGAACCTATCGACAACCGTCAGAATCACAGTCTTCCCCGCAGACAAAGGCAGACCGGTAATGAAGTCTAAGGCAATGTGAGACCATGGTCGAGAAGGAATGGGGAGCGGTCTGAGACGACCGGCAGGAGGAGAGTTACCCGACTTAGTCTGCGCGCAGTCCGAACAGGCAGCCACGAAACGGCGCGTGTCACGCTCCTGAGTCGGCCACCAAAAGCGCTGGCGAATAGACGCAAGAGTGCCTCGAACACCGGGATGACCCGCTAACTTGGCAGAGTGAGCCCACTGAAGAACAGCCAGACGAGTGGAAACAGGGACGAAAAGGAGGTTACTAGGACAAGCGCGCGGCGACGCAGTGTGCGTGAGTGCTTGCTTAACCTGTCTTTCAATTCCCCAGACTGTTAACCCGACAACACGCCCATAAGGAAGAATCCCCTCGGGATCAGTAGAAGCCACAGAAGAACTAAACAGACGGGATAAGGCATCAGGCTTGGTGTTCTTGCTACCCGGACGGTAAGAAATCACAAACTCGAAACGAGCGAAAAACAACGCCCAACGAGCTTGACGGGCATTAAGTCGTTTGGCAGAACGGATGTACTCAAGGTTCTTATGGTCTGTCCAAACGACAAAAGGAACGGTCCCCCTCCAACCACTGTCGCCATTCGCCTAGGGCTAAGCGGATGGCGAGCAGTTCACGGTTACCCACATCATAGTTGCGCTCAGATGGCGACAGGCGATGAGAAAAATAAGCGCAAGGATGAACCTTATCGTCAGACTGGGAGCGCTGGGATAGAATGGCTCCCACGCCTACCTCTGAAGCGTCAACCTCGACAATGAATTGTCTAGTGACGTCAGGAGTAACGAGGATAGGAGCGGACGTAAAACGTTCTTTTAGAAGATCAAAAGCTCCCTGGGCGGAACCGGACCACTTAAAACACGTCTTGACAGAAGTAAGAGCTGTGAGAGGGGCAGCAACTTGACCGAAATTACGAATGAAACGCCGATAGAAATTAGCGAAACCTAAGAAGCGCTGCAACTCGACACGTGACCTTGGAACGGGCCAATCACTGACAGCTTGGACCTTAGCGGAATCCATCTGAATGCCTTCAGCGGAAATAACGGAACCGAGAAAAGTAACGGAGGAGACATGAAAAGAGCACTTCTCAGCCTTTACGTAGAGACAATTCTCTAAAAGGCGCTGTAGAACACGTCGAACGTGCTGAACATGAATCTTGACGGAGAAAAAATCAGGATATCGTCAAGATAGACAAAAACAAAAATGTTCAGCATGTCTCTCAGAACATCATTAACTAATGCCTGAAAAACAGCTGGCGCATTGGCGAGACCGAACGGCAGAACCCGGTACTCAAAATGCCCTAACGGAGTATTAAACGCCGTTTTCCACTCGTCCCCCTCTCTGATGCGCACGAGATGGTAAGCGTTACGAAGGTCCAACTTAGTAAAGCACCTGGCTCCCTGCAGAATCTCGAAGGCTGATGACATAAGGGGAAGCGGATAACGATTCTTAACCGTTATGTCATTCAGCCCTCGATAATCCACGCAGGGGCGCAGAGTACCGTCCTTCTTCTTAACAAAAAGAACCCCGCCCCGGCCGGAGAGGAAGAAGGCACTATGGTACCGGCGTCAAGAGACACAGACAAATAATCCTCGAGAGCCTTACGTTCGGGAGCCGACAGAGAGTATAGTCTACCTCGAGGAGGAGTGGTCCCCGGAAGGAGATCAATACTACAATCATACGACCGGTGAGGAGGAAGGGAGTTGGCTCGGGACCGACTGAAGACCGTGCGCAGATCATGATATTCCTCCGGCACTCCTGTCAAATCGCCAGGTTCCTCCTGAGAAGTAGGGACAGAAGAAATGGGAGGGATGGCAGACATTAAACACTTCACATGACAAGAAACGTTCCAGGATAGGATAGAATTACTAGACCAATTAATAGAAGGATTATGACATACAAGCCAGGGGTGACCCAAAACAACAGGTGTAAACGGTGAACGGAAAATCAAAAAAGACATAGTCTCACTGTGGTTACCAGATACTGTGAGAGTTAAAGGTAGTGTCTCAAATTTGATACTGGGAAGATGACTACCATCTAAGGCAAACATGGGCGTAGGCCTGTCTAACGGTCTGAAAGGAATGTTATGTTTCCGAGCCCATGCTTCGTCCATGAAACAACCCTCAGCCCCAGAGTCAATCAAAGCACTGCATGTAGCACCCGAACCGGTCCAGCGTAGATGGACCGACATAGTAGTACAAGATCTAGATGAAGGGACCTGAGTAGTAGCGCTCACCAGTAGCCCTCCGCTTACTGATGGGCTCTGGCCTCTTACTGGACATGCAATAACAAAATGTCCAGCAACTCCGCAATAGAGGCACAGGCGGTTGGTGATCCTCTGTTCCCTCTCCTTATTCGAGATGCGAATCCCTCCCAGCTGCATGGGCTCAGTCTCAAAGCCAGAGGGAGATGGTTGCGATGCGGAGCAGGGAAACACCGTTGATGCGAGCTCTCTTCCACGAGCCCGGTGACGAAGATCTACCCGTCGTTCTATGCGGATGGCGAGAGCAATCAAGGAGTCCACATCTGAAGGAACCTCCCGGGAGAGAATCTCATCCTTAACCACTGCGTGGAGTCCCTCCAGAAAACGAGCGAGCAGCGCCGGCTCGTTCCACTCACTAGAGGCAGCAAGAGTGCGAAACTCAATGGAATAATCCGTTATGGACCGTTCACCTTGGCATAAGGAAGCCAGGGCCCTAGAAGCCTCCTCACCAAAAACTGAACGGTCAAAAACCCGAATCATCTCCTCTTTAAAGTTCTGGAATCTGTTAGAGCAATCAGCCCTTGCCTCCCAGATAGCTGTGCCCCATTCTCGAGCCCGGCCAGTAAGGAGTGAAATGACGAAAGCAACCCGAGCTCTCTCTAGAGTATGTGTGGGGTTGGAGAGAGAACACAATCTCACACTGCGTGAGAAAGGAGCGGCACTCAGTGGGCTGCCCGGAGTAGCAAGGTGGGTTATTAACCCTGGGTTCAGGAGGCTCGGCAGGCCAGGGAGTAACAGGTGGCACGAGACGTAGACTCTGGAACTGTCCAGAGAGGTCGGAAACCTGAGCGGCCAGGTTCTCCACGGCATGGCGAGCAGCAGACAATTCCTGCTCGTGTCTGCCGAGCATGGCTCCTTGGATCTCGACGGCAGTGTAACGAGCGTCTGAAGTCGCTGGGTCCATTCTTTGGTCGGTTCCTTCTGTCATGCAGGTGAAGGAGGACCCAAACGCGACTTAACAGAAACAGAGTTTATTAATGTTCAAAACCGAATAACTGAAATCCTCTAGATTAGTAGAGGGGAAAACAACTGGAGAAGCGGCCACAGACTGCAGGTCGCTTCGGGTAGGCGCAGGCCGTAGTCAACTGAGACACCTGCTCACACGCAGCGTCTGAAGAAGGCACAAAACACGACAGGACAGGGTGATACACAATCACGGCAAAAAAACACGACAGGACAGGGCGAAACGCAATCACAGCATGGAATACAAAACAAGGAACCGACGGAACAGGAACGGATCACAAAGGAATAAATAGGGAGTCTAATCAGGGGAAAGGATCGGGAACAGGTGTGGAAAGACTAAATGATGATTAGGGGAATAGGAACAGCTGGGAGCAGGAACGGAACGACAGAGAGAAGAGAGAGCGAGAGAGTGAGAGAGGGAGGGGGGAGAGAGAAGGATAGAACCAAACAAGACCAGCAGAGGGAAACGAATAGCATGGGGAGCACAGGGACAAGACATGACAATGAATGACAAACATGACAGATATTTGCCATTTTCAACACAGCTGGTTTTATGAGTGTTTCACCAATGGTGTGTGGTTTGCCCTGCTTTGTGATCAGGTAAGCAACTTCGTACGATGCTGTGAGGATCAGTTTGTTGATGGGTACAAAGCCGAGAACAGGCAGAGTATCTTTTACATCGAATCTGGCTCTCTTCACCTTGAATTCAGCGAGCTTTGTGTTCTTGTATTTTCCATCTCCATGCAGCTTAAGGAAGTGTTCTTAGTTTTGCCGGTGCTAGACTAGAATTACTCAACTTGGCATTGCAAATCATGCAGTTAGGACGCTGACTCCCATCACGTTCCGTTATACATGTGAATCCATATTGTACATATTCGTCCGACCACTTTCATTTTTTGCTCGACATAGTAAGTATGAAGGGATTCAAATATTAAGAAAGAAATCACAAGACATACCATCACGACAGTCACAAGTAGACTACTGGGCACACCAAATTCCCTGCAGCACAGATAGGCCAAGCGTTGTAGCGTGATCACCTGCAGCCAATGATGGCCAAGCAGCGCGTGTCATCACGAATCATATGAGTCGGATGTGTGTCTTGACCTCCGCCGAACCCCTGAGACTGACTCACCGAACCCCTGGGGTTCGATCGAACCCAGGTTAATAACCACTGGTCAATAGGCTATATGTTTTAAATTCTAATACATTCTATGGCTGCATGATTGGACAAATGATGCATTGAAAAAAGTAACATGAAAGGGAGGCACTCTGCTTTATATCTTGCTCAGGCTGCACACACTTCGTCAGCCTCTCATTCACAATTTGACAAGCACTTGATAATTATGCTCATGCAGTATTGCACATTTTATCTGGTCTTTACATACAGCCTACTAATATATGTGTAACATTATGTTTTATTTAGAAATTGTCCACAAAATATATATATAACCATCTCATAGCTTGCACTTGAATAGTGTATGGAGGTTACTTGCAGTTGCTTTTTTAATATGCCAGGTAGGCTACACCGTTTGTTAAGTGGATTAATGTGCTTTAATCAATAATTATAGCAGCACAAATTAAGAATTGAGCAATAAATATAGCAGCATGAGAAAGCTGGGATCCGCTTTGATTATATAGTGGTCAGTATCACGCACGATTGCACAATGACTAGTCTTATACGTTTAAATACATTTGTCAAAGTTATGGATATACTACAGTCTGTTCAGATAGAAATGAAATAATTCAGCATAGCCTACTGCACCATAAGAAGGCCTATAATTTAACCACAGAGGATCAATAATGTAAAAAAAAAAAGCCTAGCTGTGGATTGTGTTTAGCCCAATAACATGGCAGTGCCTACAATTGGAAACACACAGCAAATCTGTCAGTGAACTGCATGCAGACAAAACAGGCCTTTCGCAATATTTAAAATCCAATCGTGGGAAAACAGGTTGGAAAGCAAATGTCTCCTGTTGAAAAGAGAAGACAAATTTGTATCAATTTCCAAATATTGTTTTTACAAAGGAAAACTAGAGAGAGATAGGCTTTTGGCACGATTGCATCGGTCAAGTGAGCTGCACATCATTGGGTGAATCAGTGAAACTGAAAAGCATGTTTAGGACTATAATTTCCTCCTCATATTGTAGCCTACAATATGTCTCCACGCACCTAGGTCAAGGCTATTGATGGATTGAAGTCAATGTCGTTTTTATTGATCTTAGATTGTCAGTTTGTCAGTGTCAAAGTAGTCTGTCTTTTCAATCATTTAAGCAGTATTAAATGCATTTATAAAAGAACACATTTTCCCAGGATCCTAGGTAACTAAATATTTGTGTGCAACTTCTGTAAGTGCCTCAAATTTACTGATCTCAGCCACTGCGCAAATGCAATGATATGCATGCAATGCTTAATTATAAGAGGTGTTTTCTTTTCTCATGCATTCTGGTACCTCAAAGCTCCCCAGGTCACCCCTCTCTCTCTCTCTCGCTCACTTTTTGTTACAGCAACTCACGATTTACAAATTAAGCACTGGTATTTACATATACTAAATAATATGTGTGAAATTAGTTTTGATTTAGAATGGGCCATTATCATGCACCTGTCGGAACAGAGCAGAGTAAAAAAAGACCTCATCTGCTTTTCTTGCGGTTTATTTTCATGTCAGCCAGGTATGCTCCTCCGGTTGTAAAGTGAAACAACACTGAGCAAAAATATAAATGCAACATGTAAAGTATTGGTACCATGTTTCATTAGTTGAAATTAAAAGATCCCAGAAATGTTCCATATGCACAACAAGCTTATTTCTCTCAAATGTTGTGCACAAATTTGTTTACATCCCTGTTAGTGAGCATTTCTCCTTTGCCAAGATAATCCATCCACCTGACAAGTGTGCCATATCAAGAAGTTGATTAAACGGCATGATTATTACGCAGGTGCACCTTGTACTGGGGACTATAAAAGGCCACTCAAAGATGTACAGTTTTGTCACACAACACAAGGTGCACCTGTGTAATAATCATGCTGTTTAATCAGCTTCTTGATACACCACACTTGTCAGGTGGATGGATTATCTTGGCGAAGGATAAATGATCACTAACAGGGATGTGTGCAATTGGAATGCTGACTGCAGGAATGTCCACCAGAGTGGTTGCCAGACAATTGAATGTTAATTTCTCTAGCATAAGCATCCTCCAACGGAGTTTTAGAGAATTTGGCAGTACGTCCAACCAGCCTCACAACCGCAGACCACGTGTAACCACGCCACCCCAGGACCTTCACACCCGGCTTCTTCAGCTGCGGGATAGTCTGAGACTTGCCATCTGGAAAATTGATGAAACTGAGGAGTATTTATGTCTGTAATAAAGCCCTTTTGTGGGGAAAAACTAATTCCAGGTGGGTGGGCCTATGCCCTCCCAAGGCCCAGCCATGGCTGTGCCCCTGCCCATTCATGTGAAGTCCATAGGTTCGGGCCGAATTAATTTATTTCAATTGACTGATTTCTTTATATGAACTGTAACTCACCAAAATCGTAGAAATTATTGTATGTTGCGTTTATATTTTTGTTCAGTATATATAAGTGTTTTTTTAGCTAACAGTGCCTTCAGAAAGTATTCATACCCCTTGACATATTCCACGTGTTACAAGAATTCTAAAGTATTCTATATTTTTTTCATACCCATCTAGACACAATACCCCATAATGACAAAGTTAATTTATTGAAAATGAAATACTGAAATATCTCATTTACATAAGTATTCAATACTTTGTAGAAGCACCTTTGGCAGCGTTTACAGCTGTGAATCTTTATGGGTAAGTCTCTAAGAGCTATCCACACCTGGATTGTGCAACATTTTTCCATTATTCTTTAAAAAATTCTTCAAGCTCTGTCAAATTGGTTGTTGATCATTGCTAGACAACCATATTTGCTGTCTTCTTGCTGAGCAACTCCAGTGTAGGTTTGGCCTTGTGTTTTAGGTTATGGTCCTACTGAAAGTTGACTTAGTCTCCCAGTTTCTGGTGGAAAGTCGACTGAACTAGGTTTTCCTCTAGAATTTTGCCCATGCTTAGCTCCATTCCTTTTTTATCCTGAAAAACTCCCCAGTCCTTAATGATTACAAGCATACCCATTACATGATGCAGCCACCACTATGCTTGAAAATATGGAGAGAGTAACTACAATGTTGATCCATCCTCAGTTAACTCCTATCACAGCCATTCAACTTGAACTGTTTTAAAGTCACCATTGGCATCATGGTGAAATCCCTGAGAGGTATCCTTCCTCTCTGGGGCAACTGAGTTAATTAGGATGGCTCAATCTTTGTAGTGAGTAGGTGTATTGATACGCCACCCAAAGTGTAAATAACTCCACCATGCTCAAAAGGATATTCAATGTATGCTTCTTTTTTTCACCCATCTACCAATAGGTGCCCTTCTTTGAGAGGCATGGGGAAGCCCCTCTGGTCTTCGTGGTTGAAATTCACTACTCAACTAAGAGACTTTACAGATGTGTGGGGTACAGAGATGAGACAGCCATTAAAAAATTATGTTAAACACTTATTGCACACAGAGTGAATCCATGCAACGTGTGACTTGTTAAGCAAATATGATTTATTTAGGCTTGCCTTAACAAAAGGGGTTGAATAGTTTCATTTTGGTTTACGTTCGAAAAAACATAATTCCTGTCATGTTTTGTCTTAGATTGTCTTGTCATTATGCTTTCCCTTCTGTTCGTTTCCCCCTGCTGGTCTTATTAGGTTCGTTCCCTTTTTCTATCCCTCTCTCTCCCCCTCCCTCTCTCTCCTCTCTCTATCGTTCCGTTCCTGCTCCCAGCTGTTCCTATTCCCCTAATCATCATTTAGTCTTCCCACACCTGTTCCTTATCTTTTCCCCTGATTAGAGTCCCTATTTCTTCCCTTGTTTTCCGTTCCTGTCCTGTCGGATCCTTATCTATTGTTCACCGTGCTGTGTCTATGTATTGCCCTGTCGTGTCGTGTTTCCCTCAGATGCTGCGTGGTGAGCAGGTGTCTGAGTCTGCTACGTTCAAGTGCCTTCCCGAGGCAACCTGCAGTTCTTGAGCAAGTCTCCTGTCTGTTCTCGTCATTACGAGTAGTATTATGCCTTTTGTTTGTAAAGTAACTTTACTGGATTAAATACTCTGTTTTAGCCAAGTCGCTTTTGGGTCCTCATTCACCTGCATAACAGAAGGATCCGACCAAGGAATGGACCCAGCGACTACAGATGCTCGTAACACTGCCGTCGAGATCCAAGGAGCCATGCTCGGCAGACACGAGCAGGAATTGTCTGCTGCTCGCCATGCCGTGGAGAACCTGGCCGCTCAGGTTTCCGACCTCTCTGGACAGTTCCAGAGTCTTCGTCTCGTGCCACCTGTTACTTCCTGGCCTGCCGAGCCTCCGGAACCTAGGGTTAATAACCCACCTTGCTACTCCGGGCAGCCCACGGAGTGCCGCTCCTTTCTCACCCAGTGTGATATTGTGTTCTCTCTCCAACCCAACACATACTCTAGCGAGAGAGCTCGGGTTGCTTACGTCATTTCACTCCTTACTGGCCGGGCTCGAGAGTGGGGCACAGCTATCTGGGAGGCAAGGGCTGATTGTTCTAACAATTACCAGAACTTTAAAGAGGAGATGATTCGGGTTTTTGACCGTTCAGTTTTTGGTAGGGAGGCTTCTAGGGCCCTGGCTTCCCTATGCCAAGGTGATCGATCCATAACGGATTACTCTATAGAGTTTCGCACTCTTGCTGCCTCTAGTGACTGGAACAAGCCGGCGCTGCTCGCTCGTTTTCTGGAGGGACTCCACGCAGTGGTCAAAGATGAGATTCTCTCTCGGGAGGTTCCTTCCAGTGTGGACTCTTTGATTGCTCTCGCCATCCGCATAGAACGACGGGTAGATCTTCGTCACCAAGCTCGTGGAAGAGAGCTCGCGTCAACGGTGTTTCCCTGCTCCGCATCGCAACCATCTCCCTCCTCTGGCTCAGAGACTGAGCCCATGCAGCTGGGAGGTATTCGCATCTCGACCAAGGAGAGGGAACGGAGGATCACCAACCGCCTGTGCCTCTATTGCGGATTTGATGGACATTTTGTCAATTCATGTCCAGTAAAGGCCAGAGCTCATCAGTAAGCGGAGGGCTACTGGTGAGCGCTACTACTCAGGTCTCTTCATCTAGATCCTGTACTACTATGTCGGTCCATCTACGCTGGACCGGTTCGGGTGCTACATGCAGTGCCTTGATTGACTCTGGGGCTGAGGGTTGTTTCATGGACGAAGCATGGGCTCGGAAACATGACATTCCTTTCAGACAGTTAGACAAGCCTACGCCCATGTTTGCCTTAGATGGTAGTCATCTTCCCAGTATCAGATTTGAGACACTACCTTTAACTCTCACAGTATCTGGTAACCACAGTGAGACTATTTCTTTTTTGATTTTTCGTTCACCTTTTACACCTGTTGTTTTGGGTCATCCCTGGCTAGTATGTCATAATCCTTCTATTAATTGGTCTAGTAATTCTATCCTATCCTGGAACGTTTCTTGTCATGTGAAGTGTTTAATGTCTGCCATCCCTCCCATTTCTTCTGTCCCTACTTCTCAGGAGGAACCTGGCGATTTGACAGGAGTGCCGGAGGAATATCATGATCTGCGCACGGTCTTCAGTCGGTCCCGAGCCAACTCCCTTCCTCCTCACCGGTCGTATGATTGTAGTATTGATCTCCTTCCGGGGACCACTCCTCCTCGGGGTAGACTATACTCTCTGTCGGCTCCCGAACGTAAGGCTCTCGAGGATTATTTATCTGTGTCTCTTGACGCCGGTACCATAGTGCCTTCTTCCTCTCCGGCCGGGGCGGGGTTCTTTTTGTTAAGAAGAAGGACGGTACTCTGCGCCCCTGCGTGGATTATCGAGGGCTGAATGACATAACGGTTAAGAATCGTTATCCGCTTCCCCTTATGTCATCAGCCTTCGAGATTCTGCAGGAGCCAGGTGCTTTACTAAGTTGGACCTTCGTAACGCTTACCATCTCGTGCGCATCAGAGAGGGGGACGAGTGGAAAACGGCGTTTAACACTCCGTTAGGGCATTTTGAGTACCGGGTTCTGCCGTTTGGTCTCGCCAATGCGCCAGCTGTTTTTCAGGCATTAGTTAATGATGTTCTGAGAGACATGCTGAACATCTTTGTTTTTGTCTATCTTGACGATATCCTGATTTTTTCACCGTCACTCGAGATTCATGTTCAGCACGTTCGACGTGTTCTACAGCGCCTTTTAGAGAATTGTCTCTACGTAAAGGCTGAGAAGTGCTCTTTTCATGTCTCCTCCGTTACTTTTCTCGGTTCCGTTATTTCCGCTGAAGGCATTCAGATGGATTCCGCTAAGGTCCAAGCTGTCAGTGATTGGCCCGTTCCAAGGTCACGTGTCGAGTTGCAGCGCTTTTTAGGTTTCGCTAATTTCTATCGGCGTTTCATTCGTAATTTCGGTCAAGTTGCTGCCCCTCTCACAGCTCTTACTTCTGTCAAGACGTGTTTTAAGTGGTCCGGTTCCGCCCAGGGAGCTTTTGATCTTCTAAAAGAACGTTTTACGTCCGCTCCTATCCTCGTTACTCCTGACGTCACTAGACAATTCATTGTCGAGGTTGACGCTTCAGAGGTAGGCGTGGGAGCCATTCTATCCCAGCGCTTCCAGTCTGACGATAAGGTTCATCCTTGCGCTTATTTTTCTCATCGCCTGTCGCCATCTGAGCGCAACTATGATGTGGGTAACCGTGAACTGCTCGCCATCCGCTTAGCCCTAGGCGAATGGCGACAGTGGTTGGAGGGGGCGACCGTTCCTTTTGTCGTTTGGACAGACCATAAGAACCTTGAGTACATCCGTTCTGCCAAACGACTTAATGCCCGTCAAGCTCGTTGGGCGTTGTTTTTCGCTCGTTTCGAGTTTGTGATTTCTTACCGTCCGGGTAGCAAAAACACCAAGCCTGATGCCTTATCCCGTCTGTTTAGTTCTTCTGTGGCTTCTACTGATCCCGAGGGGATTCTTCCTTATGGGCGTGTTGTCGGGTTGACAGTCTGGGGAATTGAAAGACAGGTTAAGCAAGCACTCACGCACACTGCGTCGCCGCGCGCTTGTCCTAGTAACCTCCTTTTCGTTCCTGTTTCCACTCGTCTGGCTGTTCTTCAGTGGGCTCACTCTGCCAAGTTAGCTGGTCATCCCGGTGTTCGAGGCACTCTTGCGTCTATTCGCCAGCGCTTTTGGTGGCCGACTCAGGAGCGTGACACGCGCCGTTTCGTGGCTGCTTGTTCGGACTGCGCGCAGACTAAGTCGGGTAACTCTCCTCCTGCCGGTCGTCTCAGACCGCTCCCCATTCCTTCTCGACCATGGTCTCACATCGCCCTAGACTTCATTACCGGTCTGCCTTTGTCTGCGGGGAAGACTGTGATTCTTACGGTTGTCGATAGGTTCTCTAAGGCGGCACATTTCATTCCCTCGCTAAACTTCCTTCCGCTAAGGAGACGGCACAAATCATTATCGAGAATGTGTTCAGAATTCATGGCCTCCCGTTAGACGCCGTTTCAGACAGAGGCCCGCAATTCACGTCACAGTTTTGGAGGGAGTTCTGTCGTTTGATTGGTGCGTCCGTCAGTCTCTCTTCCGGGTTTCATCCCCAGTCTAATGGTCAAGCAGAGAGGGCCAATCAGACGATTGGTCGCATACTACGCAGCCTTTCTTTCAGAAACCCTGCGTCTTGGGCAGAACAGCTCCCCTGGGCAGAATACGCTCACAACTCGCTTCCTTCGTCTGCTACCGGGTTATCTCCGTTTCAGAGTAGTCTGGGTTACCAGCCTCCTCTATTCTCTTCCCAGCTTGCCGAGTCCAGCGTTCCCTCCGCTCAAGCGTTTGTCCAACGTTGTGAGCGCACCTGGAGGAGGGTGAGGTCTGCACTTTGCCGTTACAGGGCACAGACTGTGAGAGCCGCCAATAAACGCAGGATGAAGAGTCCAAGGTATTGTTGCGGCCAGAGAGTGTGGCTTTCCACTCGCAACCTTCCTCTTACGACAGCTTCTCGTAAGTTGACTCCGCGGTTCATTGGTCCGTTCCGTGTCTCCCAGGTCGTCAATCCTGTCGCTGTGCGACTGCTTCTTCCGCGACATCTTCGTCGCGTCCATCCTGTCTTCCATGTCTCCTGTATCAAGCCCTTTCTTCGCACTCCCGTTCGTCTTCCCTCCCCCCCTCCCGTCCTTGTCGAGAGCGCACCTATTTACAAGGTACATAAGATCATGGACATGCGTTCTCGGGACGGGGTCACCAATACTTAGTGGATTGGGAGGGTTACGGTCCTGAGGAGAGGAGTTGGGTTCCGTCTCGGGACGTGCTGGACCGTTCACTCATTGATGATTTCCTCCGTTGCCGCCAGGATTCCTCCTCGAGTGCGCCAGGAGGCGCTCGGTGAGTGGGGGGGTACTGTCATGTTTTGTCATTAATTATCATGTCTTGTCCCTGTGCTTCCCCTTCTATTCGTTTCCCTCTGCTGGTCTTATTAGGTTCTTTCCCTCTTTCTATCCCTCTCTCTCCCCCTCCCTCTCTCACTCTCTCGCTCTCTCTTCTCTCTATCGTTCCGTTCCTGCTCCCAGCTGTTCCTATTCCCCTAATCAATCATTTAGTCTTCCCACACCTGTTCCCGATCCTTTTCCCTGATTAGAGTCCCTATTTCTCTCCTTGTTTTCCGTACCTGCCCTGTCGGATCCTTGTCTATATTCACCGTGCTGTGTCTATGTTTTGCCCTGTCGTCTCGTGTTTCCCTCAGATGCTGCGTGGTGAGCAGGTGTCTGAGTCTGCTAGGTTCAATTGCCTTCCCGAGGCAACCTGCAGTTCTTGATCATGTCTCTAGTCTGTTCTCGTCTTTACGAGTAGTATTATGCCTTTTGTTTTGTTAAGTATCTTACTGGATTAAAAACTCTGTTTTCGCCAAGTCGCTTTTGGGTCCTTATTCACCTGCATGACACTATCAAGTGTACTGTAGCTAATGGCCTTTTTGGAGATATGAAGTATGCTTAATTTAATAATGGCAGTTTTAATAATATGCATTTTTTTGTAAGTGTTTTTATGTAATAATGTATTATGAAAGAATGTGAAATGACATCAACACATTTACATTTACATTTACATTTAAGTCATTTAGCAGACGCTCTTATCCAGAGCGACTTACAAATTGGTGCATTCACCTTATGACATCCAGTAGAACAGTCACTTTACAATAGTGTATCTAAATCTTAAAGGGGGGGGGGGTGAGAAGGATTACTTATCCTATCCTAGGTATTCCTTAAAGAGGTGGGGTTTCAGGTGTCTCCGGAAGGTGGTGATTGACTCCGCTGTCCTGGCGTCGTGAGGGAGTTTGTTCCACCATTGGGGGGGCCAGAGCAGCGAACAGTTTTGACTGGGCTGAGCGGGAACTGTACTTCCTCAGTGGTAGGGAGGCGAGCAGGCCAGAGGTGGATGAACGCAGTGCCCTTGTTTGGGTGTAGGGCCTGATCAGAGCCTGGAGGTACTGAGGTGCCGTTCCCCTCACAGGGAGCCCAGCCAACAGCGAGTTGCAGTAATCCAGACGGGAGATGACAAGTGCCTGGATTAGGACCTGCGACGCTTCCTGTGTGAGGCAGGGTCGTACTCTGCGGATGTTGTAGAGCATGAACCTACAGGAACGGGCCACCGCCTTGATGTTAGTTGAGAACGACAGGGTGTTGTCCAGGATCACGCCAAGGTTCTTAGCGCTCTGGGAGGAGGACACAATGGAGTTGTCAACCGTGTTGGCGAGATCATGGAACGGGCAGTCCTTCCCCGGGAGGAAGAGCAGCTCCGTCTTGCCGAGGTTCAGCTTGAGGTGGTGATCCGTCATCCACACTGATATGTCTGCCAGACATGCAGAGATGCGATTCGCCACCTGGTCATCAGAAGGGGGAAAGGAGAAGATTAATTGTGTGTCGTCTGCATAGCAATGATAGGAGAGACCATGTGAGTTTATGACAGAGCCAAGTGACTTGGTGTATAGCGAGAATAGGAGAGGGCCTAGAACAGAG
This sequence comes from Oncorhynchus gorbuscha, assembly GCF_021184085.1. Taxonomy (NCBI): domain Eukaryota; kingdom Metazoa; phylum Chordata; class Actinopteri; order Salmoniformes; family Salmonidae; genus Oncorhynchus; species Oncorhynchus gorbuscha. The sequence continues at coordinate 26,774,995 of NC_060193.1, read as the reverse complement.
CCCTGGGGGACACCAGTGGTGAGAGCGCGTGGTGAGGAGACAGATTCTCGCCACGCCACCTGGTAGGAGCGACCTGTCAGGTAGGACGCAATCCAAGCGTGGGCCGCGCCGGAGATGCCCAACTCGGAGAGGGTGGAGAGGAGGATCTGATGGTTCACAGTATCGAAGGCAGCCGATAGCTCTAGAAGGATGAGAGCAGAGGAGAGAGAGTTAGCTTTAGCAGTGCGGAGCGCCTCCGTGATACAGAGAAGAGCAGTCTCAGTTGAATGACTAGTCTTGAAACCTGACTGATTTGGATCAAGAAGGTCATTCAGAGAGAGATAGCGGGAGAGCTGGCCAAGGACGGCACGTTCAAGAGTTTTGGAGAGAAAAGAAAGAAGGGATACTGGTCTGTAGTTGTTGACATCGGAGGGATCGAGTGTAGGTTTTTTCTCTCGCTCTCTTGAAGACGGAAGGGACGTAGCCAGCGGTCAGGGATGAGTTGATGAGCGAGGTGAGGTAAAGGAGAAGGTCTCCGGAAATGGTCTGGAGAAGAGAAGAGGGGATAGGGTCAAGCGGGCAGGTTGTTGGGCGGCCGGCCATCACAAGACGCGAGATTTCATCTGGAGAGAGAGGGGAGAAAGAGGTCAGAGCACAGGGTAGGGCAGTGTGAGCAGAACCAGCGGTGCCGTTTGACTTAGCAAACGAGGATCGGATGTCGTCGACCTTCTTTTCAAAATGGTTGACGAAGTCATCTGCAGAGAGGGAGGAGGGGGGATTCAGGAGGGAAGAGAAGGTGGCAAAGAGCTTCCTAGGGTTAGAGGCAGATGCTTGGAATTTAGAGTGGTAGAAAATGGCTTTAGCAGCAGAGACAGAGGAGGAAAATGTAGAGAGGAGGGAGTGAAAGGATGCCAGGTCCGCACCGCAGGGAGGTGAGTTTTCCTCCATTTCCGCTCGGCTGCCCGGAGCCCTGTTCTGTGAGCTCGCAATGAGTCGTCGAGCCACGGAGCGGGAGGGGAGGACCGAGCCGGCCTGGAGGATAGGGGACATAGAGAGTCAAAGGATGCAGAAAGGGAGGAGAGGAGGGTTGAGGAGGCAGAATCAGGAGATAGGTTGGAGAAGGTTTGAGCAGAGGGAAGAGATGATAGGATGGAAGAGGAGAGAGTAGCGGGGGAGAGAGAGCGAAGGTTGGGACGGCGCGATACCATCCGAGTAGGGGCAGTGTGGGAGGTGTTGGATGAGAGCGAGAGGGAAAAGGATACAAGGTAGTGGTCGGAGACTTGGAGGGGAGATGCAATGAGGTTAGTGGAAGAACAGCATCTAGTAAAGATGAGGTCGAGCGTATTGCCTGCCTTGTGTGTAGGGGGGGAAGGTGAGAGGGTGAGGTCAAAAGAGGAGAGGAGTGGAAAGAAGGAGGCAGAGAGGAATGAATCAAAGGTAGACGTGGGGAGGTTAAAGTTGCCCAGAACTGTGAGAGGTGAGCCGTCCTCAGGAAAGGAGCTTATCAAGGCATCAAGCTCATTGATGAACTCTCCGAGGGAACCTGGAGGGCGATAAATGATAAGGGTGTTAAGCTTGAAAGGGCTGGTAACTGTGACAGCATGGAATTCAAAGGAGGCGATAGACAGATGGGTAAGGGGAGAAAGAGAGAATGACCACTTGGGAGAGATGAGGATCCCGGTGCCACCACCCCGCTGACCAGAAGCTCTCGGGGTGTGCGAGAACACGTGGGCGGACGAAGAGAGAGCAGTAGGAGTAGCAGTGTTGTCTGTGGCGATCCATGTTTCCGTCAGTGCCAAGAAGTCGAGGGACTGGAGGGAGGCATAGGCTGAGATGAACTTTGCCTTGTTGGCCGCAGATCGGCAGTTCCAGAGGCTACCGGAGACCTGGAGAGACCCGGTTTTTAGGGTGGCCGCGGCCACGCGGTGTGGAGCGTTTGTATGGTCTGTGCAGAGAGGAGAGAACAGGGATAGACAGACACATAGTTGACAGGCTACAGAAGAGGCTACGCTAATGCAAAGGAGATTGGAATGACAAGTGGACTACACGTCTCGAATGTTCAGAAAGTTAAGCTTACGTAGCAAGAATCTTATTGACTAAAATGATTAAAATAATACAGTACTGCTGAAGTAGGCTAGCTGGCAGTGGCTGCGTTGTTGACTTTGTAGGCTAGCTGGCAGTGGCTGCGTTGTTGACACTACACTAATCAAGTCGTTCCGTTGAGTGTAATAGTTTCTGCAGTGCTGCTATTCGGGGGCTAGCTGGCTAGCTAGCAGTGTTGTTTACGTTACGTTACGTTTAAAAGAACACCAGGTTATAAAGTTTTTTTTTTAATTCCATATTCACAACTGCTTCCAAATTACCATAGCTCTCTGTTACTGTCTATGGAAATATATACAGGGACTTCAAAACGTATTCACACCCCTTGACTTTTTACACATGTTCTGTTAGCCTGAATTTAAAATGGATTCAATTGAGATTTTTGTCACAGGCAATACCACATACCTCATAATGTCAAAGTGGAATTGTTATGCAGGTGAATGAGGACCCAAAAGCGACTTGGCGAAAACAGAGTATTTAATCCAGTAAAGTTACTTTACAAACAAAAGGCATAATACTACTCGTAATGACGAGAACAGACAGGAGACTTGATCAAGAACTGCAGGTTGCCTCGGGAAGGCACTTGAACGTAGCAGACTCAGACACCTGCTCACCACGCAGCATCTGAGGGAAACACGACACGACAGGGCAATACATAGACACAGCACGGTGAGCAATAGATAAGGATCCGACAGGACAGGAACGGAAAACAAGGGAAGAAATAGGGACTCTAATCAGGGGAAAAGATAAGGAACAGGTGTGGGAAGACTAAATGATGATTAGGGGAATAGGAACAGCTGGGAGCAGGAACGGAACGATAGAGAGAGGAGAGAGAGGGAGGGGGAGAGAGAGGGATAGAAAAAGGGAACGAACCTAAAAAGACCAGCAGGGGGAAACGAACAGAAGGGAAAGCATAATGACAAGACAATCTAAGACAAAACATGACAGTACCCCCCCACTCACCGAGCGCCTCCTGGCGCACTCGAGGAGGAATCCTGGCGGCAACGGAGGAAATCATCAATAAGTGAACGGTCCAGCACGTCCCGAGACGGAACCCAACTCCTCTCCTCAGGACCGTAACCCTCCCAATCCACTAAGTATTGGTGACCCCGTCCCGAGAACGCATGTCCATGATCTTACGTACCTTGTAAATAGGTGCGCTCTCGACAAGGACGGGAGGGGGAGGGAAGACGAACGGGGGTGCGAAGAAAGGGCTTGACACAGGAGACATGGAAGACAGGATGGACGCGACGAAGATGTCGCGGAAGAAGCAGTTGCACAGCGACAGGATTGACGACCTGGGAGACACGGAACGGACCAATGAACCGCGGAGTCAACTTACGAGAAGCTGTCGTAAGAGGAAGGTTGCGAGTGGAAAGCCACACTCTCTGGCCGCAACAATACCTTGGACTCTTAATCCTGCGTTTATTGGCGGCTCTCACAGTCTGTGCCCTGTAACGGCAAAGTGCAGACCTCACCCTCCTCCAGGTGCGCTCACAACGTTGGACAAACGCTTGAGCGGAGGGAACGCTGGACTCGGCAAGCTGGGATGAGAACAGAGGAGGCTGGTAACCCAGACTACTCTGAAACGGAGATAACCCGGTAGCAGACGAAGGAAGCGAGTTGTGAGCGTATTCTGCCCAGGGGAGCTGTTCTGCCCAAGACGCAGGGTTTCTGAAAGAAAGGCTGCGTAGTATGCGACCAATCGTCTGATTGGCCCTCTCTGCTTGACCGTTAGACTGGGGATGAAACCCGGAAGAGAGACTGACGGACGCACCAATCAAACGACAGAACTCCCTCCAAAACTGTGACGTGAATTGCGGGCCTCTGTCTGAAACGGCGTCTAACGGGAGGCCATGAATTCTGAACACATTCTCGATAATGATTTGTGCCGTCTCCTTAGCGGAAGGAAGTTTAGCGAGGGGAATGAAATGTGCCGCCTTAGAGAACCTATCGACAACCGTAAGAATCACAGTCTTCCCCGCAGACAAAGGCAGACCGGTAATGAAGTCTAGGGCGATGTGAGACCATGGTCGAGAAGGAATGGGGAGCGGTCTGAGACGACCGGCAGGAGGAGAGTTACCCGACTTAGTCTGCGCGCAGTCCGAACAAGCAGCCACGAAACGGCGCGTGTCACGCTCCTGAGTCGGCCACCAAAAGCGCTGGCGAATAGACGCAAGAGTGCCTCGAACACCGGGATGACCAGCTAACTTGGCAGAGTGAGCCCACTGAAGAACAGCCAGACGAGTGGAAACAGGAACGAAAAGGAGGTTACTAGGACAAGCGCGCGGCGACGCAGTGTGCGTGAGTGCTTGCTTAACCTGTCTTTCAATTCCCCAGACTGTCAACCCGACAACACGCCCATAAGGAAGAATCCCCTCGGGATCAGTAGAAGCCACAGAAGAACTAAACAGACGGGATAAGGCATCAGGCTTGGTGTTCTTGCTACCCGGACGGTAAGAAATCACAAACTCGAAACGAGCGAAAAACAACGCCCAACGAGCTTGACGGGCATTAAGTCGTTTGGCAGAACGGATGTACTCAAGGTTCTTATGGTCTGTCCAAACGACAAAAGGAACGGTCGCCCCCTCCAACCACTGTCGCCATTCGCCTAGGGCTAAGCGGATGGCGAGCAGTTCACGGTTACCCACATCATAGTTGCGCTCAGATGGCGACAGGCGATGAGAAAAATAAGCGCAAGGATGAACCTTATCGTCAGACTGGAAGCGCTGGGATAGAATGGCTCCCACGCCTACCTCTGAAGCGTCAACCTCGACAATGAATTGTCTAGTGACGTCAGGAGTAACGAGGATAGGAGCGGACGTAAAACGTTCTTTTAGAAGATCAAAAGCTCCCTGGGCGGAACCGGACCACTTAAAACACGTCTTGACAGAAGTAAGAGCTGTGAGAGGGGCAGCAACTTGACCGAAATTACGAATGAAACGCCGATAGAAATTAGCGAAACCTAAAAAGCGCTGCAACTCGACACGTGACCTTGGAACGGGCCAATCACTGACAGCTTGGACCTTAGCGGAATCCATCTGAATGCCTTCAGCGGAAATAACGGAACCGAGAAAAGTAACGGAGGAGACATGAAAAGAGCACTTCTCAGCCTTTACGTAGAGACAATTCTCTAAAAGGCGCTGTAGAACACGTCGAACGTGCTGAACATGAATCTCGAGTGACGGTGAAAAAATCAGGATATCGTCAAGATAGACAAAAACAAAGATGTTCAGCATGTCTCTCAGAACATCATTAACTAATGCCTGAAAAACAGCTGGCGCATTGGCGAGACCAAACGGCAGAACCCGGTACTCAAAATGCCCTAACGGAGTGTTAAACGCCGTTTTCCACTCGTCCCCCTCTCTGATGCGCACGAGATGGTAAGCGTTACGAAGGTCCAACTTAGTAAAGCACCTGGCTCCCTGCAGAATCTCGAAGGCTGATGACATAAGGGGAAGCGGATAACGATTCTTAACCGTTATGTCATTCAGCCCTCGATAATCCACGCAGGGGCGCAGAGTACCGTCCTTCTTCTTAACAAAAAAGAACCCCGCCCCGGCCGGAGAGGAAGAAGGCACTATGGTACCGGCGTCAAGAGACACAGATAAATAATCCTCGAGAGCCTTACGTTCGGGAGCCGACAGAGAGTATAGTCTACCCCGAGGAGGAGTGGTCCCCGGAAGGAGATCAATACTACAATCATACGACCGGTGAGGAGGAAGGGAGTTGGCTCGGGACCGACTGAAGACCGTGCGCAGATCATGATATTCCTCCGGCACTCCTGTCAAATCGCCAGGTTCCTCCTGAGAAGTGGGGACAGAAGAAATGGGAGGGATGGCAGACATTAAACACTTCACATGACAAGAAACGTTCCAGGATAGGATAGAATTACTAGACCAATTAATAGAAGGATTATGACATACTAGCCAGGGATGACCCAAAACAACAGGTGTAAAAGGTGAACGAAAAATCAAAAAAGAAATAGTCTCACTGTGGTTACCAGATACTGTGAGAGTTAAAGGTAGTGTCTCAAATCTGATACTGGGAAGATGACTACCATCTAAGGCAAACATGGGCGTAGGCTTGTCTAACTGTCTGAAAGGAATGTCATGTTTCCGAGCCCATGCTTCGTCCATGAAACAACCCTCAGCCCCAGAGTCAATCAAGGCACTGCATGTAGCACCCGAACCGGTCCAGCGTAGATGGACCGACATAGTAGTACAGGATCTAGATGAAGAGACCTGAGTAGTAGCGCTCACCAGTAGCCCTCCGCTTACTGATGAGCTCTGGCCTTTAACTGGACATGAATTGACAAAATGTCCATCAAATCCGCAATAGAGGCACAGGCGGTTGGTGATCCTCCGTTCCCTCTCCTTAGTCGAGATGCGAATCCCTCCCAGCTGCATGGGCTCAGTCTCTGAGCCAGAGGAGGGAGATGGTTGCGATGCGGAGCAGGGAAACACCGTTGATGCGAGCTCTCTTCCACGAGCCCGGTGACGAAGATCTACCCGTCGTTCTATGCGGGTGGCGAGAGCAATCAAAGAGTCCACATCTGAAGGAACCTCCCGGGAGAGAATCTCATCCTTAACCACTGCGTGGAGTCCCTCCAGAAAACGAGCGAGCAGCGCCGGCTCGTTCCACTCACTAGAGGCAGCAAGAGTGCGAAACTCAATAGAGTAATCCGTTATGGATCGATCACCTTGGCATAGGGAAGCCAGGGCCCTAGAAGCCTCCCTACCAAAAACTGAACGGTCAAAAACCCGAATCATCTCCTCTTTAAAGTTCTGGTATTTGTTAGAGCAATCAGCCCTTGCCTCCCAGATAGCTGTGCCCCACTCTCGAGCCCGGCCAGTAAGGAGTGAAATGACGTAAGCAACCCGAGCTCTCTCTCTAGAGTATGTGTTGGGTTGGAGAGAGAACACAATCTCACACTGGGTGAGAAAGGAGCGGCACTCAGTGGGCTGCCCGGAGTAGCAAGGTGGGTTATTAACCCTAGGTTCTGGAGGCTCGGCAGGCCAGGAAGTAACAGGTGGCACGAGACGAAGACTCTGGAACTGTCCAGAGAGGTCGGAAACCTGAGCGGCCAGGTTCTCCACGGCATGGCGAGCAGCAGACAATTCCTGCTCGTGTCTGCCGAGCATGGCTCCTTGGATCTCGACGGCAGTGTTACGAACGTCTGTAGTCGCTGGGTCCATTCCTTGGTCGGATCCTTCTGTCATGCAGGTGAATAAGGACCCAAAAGCGACTTGGCGAAAACAGAGTTTTTAATCCAGTAAGATACTTAACAAAACAAAAGGCATAATACTACTCGTAAAGACGAGAACAGACTGGAGACATGATCAAGAACTGCAGGTTGCCTCGGGAAGGCACTTGAACCTAGCAGACTCAGACACCTGCTCACCACGCAGCATCTGAGGGAAACACGAGACGACAGGGCAAAACATAGACACAGCACGGTGAATATAGACAAGGATCCGACAGGGCAGGTACGGAAAACAAGGAGAGAAATAGGGACTCTAATCAGGGAAAAGGATCGGGAACAGGTGTGGGAAGACTAAATGATTGATTAGGGGAATAGGAACAGCTGGGAGCAGGAACGGAACGATAGAGAGAAGAGAGAGCGAGAGAGTGAGAGAGGGAGGGGGAGAGAGAGGGATAGAAAGAGGGAAAGAACCTAATAAGACCAGCAGAGGGAAACGAATAGAAGGGGAAGCACAGGGACAAGACATGATAATTAATGACAAAACATGACAGATAGGTGACAGCACTACACTGTTCCATCAGAAAGCAGCATAACGAACCATCGTTCTTCTCGGGAATGCAGATTGTGATTCCTCATGTCCCCTCTCCTTTCACCCTTCTCAAAATTCGAGAAGATTCCAGGTTCCTGCCCTTTGTCGTGTCCTGACTAGCATTAATGTGATTATTCTGTAAAATAACAGTCAATTGCATACCACGTTAAGTTATTATGCAATTAGATTACTCATGTAACAATTCATTAATTAGTAATCTGGGACACCACATAAAAAGTTATTTAACAAGTTAAATAACAATCTCCCGACTAAACTCTAAATATAAAAATCTCTTACATCAGTCACAGTCAATTCATTCATTCTTATTTACCTTCAGTCTCATTCTGAATGTCGCAAAATCCTTGGATATCTGCACGAACTCTAGTATAAATGATGAATCAGAGATGTACACATTGGCTTAATTATTTATTCACTAACTAATCACACAGAATGACAAACAGACAAACATAATAGTTTAAACATTGATTACTACATAATGCAACTAAACTGGTATGGCGGGTTGTTCCACAAAATGTTGGATTCAAAAGAGAGGGAAAGGGAGGGGCATGAAAGAAAGAGCGGGAGAAGAAACAAAGAACTTCCCTACGCACATACAGCTGATAACTATGCTCATGAAAATGTGAATACTTTGCACATGAATGGCCGCTCATTCAAAAAGAATTGCAATGTACATATATACGTGTGTATGTCTTGTCTCTCTGTTGAAATCGCCGGTCCATCTGGAGAGTAATTCAACAGAAAGTCTCTGGGTTGTCCACCAGAGATGAAAATCTTTCGTAGTTGTAGCTCTGTTATAATGTGTACGTCAGACGTACCAATGGTCGTTTAGAATGGATCTTTCAGAGTACCACTCATGTTTACTAGACTAAAGTACTTAAACAGCTGCAGACTGAATGTTCCTGTGTAGTCTTCATCTTCTGGGTACAGCTAAAGACCACTTTCCACACCAGCAGCAACCCGCCATGTTTTGGTCTAATCGATTCCAACTATTTGTGACGTCCAGTTCACACTGTCCGCCTGCTTGGTCTCTAGTTTTAATCCATTTCTCAGCCATGTAGCCACCGCGTCACACTTTCTGGTCTTTGTAAATTTTCTTAGAAGTAGGTTTTATACTCTCTGGGAAAAGGAGGCGTTCCATAACGCCGACGTAATGTCTGTGCACACGTGGGTGTGGTCAATGACTAGTTAAGGCTTTATATGAAAAACAATTCTCTCATTTACAAGGCTAACATCACATTTCATCTTCTCACAAATAGTTTCATATTTAATCACATAAGTTCCAACATTTGGATATAACTCTGACAACTGGGAAATATACACATTCAGAGATAGGACAGTATAACTGTTCGACAGGATTGTTCTGTAAGTACCCACGGACCATTCCAATTACTTGGATTACAGAAATATTGTTTCATTATTCAATCTTTTTATGTTACCGTTTTGGCGGGAGGAATCTCCTTGTGACAAAGAAGAGGCTTCTTTCCCCTCAATCCTGCCAAACACAAAAGGCAGAGATTCTACAAGGTATTTATGACCGTCATAAAACTGGTGGGGGAGAGAGAGAGGCGGGGGGGGGGAATCTGGCGCCTATGATCTTCACCCTTCTCAACCAATGCATTTCTGGAAGGACACAAGGAAATGGACACATGGGATCAAGGACAGACAAATTGAGATCCACCACCTGTGTTCTTGGGAGGCGCGTGGGCATGTGGGAGAGGGGTGGGCCCTCGCAGGCTAAACGTATCAAGACGGGGCCTTCCCACACACCAGAGAAGGCTCCGCCTCCGATCTCTATGGCTCGCTTGTAGAGCTTTGCTTCTTTCTCAAAGTCCCCTTCCTCATAGCTGGGGAAAAGAGAGGGAGGAGGATGGACAGAGACAAAACAAGGTTGATGACGATGTTCAGCTCATAGTACTGTATGTATACTACCAATAACACTGTGTGTGTGTAACCGCTCTAGTAGCACAAAATTGAAAATAACATTGAGGATAAAGTCTGGAATGTGTACTACATCAAAAGACCTGCATCACTATACTGAGAGCGTTTCAGTTTCTAAAAGTATATATTTAGGTCTTTTTGGAGCCTTTGTTCATGTTTTCGGCACCCCCATACTGCACAATGAGGATAAGGAAGTGCTTCTTCTGTCAGACACAATAACACACAGACAGAATATGGGAGAAACACTCTAAATTTCCATTTGAAATCTAATTAAGCTGGGAATCCAATTAAAATCAAACCACACACAGCTGTCCCTAGTATGCATGCAGCAGACCAGGGGTTCAAATATATGAAAAATCATTTCAAACACGTTTGTGCCTGTTCCAGCTTGACTGGCTTAATAAACCAATCGAAGAGTCCCAAAACTGCAACCCCCCACACATCTGGCACTCCAGGCAGACTCAACCAAACGATCATCTATTTGAAAGGATTTTTAAACTCCAATCTGGTATGCAGTGAACTGTAAGCAGTATTGGTCCTCTCACCAGTTTGCTGTAGAATACAGCCAGGTTGACCAATACTGTGGCCATACTGGGGTGTTTAAGTCCAAAACTCTTCTCCCTGATGTCCAGAGCCAGCTCATACAGGAGCAGCCTTCTCCAGCTTCCCCTGGACATCACACATATCCTCTGTCAGCGTCACAAATCAGGATTACACAACCTACAACCCAATAGAATTTGAGTTGAGTGAGGAATAAGAATTCAAGGTCCCTAAGCTAACTTTCAAAACAGAAACGTTATAGAAGAGAATACTTTTGCGATTTCCCTTGCTTTAGAGAAACTTTCCCCACCAGCGATACACTTCCTCATTGCTCGTTCTGCATTATGGGGGCCGTGGGTAAACATGAACAAAGGCTCCAAAAATACCCAAATACGTCCTTTAGAAACGGCAAAGCTCTCAGTATTAGGGATGCAGGTCTTTAGATGTTGTATACGAGAAATACTGTCAATCAAAACTTTAGAAGTGATACCTCTGTCCATTCTAGCAGCAGGCTACACGGAGACTAGAACAGCTGGATAGGGGAAACCGCTCAATCGCACAAAATGGAATAACTTTGCAGATAAAGTTCAGAATGACACAATGTCATATGTACAAAATCTAAAGACCTTCATCACAACAATGAGTGTTTCCATTTCTAAGAGGACATACGTTTTGAGTGTTCATGTTTTTTGTCTCCCCACGCATCTATAACATGTCATTTACATCCAAAATACAGAATTGGTTGTAAAAAAAAGAGTGAACTTCTCCTGGTCTAGGACTTGGTTTAATGGGATTATATGCAACAGCCCTGTGGTGGCTTGGTTGGAAACATCCCATCCCCTCAACATACCCTGTGTTTGTAGAGCATTCCCAGGGGTTTGGGGGTGTAGGCCAGGGAGGAGTGGTCAGGGTACAGGGCTCTCATCCTGATATCCGGGGCTCTCTCGTACATTTCCTCTGCATTGTCATACTCCCTCCTCTCAGTGTGGCAGGCAGGTTGGTTGTTGAGGGACTGGGCACAATCCGAGCAGACTGGCCCCAACACACTCTGTCCCATCTCCAGATGGGTCAAGAGCTCAAGAACACTTTGGCTGCCCTGGAATACACTGTAGGGAGTGACATGGAACGTTAAAATGGTTCTGGACCATTCTGACCAACATTTTTTGTGTACAGATCGCTCTGTGAACTGTGCAACATCAATTCCTGTGCACCCGGTGACGCCTCTGGTTGTCCCGCATCGTATGCCTTTCCTCATCTGAGATGCAGTATGTGAAATCTGAAATCTAATTTGCATTGGGAGCGAAGCATCACATTCTCTTTTCATCAAGACAAGATCGAACTTCGCAGCTCTTCTCAACATGAAAAAGATACTAAATCATTTCTTAGAATTTAAACAAGACCACTTTTGTTTACATTTCCATTTAAGTCATTTAGCAGACGCTCTTATCCAGAGCGACTTACAAATTGGTGCATTCACCTTATGACATCCAGTGGGACAGTCACTTAACAATAGTGCATCTAAAACTTAGGGGGGGGGGGGGTGAGAGGGATTACTTATCCTATCCTAGGTATTCCTTAAAGAGGTGGGGTTTCAGGTGTCTCCGGAAGGTGGTGTACTGTCACTAAGCATTTATTTCATAGTTAGAAGAATAGTGAAATATAGTTTGACTGTTACTATATTTAGAAAGCATTTCAATAGTTTCAAGCTTTATTCCCCTTTATTATTGTGTTGAATAGAAAACATATATAATATCTATACTGTGTATAGAGCTTGTGTCCTCAAAAGTGACTACAAATCAGCAATTTATAACTATTTTTATTTTTATTTCTGGCAGTATAAGCAATACTAGGTATTGTTTATGGCCCTCATCATTTAACAGGTTAATGCCACAACATGATCAAAACCATTAGATGTAGCAAGTGAAATTAGTATATATATATTTTTTTTAAAATTTGTTTTACCATTTAAATAGGTAAGTCAGTTAAGAACAAGTTCTTATTTTCAATGATGGCCTAGGAACAGTGGGTTAACTGCCCAGAACGACAGATTTTTACCTTGTCAGCTCTGGGATTCGATCTTGCAAAAACAGCACATCATGTGGTAAAAAAACATTGGTGACACTTTCCATGCAGCTTCTGTCATGTGTGCTTTACATTTGATTGTAATAGGCCACAACACTGTCAATTACAACTGTACTTAGTCATATACATCCCCTCACACACCTTAGGTCATGATGGGAGAGGTAGAGAGAGAAACAGAGAGGAGATAGAGACAAACAGGAAGAGAGAGAGAGAAACACAGCGACCACCAGAGACAGAAAGTGAGAGCGAGAGGAAGGAACCTTCGTTACCTTATAGCTGTCCTGCTGTTTTCTGCAGTGGCGGTCATCACACTTGGGGTTGGTCTGCAGTGGCGGTCATCACACCTGGGGTTGGCCTGCAGTGGCGGTCATCACACCTGGGGTTGTCATCACACGTGGGGTTGGCCTGCAGTGGCGGTCATCACACCTGGGGTTGGCCTGCAGTGGCGGTCATCACACCTGGGGTTGGCCTGCAGTGGCGGTCATCACACCTGGGGTTGGCCTGCAGTGGTGGTCATCACACCTGGGGTTGGCCTGCAGTGGCGGTCATCACATGTGGGGTTGGCCTGCAGTGGCGGTCATCACACGTGGGGTTGGCCTGCAGTGGCGGTCATCACACGTGGGGTTGGCCTGCAGTGGCGGTCATCACACCTGGGGTTGGCCTGCAGTGGCGGTCATCATACCTGGGGTTGGCCTGCAGTGGCGGTCATCACACCTGGGGTTGGCCTGCAGTGGCGGTCATCACACCTGGGGTTGGCCTGCAGTGGCGGTCATCACATGTGGGGTTGGCCTGCAGTGGCGGTCATCACACGTGGGGTTGGCCTGCAGTGGCGGTCATCACACGTGGGGTTGGCCTGCAGTGGCGGTCATCACACGTGGGGTTGGCCTGCAGTGGCGGTCATCACATGTGGGGTTGGCCTGCAGTGGCCATAGTGGAAAAGAAGTCCTGCATAGTGTTGTAGCCCAGGTAGGGTCTGACAGTGCCAAACTTCAACAGGTACCTGTAAGAGAACCACAAACCATTGTTAGGGGCTACGATCAGGGTTGGTATTCATTAGGGCAAACTGTTGTAAAACATTTCACAACAGGAAAACATGTGTTTCCTATTGGACAAGTTCAGGTAGTGTCTCCCTGTTTTAGTAAATGTTATTTCCATTTGGTTCCTAATGAATATTGGGGACGCAAACAAATGTCATTCAGATCTTACTTCAGGACATTTTGGTTTTGGGTTGGCTGGCAGCACACCCCCCCATCTTATCATCAATGTTAGCCGCCACCACCAGGGGAGGAGCGCACTGTCACAGGGACAAAGAGATTAGTACACTGCACAGCACTGAAAACTCACTAACATATTTTTTATCTCTATTGCAGTAACTTGTGTTATGTATACATATGAACAAAAATATAAAATGCAACATGTAAAGTGTTGGTCCCATGTTTCATGAGCTGAAATAAAAGATCCCAAAAATTGTCCATATGCAAAAAAAGCTTAGTTCTCTCAAATGTGTTTACCAGTGGAGGCTTGTCAGAGGAGGAAGGGGAGAACCATCCTCCTCAGTGAATTACATAAAAATAGTGAAATATAAAGTTATACATTTTAGATACTAAATATATTCATGTCACTAAATAATTGGTTAAAACACATCGTTTTGCAATGAAAGTCTACAGTAGCACTCTTTAGGGTAGCACCATGGTGTAGCTGGAGGACAGGTAACTTCTGTCTTCCTCTGGGTACATTCACTTCAATACTAAACCTGGGAGGCTCATGGTTCTCACCCCTTTCCATAGACTTACACAGTAATTATGACAACCTCCAGAGGACGTCCTCTAACCTATCAGAGCTCTTGCAGCATGAACTGACATGTCCATCCAATCAAAGGATCAGAGAATGAATCTTGTACTGAAAGAATAAGCTACAGCTAGCTAGCACTGCAGTGCATAAAAATGTGGTGAGTAGTTGACTCAGAGAGAGAAAGACAATAGTTGAACAGTTTAACAAATTAATTTATTCAAAAATGAAGGAGAACAGGCCTCCCGAGTGGCGCAGTGGTCTAAGGCACTTCCTCGCAGTGCTAGCTGTGCCACTAGAGATTCTGGGTTCTAGTCCAGGCTCTGTCGCAGCCGGCCGCGACCGGGAAGCCCATGGGGCGGCGCACAATCGGCCCAACGTCGGCCGGCAGGGATATCCTTGTCTCATCGCGCACTAGCGCCTCCTGTGGCGGGCCGGGCACAGTGCACGCTGACAAGGTCGCCAGGTGTACAGTGTTTCCTCCGACACATTGGTGCGGCTGGCTTCCGGGTTGGATGGGAATTGTGTCAAGAAGCAGTGTGGCTTGGTTGGGCTGTGTTTCAGAGGACGCATGGCTCTCGACCGTCGCCTCTCCCGAGTCCATGCAGAGATGAGAAGACTGTAAATATTACCAGTTGGATACCATAAAATTGGGGAGAAAAAAGGGGTGAAAAATACACTAAATAAAAATTAAGTAGAACCAATGGTCATGGGCAGGCATAAGTTACAGACAACAAACACAATTGCATTTTATCGATGGAAATTTGAATACACAAAGATACCGTGAGGAGATCCTGAGGATCATTGTTGTGCCATTCATCCGCCACCATCACCTCATGTTTCAGCATGATAATGCACGGCCCAACGTCGCAAGGTTCTGTAATCAATTCCTGGAAGCAGTTCTTCCATGGCCTGCATACTCACCAGACAGGTCACCCAATGGGCATGTGTGGGATGCTCTGGATCGATGTGCATGACAGATTGTTCCAGTTCCCGCCAACATTCAGAAAGAAATACAGTGCCTTGCGAAAGTATTCGGCCCCCTTGAACTTTGCGACCTTTTGCCACATTTCAGGATTCAAACATAAAGATATAAAACTGTATTTTTTTGTGAAGAATCAACAACAAGTGGGACACAATCATGAAGTGGAACGACATTTATTGGATATTTCAAATCAAAAACTGAAAAATTGGGCGTGCAAAATTATTTCCTGAGTGGTGATGTGGTGAACGCTGTTGGAGTTCAGGACCATGTGGAGATGTAATGGAGAGATGAAATGCCCTATGGTGACGAGTTCTTTGAGTTAACATGGAACAGACACACGCAGTGCTCTACCCCAGGGTGTGTGTGTGTGTGTGTGTGTGTGTGTGTGTGTGTGTGTGTGTGTGTGTGTGTGTGTGTGTGTGTGTGTGTGTGTGTGTGTGTGTGTGTGTGTGTGTGTGTGTGTGTGTGTGTGTGTGTGTGTGTGTGTGTGTGTGTGTGTGTGTGTGTGTGTGTGTGTGTGTGTGCGTGTGTGCGTGCACATGTGTGTGTATTCATGTGTGCATATGTGTAGAGAGGGGATTACTTTGGGTTGGAGGTTAAGGACATTTTGTCAGCATGAGTGCTTTGTGCCATGTGAAAGCTCTTGGGCTATTGTTCATTTTTTAACCAATGGGGTTCACCACTTAAAATAGACAGGGTATTTGCTGAGTGACTGTACGAATGTACCAGCCTCATCTCTGGGAGCCATTCTTTTAGTTTTTGTTTGGTTTTGTGACAAATTAACTGATCTCAGGTCATAATATTCAGCAGTCAGTGGACTCCACTGTGACTGCTGCTACTAGGTATTACTACTGCCTATTTCGACCAAATCCAAGAGTATGGCACACTAATACCATTACAGTCCATTACAATGCAGGAATGACCAAACTAAATGCTGGCTCCACTGTTCCTCCAATTTATGTCAACCTAACCAGGAAGGTCTGATAGGAGATGGCTAATTGTGAGCTAAAAAAAGTAACAGACTAAAATCCAGACTAAGACGTCATTTTTTAAAAGTCTGTGGATATACCGTATTTACTACAGAGGTCGTTTTTTTCTTTGGAGCGCTTCACTAAGCTGGGCTTGTCAAGATGTCAACACATGCTATGAATAATGCAATAGATGACTTGTGTTAATGTTTCTTTCTTAATTATTAATTGGACCTTCTTTCTGAATACATCAGTATTCTTTCTCTTTATGATATGCCTATCTTGAAAGAAAGTAACACTAAAGTAACACTATATTGTGAAGCCACCTGGCGTTTTTAAGACCTCAGTGACCTATACTGTCAAGGACATTTACATATACTGTAGGATAAAGTATTCACTCTATAGGGGTCGAAACACACACGGTTGCATCAAACAGTAAAAGCATGTCTTGTATCGTTCCTATTGGCTAATTCTATTCAGACTGGCTTAGAAACAACAAACTCTATGCTATTGGAATGATTGTTTATCCATAATAACTAAACACCCTGATACCTGTCATAGCTAGGGGTTTGCAATAGTTACCCTTTTATATGGAACATGTACTAGAAGCTAGGGAGTTAATATATGATGGGTTGTTCTTGACTGTTATGGTGTATGACAGTGATGCACATTATGCATTACAATGCTGTCTCTGGTAACTCACTGTAGAAAGTGTCATGGCCGTTGAATGAAGAGGACCAAAGCGCAGCGTGGTGAGCGTACATATTCCCTTTATTTAGAAATGACGCCGACAA
Organism: Oncorhynchus gorbuscha; assembly: GCF_021184085.1. Taxonomy (NCBI): domain Eukaryota; kingdom Metazoa; phylum Chordata; class Actinopteri; order Salmoniformes; family Salmonidae; genus Oncorhynchus; species Oncorhynchus gorbuscha. Next base: position 26,758,005 of record NC_060193.1, on the reverse strand, counting down.
AAACAATAAACAATACAAAACAACCGTGAAGCTTAAGGGCTATGTGCCACAAACAAAGTAAACTTCCCACAAAGAAAGGAGGGAAAAGGGCTACCTAAGTATGGTTCCCAATCAGAGACAACGTTAGACAGCTGTCCCTGATTGAGAACCATACCCGGCCAAAACATAGAAATACAAAATCATAGAAAAACAAAACATAGAATGCCCACCCCACATCACACCCTGACCTAACCAAATAGAGAAATAAAACGTCTCTCTAAGGTCAGGGCGTGACAGTCCCCCCCCCCAAAGGTGCGGGCTCCGGCCAGAAAACCTGAACCTATAGGGGAGGGTCCGGTTGGACATTTATCCGCGGTGGCGGCTCTGGTGTGGTACGTAGACCCCGCTCCACCTATGGCTCACTCCGCTTTGGTGGCGCCTCTGGTGTGGGGACCCTTGCCGCCGACCCCGGACTGGGGACCCTCTCTGCGGGCCCCGGACTGAGGACCCTCGCTGGGGGCTCCGGACTGGAGGACGTCGCTGGAGGCTTTGTGCCATGGATCACCACTGGAGGCTTTTTGCCATGGATCATCACTGGAGGCTTCGTGCCATGGATCATCACTGGAGGCTTCGTGCCATGGACCATCACGGGAGGCTTCATACCATGGATCCACACTGGTGGCTTCGTGCCATGGATCATCACTGGAGGCTTCGTGCCATGGATCATCACTGGAGGCTTCGTGCCATGGATCATCACTGGTGGCTTTGTGCCATGGATCATCACCGGAGGCTTCGTGCCATGGATCATCACTGGAGGCTTCGTGCCATGGATCATCACTGGAGGCTTCGTGCCATGGATCATTACTAGAGGCTTCTTTCCATGGATCATCGCTGGAGGCTTCTTGCCATGGATCATCGCTGGAGTGGAGAGACACACAGGAGGCCTGGCTCTGGGAGCAGGCACAGGACTCACCAGGCTGGGGAGACATAAAGGAGGCTTAGTTCTGGGCACAGGCACAGGACTCACCAGGCTGGGAAGACATATGTCCTTGGCCGAGGCACCGGATACACTGGGCCATGGAGGCGCACTGGAGGTCTCAAGCTTAGAGCCTGCACAACCCATCCTGGCTGGGTGGTTATCTTCGCCCTGCAAATACGGGGCGCTGGCACAGGACGCACTGGGCTGCGCAAGATATCCTGGGCCGAAGAGACGCACTGGAGACCAGGCGCGCTGAGCCGGCACCATCCGTCCTGGCTGGATGCTCACCCCGCAGATGCGGGGAGCTGGGATGTAGCACACCAGGCTGTGAATAGGGCACTGGAGACACTGTGCCCTCCACCGCATAACACGGTGCCTGACCAGTACAACGCTCGCCACGGTAAGTACGGGGAGTTGGCTCAGGTCTCCAACCTGACTCAGTCAAACTCCCTATGTGCCCCTTCCCAAAATGTTTTTGGGGCTGCCTCTCGGGCTTCCTTGCCAGCCCTGTTCCCTCATAACGCTGGGCCCCTTTACCAGCTGCCTTTGCCTTCCTCTCTGCTTCTACCTGCTCCCACGGCAGGCGATCCTTTCCGGTCAGGATCTCCTCCCACGTCCAGGATCCTTCCCTTGCCATTCAAAATGTCCTCCCACGTCCATTCCTCCTTACCACGCTGCTTGGTGTGTTTGTGGTGTGAAGTTCTGTCACGGCCATCGAATGAAGAGGACCAAAGCGCAGCATGGTGAGCGTACATATTCCCTTTATTAGAAATGATGCCAACAATAAACAATACAAAACAACTGTGAAGCTTAAGGACTATGTGCCACAAACAAAGTTAACTTCCCACAGAGAAAGGAGGGAAAAGGACTACGTAAGTATGGTTGCCAATCAGAGACAACTATAGACAGCTGTCCCTGATTGAGAACCATACCCGACCAAAACATAGAAATACAAAATCATAGAAAAACAAAACATAGAATGCCCACCCCACATCACACCCTGACCTAACCAAATAGAGAAATAAAACGTCTCTCTAAGGTCAGGGTGTGACAGAAAGAAATTACCCAACTGTTAAATATGAAAGTAAAGTCTTGATGAAAGTTTTATTTGACACAAATAGGTATCATTTAATGTTGTTGATAACACAGGCTGCCATGTACGACAATATGAATGCCTTGTCTTTGAACGGTATTTTGAGTTAGTTTTGGATGTTCTTGGCAGCAATAATTTCATTCTGAGATTCAAAAGTCATTGTTTTATATTTACATTTACATTTAAGTCATTTAGCAGACGCTCTTATCCAGAGCGACTTACAAATTGGTGCATTCACCTTATGACATCCAGTAGGACAGTCACTTTACAATACTGCATCTAAATCTTAAAGGGGGGGGGGGTGAGAGGGATTACTTATCCTATCCTAGGTATTCCTTAAAGAGGTGGGGTTATATCAATCACCTAGTCTCCGACAGGTCTTCAAGTTAGGTCTTATTTTCAATTTCCTCAAGAATCTCCTAGTGGGGTACATGTGGATATGTGAATGTGTGTGTAAAAAATATTGTGATTAAAGTACTTTAGTCCACGCCTCTAAATAAGCTCACTTCACTCTTAGAAAAATGGGTTCCGTAACAGTTATTCGGCTGTCCCCAAAGCAGCTCTTTTGAGTTCCATGTAGAACCCTGTATGTAACCAAAAGGGTTCTACCTGCAACCAAAAAGGGTTCTTCATAGGGTTCTCTTATGGGGACAGCCAAGAAAACAGTTTAGGTTCTAGATAGCACCTTTTATTCTAAGTGTATAAAAACAAGGAATCCAGGGAGACAAATGAAGTTTGCAATTTACCTGGAACATTTCATCATTCATTTTGACACTTTGAGCCCGACAGCGGCCTGTTTAAGCTTGATTAAGTAGCCAGTGTCTTCTCCCTTCCCTCTCCATCTGATTATGTATCATGTTCACCTTCACACATTCTGAAAAGAGAGAGACGGATCGTGTTCTGCCGTTATTAGCATGCAGGGCATATGGCAACTCACATGCTGAGTGTGAGAATGGACTTTTCCCGGCAGGCCCAAAGCAGGGGGGAAAGAGATTTGACTTCAAACGCAGAAGCAGTTGCTTCCTGTGCCGAGACCAAATGTGTGAGCGGGCTGCAACAGTAGCGTCATTACAACAGGGTAGGATTCGCCAGACATAAACCCTTCTCTAGCAGCCAGTCAAGGGAACCGAAAGAACAAATGGTCTCCCAAGGCTACCATGTGAGAAGCATACTCTTAAATGTGTGTAGAAATCCAATTGTGAGGCATGAGGACGAATACAAAACAACCAAATGGGACTTACAGGGATTGCTTTGTCTGCTGATTGTTATGCATGGGGCTTATTTATAATCAGCATGGAAAATCTAATTAAGCTGTTTTCAAGTAATTAACTGATTAAGGGGCTTATGAATGATTATTACCTTGTCATTTCATGGTTATTATATCAATGTAATAACAAGGAAATTGATGACAAGACATTCACAAGTTAAAGGAGAGACATGACACGCTCTTCGTCTTTGTTATGAATCTCAGAGGGACTTGTCATTGAGTAAGCTGCTTTAGAATGGTCAATGGGCCTGGCCGGTGCAGAATTCATGGAGAGCACTGAACCACACATTAGTCTACCAGTCACAGTCAGCTACAGCATCTCAATCGAGGGGAACCATCGTCGAGGTGATGAAATGTGTTTGGAACGACAAAACGCCCTGCGAGTGTTGGTGGTTTTGCCGGCGTGAGCGTCGTTAACAGGCGATAACATTTCATTAGAGCTGAGCGGGCCAGTCATTGGATCAATCACGACCTCTAACTCGCTCTCCTAAGATGGCCCCTTTTAATGGCGTCGTTCGTCAGAGGTTCCCCCTTAGTCGTGCAAACAATGGCAACCTGTCTGGATAATGATCATTATGTAGGTAATGCTTTTTCACTGATGAGACACACATACTTACAGTATATGGATGTATATTTCGTATCATTCGCATCCCCACAGCTGTTCGTGCGAACCGGAAGTCCCTGGTGTTGTGTATGTGGTTGCTGTCAGCACATTGCAATTGTCACTGACAATAGACACACCTGGAAACATTTTGTGCCAAGTCAAATACATCTAAGTATTATTGGGAAGTTGGTAGGGTGGCTTTCATCACTTCCACCCATTCGGAACGGACATCTTTATACACCTGACGCTGAGTACCATATGGGAGGCATTAATAATAATAATAATAATAATAATATGCCATTTAGCAGACGCTTTTATCCAAAGCGACTTACAGTCATGTGTGCATACATTGTACGTATTGAATCAAGGCAGTCATTGTCAACCTAACTGAACCTGTGGCACCCCAAAACCCATTGCATGCAAGCCCATAGGAACAGCCAAAGAGAGAGAGCGACATTTTACTTAAAGTCTGTTGGTCTGATAGTTGCTGGAATATTTATGCATACAGATTTGGAGTAAGTGTAATTATTGTAAAATGTTGACGGTTTGTGTTAGAAAGCATATCTAAACCGATTGTTTTCCGAAGCCAACCATTTTAGTCATATTTTTTAATGAAGTGTTTATCTACATTGAGTGAGTGATGCAGGGAAGGGTTTTGTTTTGTCTTTCCTACTTGCCCACTTTAGTGGCAATTACAGACTAATTAAGAGGAAGACACCAGGAGGTATAGACATCAAAAACGCCTGGGTGCTGATTGGTTGATAGCAGGGAGTTATTCACAATAATCCCTGGGTAATCCCCAAATAATGCCTGCATTTATCAATGCGCATCCACTATCCAACAGCCCAGCCAGGCAATTCATAAACTTAATCTCCCCTGGAAAAATGGATCTAGACATTTCTTCCACATGCTTATAGCCAAGCATTTGGTTTGCAAATGTTGGGGTTTGTCTTAACCTTGCTGCCATAGAGAATGAACGTGTGTGGACGAGACTGACAGCTTCTCTGAGCCACCCAAATAAATGACAATAGAAACAAAGGTTAAACAAATTAAATGTACATAGTTTGCTGTCATTTCAACTGCTTGATGATTGTGTGTTTGCTTTGGTTGTCTAGCTAGCAAAGGAGAAGTAGCTAACCTCCATAGTGTAACGACGTTCGTCTGTTGTATGAAGAGAGTCAGACCGAAATGCAGCGTGTAAGTTACTCATGACTTAAATGAAAATAATCGCGGTACATGAAAATAACTGTATATGAAAACAACAAACGAAATGTGAAACCTATTACAGCCTATCTGGTGACTACAACACTAAGACAGGAACAAACACCCACAAATTACAACGCGAAAGTCAGGCTGTCTAAATACGGTTCTCAATCAGAGACAACGACAAGCACCTGACTCTGATTGAGAATCGCCCCAGGCAGCCAAGCTTAACTAGACACACCCCTAATCATACACAATCCCAATTACCACAAACCCCAATACGAAACACAACATATAAACCCATGTCACACCCTGGCTTACCCAAACATATACCAAAAACACAAAATACAATGACCAAGGCGTGACAGAACCCCCCCCCCCTAAGGTGCGGACTCCGGGACGCACCTCAAGAGCATAGGGAGGGTCTGGGTGGGCGTCTGTCCATGGTGGCGGTTCTGGCTCGGGACGTGGACCCCACTCCATAAATGTCCTAGTTTCTCCCCTACGCGTCCTGGGATAATCCACCTTCTCCGCCGACCATGGCCTAATAGTCCTCACCCAAATCCCCACATAACTGAGGAGCAGCTCAGGACAGAGGGGCATCTTGGGACAGAGGGGCAGCTCGGGACAGAGGGGCAGCTCAGGACAGAGGGGCAGCTCTGGACAGAAGGGCATCTCAGGACAGAGGGGCAGCTCGGGACAGAAGGGCATCTCAGGACAGAGGGGCAGCCCGGGACTGAGGGGCAGCTCGGGACAGAAGCAGCCTGGTACTGAAAGGAAGCCCAGTACTGAGAGGAAGCTCAGTACTGAGAGGAAGCTCAGGCAGGTAGTAGGCTCCGGTAAATCCTGGCTGGCTGGTGGAACTGGATGATTCAGGTTGTCTGGCCGATCTAGAAGATCTTGGCAGACTGGCACTTCTGGCGGATCCTGGCAGACTAGCACTTCTGGCGGATCCTGGCAGACTGGCGACGCTGGGCCGACTGGCAGCGCTGGGCAGACTGGGAGCACTGGGCAGACTGGGAACACTGGGCAGACTGGGAGCACTGGGCAGACTGGGAGCACTGGGCAGACTGGGAGCACTGGGCAGACTGGGAGCACTGGCGGCGCTGGGCAGACTGGGAGCACTGGCCGCGCTGGGCAGACTGGGAGCACTGGCGGAGCAGGGCAGACTGGGAGCACTGGGCAGACTGGCAGCACTGGGCAGACTGGGAGCACTGGCGGTGCTGGACAGACAGGAGACTCCGGCAGCGCAGGAGAGGAGAAAGAATCTGGCTGCGCTAAACAGGCGGGAGACTCCGGCAGCGCAGGAGAGGAGAAAAGCTCTGGCTGTGCTAAACAGGTGGGAGACTCCAACAGCGCAGGAGAGGAGAAAAGCGCTGGCTGCGCTGAACAGGCGAGGCGCACTGGAGGCCTGGTGCGTGGTGCTGGAACTGGTGGTACTGGATCGAGGACACGCACAGGAAGCCTGGTGCGGGGAGCTGCTACCGGAGGACTGGTGTGTGGAGGTGGCACAGGATGGGCTAGACCGTGAAGGCATACTGGAGATCTTGAGAGCAGTGTAGGCACAGGACGTGCAAGGCTAGGGATGTGCACAGCAGGCCTGGTGCGTGAGGCTGGCACCAAATTCACCAGCTGACTAACACGCACCTCAGGTTGAGTATAGAGCACTAACTCAGGTGCTATCAAATCCCCGACACGATCCGTCGGACGAATATTATATCTATAGCACCAAGCTAGCAACTCCCTCATTACTCTCCACTCCACTTTCCCCATTAACTCCTTCACAGTCTCTGCTTCGCTCACCTCTAACACTGGCTCTAGTTCTGGTCTCCTCCTTGGCTCCTCACGATGAACAAGGAGAGTTGGCTCAGGTCTATCTCCTGACTCAGCCATACTCTCCCTAAGCCCCCCCCAATACATTTTTTGGGGTGACTTTCCGGTTTCCAACCACGTCGCCGTGCTGCCTCCTCATACCTGCGCCTCTCCGCTTTAGCTGCTTCTATTTCCTCCTTGGGACGGCGATATTCTCCCGGCTGCGCCCAGGGTCCTTTTCCGTCTAATTCCTCCTCCCATGTCCAAATCTCCAAATGGTGCAGTCTCTCCCACTGCAACTGCTCTTCACGATTAACAGGGAGAGTAGGCTCAGGTCTGACTCCTGACTCAGCCACTCTCTCTCTGCGCTTTCCCGTTACTTTCGGTTTTCGCTCTGTATAGCCGTGCTCTCCTTTTCGACTCCATGCGTCTATAGCCCTCTTCGCATTGCTGTAGAGAATCCCAGGCGGGCGCCTGCACTCTCTCTGGGTCGGCCGCCCACCTGTCAATTTCTTCCCACGACGTATACTTCATGCTTCTGCTGTCCATAATGTCCTCCTTAGGCTCCTGCCAGTTCACACGCTGCTCGGTCTGTGAGTGGTGGGTGTTTCTGTAAGTCGTTCGTCTGTTGTATGAAGAGAGTCAGACCGAAATGCAGCGTGTAGGTTACTCATGACTTTAATGAAAATAATCGCGGTACATGAAAATAACTGTATATGAAAACAACAAACGAAACGTGAAACCTATTACAGCCTATCTGGTGACTACAACACTAAGACAGGAACAAACACCCACAAATTACAACGCGAAAGTCAGGCTGTCTAAATACGGTTCTCAATCAGAGACAACGACAAGCACCTGACTCTGATTGAGAATCGCCCCAGGCAGCCAAGCTTAACTAGACACACCCCTAATCATACACAATCCCAATTACCACAAACCCCAATACGAAACACAACATATAAACCCATGTCACACCCTGGCTTACCCAAACATATACCAAAAACACAAAATACAATGACCAAGGCGTGACACAAAGCAAACTTTTTTGCTTAGAATGGAAGAATGGACCACCAGCCTGTTTGGCTAGCAAAGTCAGAATCTCAGAACTAGCGACTAGCTTTTGCCCAGACTATATTATATGGATGGAAGGATGAAATAAAAATAATTTATTTGTGAAAATAACTTTTTGTTAATGTAAAACATTTTCACACAATCATGTTGGCAACCGTTTTATTAAAGCAATAGGGACCCTTGAACCCTGGAGTTATCAAATTTCACTTATGTTTTAGCTAGTCTGTATAAAAAAATGTATATGAACATTTCATAAATGGTAAAATTGCGTGTGATATGATTGCATTTTGGAACCCAGCGCCCCTTTTGATTGGTGCAGCTAGATACCACAAGTTTCTCTATCCTATTCTCGTGGTGGCTGCCTATTATAGGATCTGGAGGTGTAGCATGTTGGAGGCATGGCCTTGGGCTAGCTCTGTTGGACAAACTGTGGGTGAAAGTGTCATGCCAGTCCATGTATTATGTTATACTCTGTTAATAAAGAATAAGCTTGTAAACTGCCAGTTCTGCAATCTTCCTGAGACTGACATAAGTGCATGTGATACCTACTAGAGTTCCATTGTTAAGACAGTCACCATTTTACATTACGTTACATTATAATGAAAAGACGCCTACGAAAACAAATTCCACAAACGTGTTTGTCTATTATGTTGTGCTGTTGCTACATTTGTATTGGTGTTTTATTTCGTGTCCGATGCGCTTAGGGTGTTGTTACATATCATTAGCGGCGTACATACTGAGCAAAGTCATTGTTGCCTATCATTTCACTTCTCCGATCTGTAAGATCCATGGCATGAGCACGGGCTGACTTGGCATTGCTGTAGCGCAGCCGAATAGCCTGTCAGCAGCTTATCAAATGTCGCACCGTGTCCATTACAAAGTAGAAAAACGTGTGTCTAGTCCAACCGCTCAATTGCCAGGCTATCCATATTACCGGAGCTTTATCTTATTCTTTATATTTCTATGGCGATTCACGGCCGCAATTTATGGAAGATGCCAAAACTTTGGAGGTAACAAGAGATGGCAAAGTCAAAGATCTTGATTTCCCCTATCCATCTGTGGTGAGTTTTTCCATAAATACCTATGACAAATCCAGCTCCAGAACCAGCCATAGCATTGCCAACCAGGTAATATTTTGAATTATTTATTTAACCTTTATTGAACTAGGCAAGTCAGTTAAGAACAAATGATTTACAATGATTGCCTACCAAAAGGCAAAAGGCAAAAGGCCTCCTGTGGGGACGTGGGTCTGGGATTATTTTTTATTTATTTTTATAAATACAATATAAAAAACACACATCACAACAAGAGAGACACAACACTACTACGACCTAAAACAACAACATAACAAGACAGAAAATCATGACAACACAGCATGGTAGCAACACAACATGACAACAACATGGTAGCAAAACAACATGGTAGCAGCACAAAAACATGGTACAAACATTATTGGGCAAAGTCAACAGCACAAAGGACAAGAAGGTAGAGACAACAATACATCATACAAAGCAGCCACAACTGTCAGTAAGAGTGTCCATGATTGAGTCTTTAAATGAAGAGATTGAGATAAAATTGTCCAGTTTGAGTGTTTGTTGCAGCTCGTTCCAGTCGCCAGCTGCAGCGAACTGAAAAGAGGAGCGACCCAGGGATGTGTGTGCTTTGGGGACCTTTAACAGAATGTGACTGGCATAGCGGGTGTTGTATGTGGAGAGTGAGGGCTGCATTACATATCTCAGATAGGGGGGAGTGAGGCCTAAGAGGGTATTATAAATAAGCATCAACCAGTAGGTCTTGCGACGAGTATACAGAGATGACCAGTTTACAGAGGATTATAGAGTGCAGTGAGGTGTCCTATAAGTAGCATTGGTGGCAAATCTGATGGCCAAATGGTAAAGAACATCTAGCCGCTCGAGAGCACCCAATCTATAAATTATGGCTCCGTGATCTAGCATGGGTAGGGTGGTCATCTGAATTATGGTTAGTTTGGCAGCTGGGGTGAAAGAGGAGCAATTACGATTGAGGAAACCAAGCCTAGATTTAACTTTAGCCTGCAGCTTTGATATGTGCTGAGAGAAGGACAGTGCACCCAAGTACTTGTATGAGGTGACTACCTCAAGCTCTAAACCCTCAGAGGTAGTAATACCACCTGTGGGAAGTATGGTGGGGGCAGCATCACCCTGTGGGGATGGTTTTCAGTGGCAGGGAGACTATCAGGATCGAGGGAAAGATGAACGGAGAAAAGTACAGAGAGATCCTTGATGGAAACCTGCTCCAGAGTGCTCGGGACCTCAGACTGGGGGGGAAGGTTCACCTTCCAATAGGACAACAACCCTGAGCACATAGCCAAGACAATGCAGGAGTGGCTTTGAGACTTGTCCCAAAGCCTCTCCTGAATTGTCCTTGAGTGGCCCAGCCAGAGCCCGGACTTGAACCCAATCGGACATCTCCGGAGAGACCTGAAAATAGCTGTGCAGCGACACTCCCAATCCAAAATGACAGAGCTTGAGAGGATCTGCAGAGAGGAATGGGAGAAACTCCCCAAATACAGGTGTGCCAAGCTTCTAGCATCATACCCAAGAAGACTTTAGGCTGTAATCGCTGCCAAAGGTACTTCAACAAAGTACTGCATAAAGGGTCAGAATATTTATGTTATGTTATGGGGTATTGTGTATAGATAGATGAGCAAAAACAGATATTTAATGAATTTTAGAATAAGGCTGTAACATAACAAAATTTTGAAAAAGTCAAATTACAGATTAATGGCTCAGGCCCATCCGATGGTAAGAGTCAGGGAAAATCCAATAGCTATAGTGAGAAAAATCCAAAATAGATAGAGTACAGATGAGGTACTTACATTACACAATTACAACAAGCAGGTATGAAAGTAGCCTCCAGAGCCTGCAGTGCTAATGGGTTCCCACTAGACAACACAGCCACAAAGTCCATGAAGAGCATGAGGTGTGGCTAACGTCAGTCAGCTTGAGCTATCTACCGAGCTAGCATACGAGCTACCGAGCTAGCATCGGTAGCACAGAGCAGATCCTCCATATGACGTTGACAAATAGTGCATTATGGGTAGATTAGAAGATATCCAAAATAACTTAATAAATATGGAATAACCCAACACCATAACAATGTTTGTACTTATAGGTAACCAGATTGTGACTACAACTAAGCCTTTGAGCACAATGAGTTGCTACATTGGTGACTAAAAACTCATGATTTCTACCCTATAAGGTGACTTTAGCTGTTTATTTAAACTCCTGAAGTATTACGACACCTCTCCAATTCACAATTTTCTTCGGGCTGAGAAGTTATAAACAAAACGGCATGATGAATAATTGATCAGACACTCTTTTTTTTCAGATGGACATGAACCATATGCTGCATCTGCCATGCTGTCATGACCTTCTGAAACATTCAAGTCAGTCGTCTTTAGCCAAGCTCAGCAGGGAACCGCAATGACAAAGAAGATGACGAAGAAGGCGAAGAAGTGGAAAAGAAAACGTGTTAAGAACAGACCTAATAGCTATCACTTTGAAGCAATAAGCAATTCAAATCAAAGAGAATAATGATGCATGCACTCAACCTGAGGACAAGAGAGGGAATAAGGAGGAAGGAAACAGCACAGACAGCAAAGGAGACGACAACAAACACCTTTGAAAGGTTGCTGGCTGAAGCTGAGAGGCAGGAGGTTGCTTTTAGGGGAGGCAGCATGTGGAAGGTGGTGTCAAAGCCTGGAAGTCGGTCAGCATTTGAGGAGCTTTTTGTTTTGGCTGCTCACTCGTGGTCTGGAGAGGTTTTTGCTCATTCGAAAAAGACCCCTTTACAAGGGACAACTCTCCTCCTCTAATATCCTTCATTAAACAAGGGTCACTTCTTATCGTCTTATCACCGATCTTTCAGATAAATGGCATCAGGAGTGGTCCTAACCTCCACCCAAGCACCGGAAGTAAATAATCAAGTGAATGAATGGATAACAACATGCAAGAGACATGTCATCATAGATAACAGATCTTTAGCACGAAAGAAGGAATGCATGAATGACTGAAAAAACAAATGTCCGAAAGTAATTAAACATATGATGAACTGAATGACTGCATGTCAGATTGCTCCATGAGGCACTTCTAAGAAGGTTAATAATTAGCGTCGGCTCAGTTTTTCTAGAAAACACAGAAGGTTATGTTTCCCAGAATGCCACCTGTTTCCACCAGCAAGGACAGTGACATCCTGCAAAGTCAGGTGTGGGTCAGACGAAATCCCGGGGGTAAAAACTTGATGTCTAAAAAAAAAAATGCTTTGATGAATTAACAGCTCTCAAAGGCCTTATTTAGCTTTAATTATATTCAATGGAATAACTGTGTGTTAGTGGTGGTGGTGGTGTAAAAAGGAATAACTCTCCTCTAATATCTCCCAGTCACTCTTCTTATCGTATTCTCACGATCTTCCCAATAAATGGCATGTGGTCCTTACCTCAACCCAAGCATCGCAAGTAAATAATCAAGTGAATAAATGAATAACAACATGAAAGAGACATGAGATCATAAATAACAGCAGCTAGGTTTCCATCCAATTGGCAACAGATTTTATGCAAATTTTTACAAATCTGCATAAAGAAAATACATGCATTTTCGCACCAGTGGTGTGTTTCCATCAAACGGACTAGTTGCAGATAAGAATCTGTGCCTTTTGGCTTAAGTTTTCCTTTACCGAATATAAATTGCATGTTCAATGTGTTTCCATTGCATTTTCCAGTAGTTTTATCTCAAACTGTTGAGTTAAAAAAGCAAATGTGTCTATTCTGGTCTTGGCACGTACGCTCTAGCCAACAGCTCACAGATACAGTGGGTAGGCTCTGCCGGTAGGTCAGGGATGGGCAATTTTGATGGGGGTGGGGGCCACAAAAAACCTGTCTGCGTACCCACATCCATACACCCATTTTTGCAGCACCCCTCATGACAGAGAAGATAATTGTTTCCCTGCAATTCTAAAGCAAGTTTGCTGCTATTCTACAAATTTTGCCATGGGGCAGAGAGATGAATTTGCAATTTTACAACTAAATTCATGCAATTGTACTTTTGGGGGGGGGTTCTGAGGTGCCAGTTGCCCATCCCTGGTCTACATGATGAGATTATTATGGATAAGAGCGAGAATACGTCAAACGGCTGTCAAGCATTGATCATTAAGTCACCAGAATAAGACCCTCTACATCTATTGGAAAGGAGTATCAAAATCACTGTGCACTTTCACAACCCTGCGAAGTTCATCATAAGTTATTTAATCTGTAGTCTAATAAACTCCATGGTTTCCGGAGTCGTTGTCACGCCCTGACCTTAGAGAGCCTTTTTATTTCTCTCTTTGGTTAGGTCGGGGTGTGATTTGGGTGGGCATTCTAGTTTTTCTATTTCTTTGTTGGCCGGGTATGGCTCCCAATCAGAGGCAGCTGTCTATCGTTGTCTGTGATTGGGGATCATACTTAGGCAGCCTTTTTTCCCACCTTAGGTTGTGGGATCTTGTTTTTGTGTAGTGCCTGTGAGCACTCCAGTCGTTACGTCTCGTTTGCTGTTCATTGTTTTGTTTGTGAGTTTCATTTGAATAAACATGTGGAACTCTATGCATGCTACGCCTTGGTCCACTCATTTCAGCGAACGTGACAGTCGTAGTGGGAGGACCACACTCCATGTCGTCGCGAGACTGCAAGTTTACTTCGATATGATGGTTGCTATATCAATATTTGTGCATAATTATTTTTTACTTATCTAGGCAAGTCAGTTAAGAACAAATTCTTATTTACAATGACGGACTAGGAGCAGTGGGTTAACTGCCTTGTTCGGGGACAGAACAACAGATTTTTACCTTGTCAGCTCATGGATTCGATCTAGCAACCTTTCGGTTAATGGCCCAACGCTCTAACCAATAGGCTACCTGCCACTCCGGTTCCACTGCCATTTCTCTGAAAATTAATTCCCACCATGTCGAACTAACAAATGATCTGTTGGCATTTATAAAATTGTACAGAAACTTCCTGTTTCCATCACAGCTGTCATGATTATTTTTTAAAATATGGTATGACTTTACTCTCATAGCAACTGTGGATGGAAATGTGGTTACAGACTGAGAGTTAGATTCTAGAAGTCAACCACATTGACTGTCTTGTGTTTTAGGAACATACTGATCCAGACAGATTCCATTCCTGACATCAATGACCTAAACCGAAGACGTCTGTACCGAGAGGCTTTGGCCTAACTAACCCAGCAGAGCTGACCTATAGGACCAGCATTGGCATGGCTTCTACACCACTGCACTTATCCCCGATGTCAGTGGGCATGAAATTACTTGAATGATAATTAGAGACTGATGCGATGACTTGTGATCATCTTTGGAAATGAAGCTAAATAAAGAGAGAACATGGAGATGGTGCCATGTAGTTTTTGGCCAGATAGCTCACGATTGCCTGAGTTGATCTCATCATGGAGATCACAGTGACTTTAATATTCTAAATGTGTGGATGTTGGAGGTGGCTGGTGGAGATGATCATGATGATGACGACGATTATGACAATGGTAACAATTATTCCAGTTTAAGGTACAGATTGAATTTACTGGGGGGAATTTTATTTATTTTTATTTCACCTTTATTTAACCAGGTAGGCAAGTTGAGAACAAGTTCTCATTTACAATTGCGACCTGGCCAAGATAAAGCAAAGCAGTTCGACAGATACAATGACACAGAGTTACACATGGAGTAAAACAAACATACAGTCAATAATACAGTATAAACAAGTCTATATACAATGTGAGCAAATGAGGTGAGAAGGGAGGTAAAGGCAAAAAAGGCCATGGTGGCAAAGTAAATACAATATAGCAAGTAAAACACTGGAATGGTAGTTTTGCAATGGAAGAATGTGCAAAGTAGACATAAAAATAATGGGGTGCAAAGGAGCAAAATAAATTAATTAATTAAATACAGTTGGGAAAGAGGTAGTTGTTTGGGCTAAATTATAGGTGGGCTATGTACAGGTGCAGTAATCTGTAAGATGCTCTGACAGTTGGTGCTTAAAGCTAGTGAGGGAGATAAGTGTTTCCAGTTTCAGAGATTTTTGCAGTTCGTTCCAGTCACTGGCAGCAGAGAACTGGAAGGAGAGGCGGCCAAAGAAAGAATTGGTTTTGGGGGTGGCCAGAGAGATATACCTGCTGGAGCGTGTGCTACTGGTGGGAGATGCTATGGTGACCAGCGAGCTGAGATAAGGGGGGACTTTACCTAGCAGGGTCTTGTAGATGACATGGAGCCAGTGGGTTTGGCGAAGAGTATGAAGCGAGGGCCAGCCAACGAGAGCGTACAGGTCGCAATGGTGGGTAGTATATGGGGCTTTGGTGACAAAACGGATTGCACTGTGATAGACTGCATCCAATTTGTTGAGTAGGGTATTGGAGGCTATTTTGTAAATGACATCGCCAAAGTCGAGGATTGGTAGGATGGTCAGTTTTACAAGGGTATGTTTGGCAGCATGAGTGAAGGATGCTTTGTTGCGAAATAGGAAGCCAATTCTAGATTTAACTTTGGATTGGAGATGTTTGATATGGGTCTGGAAGGAGAGTTTACAGTCTAACCAGACACCTAAGTATTTGTAGTTGTCCACGTATTCTAAGTCAGAGCCGTCCAGAGTAGTGATGTTGGACAGGCGGGTAGGTGCAGGTAGCGATCGGTTGAAGAGCATGGATTTAGTTTTACTTGTATTTAAGAGCAATTGGAGGCCACGGAAGGAGAGTTGTATGGCGTTGAAGCTTGCCTGGAGGGTTGTTAACACAGTGTCCAAAGAAGGGCCGGAAGTATACAGAATGGTGTCGTCTGCGTAGAGGTGGATCAGGGACTCACCAGCAGCAAGAGCGACCTCATTGATGTATACAGAGAAGAGAGTCGGTCCAAAAATTGAACCCTGTGGCACCCCCATAGAGACTGCCAGAGGTCCGGACAGCAGACCCTCCGATTTGACACACTGAACTCTATCAGAGAAGTAGTTGGTGAACCAGGCGAGGAAATCATTTGAGAAACCAAGGCTGTCGAGTCTGCCGATGAGGATGTGGTGGTTGACAGAATCGAAAGCCTTGGCCAGATCAATGAATACGGCTGCACAGTAATGTTTCTTATCGATGGCGGTTAAGATATCGTTTAGGACCTTGAGCGTGGCTGAGGTGCACCCATGACCAGCTCTGAAACCAGATTGCATAGCAGAGAAGGTATGGTTAGATTCGAAATGGTCGGTAATCTGTTTGTTGACTTGGCTTTCGAAGACCTTAGAAAGGCATGGTAGGATAGATATAGGTCTGTAGCAGTTTGGGTCAAGAGTGTCCCCCCCT
This sequence comes from Oncorhynchus gorbuscha, assembly GCF_021184085.1. Classification (NCBI taxonomy): domain Eukaryota; kingdom Metazoa; phylum Chordata; class Actinopteri; order Salmoniformes; family Salmonidae; genus Oncorhynchus; species Oncorhynchus gorbuscha. Next base: position 26,741,634 of record NC_060193.1, on the reverse strand, counting down.
TTGAAGAGGGGGATGACCGCAGCTGCTTTCCAATCTTTGGGAATCTCAGACGACACGAAAGAGAGGTTGAACAGGCTAGTAATAGGGGTGGCAACAATGGGGTGGGTGGGAAGGGGTGGTCCAAAATAAAGGAGGATCGTCCAACTTTTTTTTGTTGCTTTGGGGAGGGTTGTTTGGTTTTTTATTGGGCACGGGGGAGGAAAGTGCATTCTGCTCGTATTTTCTCTAATAAACAATGGCTTGACTTACTTTTTATATTATTACCCTGATAAAGTTTAGAAACATTTGTGAAGGTTTGGTATGGTGTGACTATTCCTAAGCTTTAGCTACTGCAGGCCTATGATATGAAACCAGTGTGCTCATTCGCTCCAACTGACTCAGACAGTTGAACTTGAGGTGAGGAAGTCTGTTTCTGTCACCCCCTGATCTGTTTCACCTGTCTTCGTGCTTGTCTCCACCCCCCTCCAGGTGTCGCCCATCTTCCCCATTATCCCCTGTGTATTTATACCTGTGTTCGCTGTTTGTCTGTTGACAATTTGTTTTGTTCGTAGAACCTACCAGCATTTTGTTTCCTTGCTTCCGCCTGTACCTTACTCCTGTTTTCTAGTTTCCCGGTTCTGACCCTGAGCCTGCCTGTCGTACTGTACCTTTGCCCCACTACTCTGGATTACCGACCTCTGCCTGACCTGACCCTAAACCCGCCTGCTGTTCCGGTGCTTTACACCCTCTCTGGATTATTGACCCCTGCCTGCCTTGACCTGTCGTTTGCCTGCCCCTGTTTAAAGAATAAACGTTGGTTTCTTCAACACTGTCTGCACCTGGGTCATACCTTAAAACGTGATAGTTTCAGGCCTGCCAGAGTTATTCGTTATACAAAATATTTGGATCGAAAATTAAGAATTAGATTCCTTCTGCACATCTATATCTCTATAGCAGACGCAGTAGCCATCTGTCATAAATAAATGCATGTCGGTGTCGTAGCATGCCACCATCATATCTCTACCACTCTCTCTCTCTCTGGGGTTAAGCCCAAACTTCTCTTCCTGTATGTATATGTATATATATATATGTATACAGTACCAGTCAAAAGTTTGGACACACCTATTCATTCCAGGGTTTTTCTTTATTTTTACTATTTTCTACATTGTAGAATAATAGTGAAGACATCACAACTATGAAATAACACATATATAATCATGTAGTAACCAAAAAAGTGTTAAACAAATCAAAATATATTTTATATTTGACAATCTTCAAAGTAGCCACCCTTTGCCTTGACAGCTTTACACACTCTTGGCAAGCGTCATGAGGTAGTCACCTGCAATACATTTCAATTGATCGGTGTGCCTTGTTAAAAGTTCATTTGTGGAATTTCTTTCCTCCTTACTGCATTTGAGCCAATCAGTTAGTTGTGTTGTGACAAGATAGGGGTGGTATACAGAAGATAGCCCATCTCCACAGAGGAACTCTGGAGCTCTGTCAGAGTGACCATCGGGTTCTTGGTCACCTCCCTGACAAAGGCCCTTCTCCCCTGATTGCTCAAGGAAGAGTCTTGGGGGCTCCAAACTTATTTCATTTAAGAGGCCACTGTTTTCCTGGGGAACTTCAATGCTGCAGACAATTTTTTGGTACCTTTCCCCAGATCTGTGCCTCAACACAATCCTGTCTCGGAGCTCTACGAACAATTCCTTCAACCTCATGGCTTGGTTTTTTTCTCTGACATGCACTGTCAATCGTGGGACCTTATACAGGCAGGTGTGTGCCTTTCCAAATCATGTCCAATCAATTGAATTTACCACAGGTGAACTCCAATCGAGTTGTAGAAACATCTCAAGGATGATCAATGGAAACCGGATGCACCTGAGCTCAATTTAGATTCTAATAGCAAAGGGTCTGAATACTTGTGTAAAAAGTCAAGGGTCTGAATTCTTTCAGAAGGCAATGTATTTATGTAAAAACAAAAATAGGGACGACAATTGAAATAAGTTCCCAACTTCATTGTGCAATCCCGCTCACTTTTACACTTTTAAAAATCTTTGTGTATATTTGTCTTTTTTTTACTGACAAATAAAAGCAATCAATCAATCCAAACTGTGCAGTGGCCAATGGATGAATGTAAAGAGACATCTATTACAAAACACAAAAATGTTTAATGACATTCGGAGATTGTCAAGCCTTCAATACCGAGTAAGCCTACGAGGTAGGGAGGGATTTGTTTTCTGCTTGTCCAGATTTACATAGTCTATTTACTGTTTTTTTTGATGACACCTTGAGTTGGACCAGCCCCTCCCCCCTAGCAAAAGTCCTTTCATGTATTCACTCCTATTATATCTGTCTTTAAAGTGAGATATTTCAACCTCCATGCAAAGTGAAAATTTGGCTCGAAGCTGGTTGGGAACAACATCAGGCTATGTTTAATGGCTCATCTTCAAACAGCTCCTGACCTTTAGTTTGTTTGTCAGTTTGTTAGCTGAGGCTGGGGAAACAATGCAGGTTCCCTGCTCTTACCATATTCTCCCCACGCAGCATACTGACGCTACAAACAAGTCCACTATGACTTTGAAACGTTTAAGCACTATCTATGATCAACTAACATTTAGAGCTTACAATATTCTGAAATATTATATTAATATATTAACTGACCATAACGTGGTACAATCATAATCATGCTTTCCATGTTTTAACAGAATAGGTGGTCGTCACGTTCGTTGTAAGGCATGGACCAAAGCGCAGCGTGGTAAGTGTTCATGATTCTTTATTGCTCAAAACACTCGAACAAGAAAACAAAGAGAAAAACAAACAGTTCTGTAAGGCAAATCAACTATACAGAAAACAACTACCCACATAAACCAGGTTGGGAAAAGGCTGCCTAAGTATGATTCCCAATCAGAGACAACGATAGACAGCTGCTTCTGATTGGGAACCACACTCGGCCAAAAACGAAGAAATAGAAAACATAGAAATAAAGAAACTAGAATGCCCACCCTAGTCACACCCTGGCCTACCCAAAATAGAGAATAAAAGCCTCTCTATGGCCAGAGCGTGACAGTGGTAGATTTGACTGATTTGGCAGTACACAAAAATATAGGATTTAATTGGGTCTTGCTTCTCCAAAAATATTCCATCAGGAGTTGCATATAGTTTATATTCAACATACTGTACTTGATCATTGGTTTCGCAATAATAAAAATAAAATGAACATATACTCTTACATCATACTCTGCCTGGTTACATGAGTGAATAACATTTGTTGCGCGAATGAGGGATACATGTGCATTGAGAAGTAAATTAAAGGGTGAAGTATATGTCAATATAATGGTTACACGAAATGAATGACTTTGACATTAAAGCTTGCATTGTGTTACTTTCATTTCCGGTCAAAAGGGCTGCTTCTGGTTTTACACTTATTTGTGTTTGTAGTAACAGGACTTCCTTATCTAGCTCAATCAAATGACTCATTATGCAACGTTTAAAGTGTTGGTAGAAGTACAGTATGTACAGGAGACACATTGTATGCACCGTTCAACTAAATGTTTCCTTGCAGGTTCCCTCTCAGTAATGCACAACAATAAGAAAGGATAACACATACAAATAAAGTATAAATACAAGGGACCCAACAATTTATAGTACAATATTTACATGTGTGTCGGATAAGGGGGGATAATGTGTGTGAATGCATGTATGCTAAGGTATGGAGATTCAGTGCAGGTGATCAGTCCAGTGTTCAGCAGCCTGATGACTTGTGGTTAGAAACTGTCTCTGAACCTGTTGGTCTGAGACCCGATGCTCCGATACCATCTGCCTGACGGTAAGGGAGTGAACAGTCTGTGGGAGGGGTGAGTGGGGTCCTTAATGTTGCTGTGGGACTTCCTCAGGCACCATTTTGAGTGGATGTCCTGAATGGGTGGGAGGATGGCCTCAGTGACGTGCTGGGCCGTCTTCACCACCTGCTGGAGGGCCTTGCGGTCGTAGGCTTCTCTGTCAGGTTCTCTGTATACACTGAGGAACTTCAAACTGCTGACTCTCTCCACTGCAGTCGCGTCAATGTGTATCAGGCCCAGGACCCTGAGCTTGGTGACAACCTTATCAATAGTATTGAATGCCGAACTGGGAACAATAGTATTGAATATTGAACGGTAGTCCATGAACAGCATTCTCAAATAGGTGTTCCTCTATTCCAGGTGTGTTAGGGCGTGGATCTGTTGTGGGCAAATTGGAGTGGGTCCAGTGTGTCTGACATTCTGGCCTTGATGTGGGCCATGACCAGCCTCTCAAAACAATTCATGACAGGGGTGAATACAATGGGGCGATAGTCATTCAGGCAGGTCACCTCTGTTTTCTTGGGCACTGTGACAATGGTGGTCTCCTTGAAACAAGTGGGGGCTACAGCCCGGGACATGAAAATGTCTGAGAAGATGCCTTCCAGCTGCTCAGCGCACGCTATGAAGAAGCAGCCAGAGATGCCTTCTGGGCCAGTGGCTTTTTGAGTATTCACTCCCTTCAGAGTTTTCCTCACATCAGCCTCGGAGAGCGAAATCACCTGGTTATCCGGCGCAGCGATTGCCCTCCTGTGTGGCTCGGTGTTGTCTGCCTCGAAGAGAGCATAGAATGTATTAAGCTTGTCTAGGAGAAAGGCTTCAGTGGGCATCACACCTGGATTTGCCTTTGTACTCTGTGATAGCTTGTAGTCCTTGCCACATGCGTCGCGAGTCTGAGTTACCGAACAGTGATTCAAGTTTGAGTCAATATTGTCTTTTAGCATCCCTAATTGTTTTGCGGAGCTCGTACCTGCTTGCCTTGTATGCATCGTGTGCAACCTGGTCATCAGGGTTTGTTTTACTGACCTTGAATGCTGCAGTACGGGCTCTCAGCATGGCATGTACTTCTCCGTTCATCCATTGTTTTTGTTTGGGCTATGTCTGGATTGTTATTGTGGGTATAACATCATCAACACATTTCATGATGAAGCCTGTGACTGACAATGTATATTTTTCAATGTTGATGGATGAGGCCTGGTTGGATGAGTGTTTGATCATATTCCAGTCAGTATTCTCAAAGCAGTCCTGCAGCATTGAGTCTGCATCCGTCTAGCACCTCATTATTCTCTGTGCTTGTGGCTTCCTCTTGAAGAGCTTGCTTGTAGTCATTTATTTCACCTTTATTTAACCAGGTAGGCTAGTTGAGAACAGGTTCTCATTTGCAACTGCGACCTGGCCAAGATAAAGCATAGCAGTGTGAACAGACAACACAGAGTTACACATGGAGTAAACAATTAACAAGTCAATAACACAGAGAAAAAAAGGGGAGTCTATATACAATGTGTGCAAAAGGCATGAGGAGGTAGGCGAATAATTACAATATTGCAGATTAACACTGGAGTGATAAATGATCAGATGATCATGTACAGGTAGAGATATTGGTGTGCAAAAGAGCAGAAAAGTAAATAAATAAAATCTGTGGGGATGAGGTAGGTGAAAATGGGTGTGCTATTTACCAATAGATTATGTACAGCTGCAGCGATCAGTTAGCTGCTCAGCTAGCTGATGTTTGAAGTTGGTGAGGGAGATAAAAGTCTCCAACTTCAGCGATTTTTGCAATTCGTTCCAGTCATGGAGTAGGAACAAAGAGACGTGATCTGATTGGTCAAAGTGGGGGCGGGGAATGGCCATGGCTTATTACCTCGGCAGATAGTGGGGTCTGCATTTTAGCATACACCTCCCCCTACTCTGCGGTTTGATCCATATCGGAAGACGGAGAAACCGTCTGGTTGAATAGCTGAGGTTGGTGTATTGTTCGTCAGCCATGTTTCTGTGAAGACTAAAAACACAGCATTCCCTGATGTCCCTCTGCGATTGAAGCCTTGCTCTGAGTTAGTCAATTTTATTATCCAGTGATTGGCCATTAGCCATCAGAATACTAGCAAGAGGAGGCCGTGGTGCGTGTCCTTTCAGCCTAGCTTGGTGTCCCCTTTGCAGTCCGCCGGTCAGTAGCAACAGGTAAGAGCAAATGAGGGAATATATTCCAGATCTAATGTCCAGAAGTGTTTGTCAGTCATAGGCAATTGTTACATTAATATTCTGAGCAAACAAAGTAATAATTATAGAAATTGCCATACAATCGACCAGGAACCGGCAAGACGAGCACCCTACCCAGCACCGCCATCTTACTTTTACCGTAGCCTATAAGTAAGAGGAGGAAAGAACATTTCCATAAATCTTCAGAAGAATATAAGGGGAAGTGTATAGAGTCCCCACATAATGACATTGTGGCTTTCCCCATGACTCCAGCAAATGTAGATACAATAGACCTTTTGTATATGCCATTATCAGTTCAGTTGGCTGAACGCAACCCAGATATTTCATACATCAGAACGTCTTTCCCCTCCATCTGCACAAATTATGCGTGTTGCGCCCAGTCAATATGAAACAAGGAATCATGGTGCACTCTCAACTATATATCCATCGGGAGAAGTCAGTATTTTAATCACTTCGGCAAGCGAGAGCTGACTGTGAGTGCTGTGTGTGTGCCAGCAAGTCAGCCTGGCTAAAACAAACGTGCTCCTATCACCCCTCCTGAAAGCCAGCAGCCTTTCTTCTCAAATGTAGTTCCCCCCCCCCCGACAATATCTCCCATAGATAGTAATAAAACACTTGGAAAGTGAAAGTTAATAGATATTCGAGTCGGGTTGCCTAGCGCCTGCATTAGTAATGTCGCTCCTTTGTCGGCAGCAGACTTGAGCTAAATTAGAGTTTGATTGCTATGGCGTCATTGACAAATTACAATTGAATTTGGGGTTTTGAAGGGTCTTCTAATTGGCTCCGAACGGAGCCAGCGACTTCTGCCATGAATCACATTTATTGGTGATCATATCAACAAGCATTAGAGGCTAAGGCATGAATGTGTCACATATTGGCCAGTAGAGTCAAGGATGTCTATACTTTTTATTAACTAGTGGTGCGGAAAACAACTGTAGGTGACTAAGGCTTCTGTGAAGCAGCATCATACAGTATACCCTGTGAGGGCCTATCTGTCCTCAAATACAGGATATCACAATACCTAAACTCTTGTGGACAGACTACGTAAAAAAAAAATGGTATCATAGATCTGTCATGACACAACGGGATGTGTGAGATAATGAGCAGCATTAGTTTCGGTGCTTGGGTTTTTCGTCACTGGTTATTTGGACAAATCACAATTTCGCTGGTGTTAGCGTCTTTCGCTGGTGTTAGCGTCTTTCGCTGGTGTTAGCGTCTTTCGCTGGTTTTAGCGTCTTTCGCTGCTGTTAGCATCTTTCGCTGGTGTTAGCGTCTTTCGAATTTCAGAAGGGGATGGGACATTTGACCAATAGACTTGGACGTAACTTGCAAAGAGACAGGGTTGAGCGCTTAGTTCCGTTTCCGATCCTCATTCTATCTCTTCACTTAACAAGTTTGCAAGACTTTAGTTCTGGGTAAACTGAGATTACATAACTTAACTATATTCAAACCAACCAATATCGTCAATGACAATAGCAAAGTCGTAGCTGTGAGGAGACGACAGCCTAGCTTGAAAGAGGTAAACATAAGTATTTCGCTCCTGACATTACATTTTACTTTATCAATAGCATCACACAACGAGTATTACTTACATTGGTTCTAGTTGGCCTACTGTATTCCCCCTGTGTATCAGCTCAGGAAACATAATGGATATACACTGAGTGTACAAAACATTATGAACACTTACTCTTTCCATGACAGACTGACCAGGTGAATCCAGGGGGAAAGCTATGATCCCTTAATGATGTCACTTGTTTAATCCACTTCAAATCAGTGTAGATGAAGGGAAGGAGACAGTTTAAAGAATAATAGTTAGGTCTTGAGACATTGATTTGTGTATGTGTGCCATTAAGAGGGTGAATTGGCAAGAAAAAGTGAACGGGGTAAGGTAGTAGGTGCCAGGCGCACCGGGGATGTCAAGAATTGCAATGCTATGTGTTTTTCACACACACAACAGTTTCCCATGTGTATCACACACACAACAGTTTCCCATGTGTATCACACACACACAACAGTTTCCCATGTGTATCACACACACACAACAGTTTCCCATGTGTATCACACACACACAACAGTTTCCCATGTGTATCACACACACAACAGTTTCCCATGTATATCACACACACAACAGTTTCCCATGTGTATCACACACACAACAGTTTCCCATGTGTATCACACACACAACAGTTTCCCTAGTGTATCACACACACACAACAGTTTCCCATGTGTATCACACACACAACAGTTTCCCATATGTATCACACACGCAACAGTTTCCCATATGTATCACACACACAACAGTTTCCCATGTGTATCACACACACAACAGTTTCCCATATGTATCCTGTGGTAGCGAACCATTCCGGTAAACTTGCTAGAACAGGTGGCCTGCAAGGCTAGCATTTATCTTTATTGCAGTTTATTCCCTTTCAGAGCGTCCTTGACTATTGCACAGATGGGAAACCTGGACAAATTGGAAATAACAGGAATTTGACCAAATTACCGTAACCGCAACCTCATTCACCTCAACCTCATTCACAAAAAAAAGTAATATGACAGTTTGACATAAGGATGTGAAAGAAGAGTTCTCTCAAGCTCCAAATTAATTGTCATGACTGTGCCATTACTTCTCCATGGCAACTGGTTCAAGCAGGCTTCAACGACAGTGCATTAGACCTTTCAAAAGATACTAATAACATGAAAGAGACTACAACAATGACAATTGTCTTAATTTCATTGCCAAGTAATTTCCTACAGCATATTCTTAGACATCTATTGTAGTCTCTCTACTCTCCACAATGATTATCTATCATCTTTTGCCAATCGTATCTTTGTTGTAGGAGGTATCTCGCAAATGATTCATGATTTAGTTTAGTTGGTTGATAGTCAAGCTCAGTCATATTCAATTCAACTCAAGATGTAGCCTTAAAATGTAAATTAATGTATCTTTCTGCAAAAACTCAAAGGCCATGAATTTCAAGTTCACATGGCCTTTATGAAGCAGGTTAGGATCCAAGCCTTTTCTGGGTCAGTCCTCGGGACACAATTCTTAATTGAAAGAGACAGGGGAACAGGGACTAGGCACGGAGCACATGAGAGGGTAGAGTACCTCATCTCGTTCATCCATCAGAACTAGCCTATATGCCAAACCACCAAAAGGCCAGGCTCAGCACAGGAATTAAAGGGATAGTTTGTGATTTTGGAAGTGAAGACCTTTATCTACTTCCCCAGAGTCAGATGTGATCATGGATAACATTTTTATGACTCTGCGTGCTGTTTGAAAGAAGCTGCTAACTAATGTTAGTGCAATTGCTAACTATTGGCTAGCGAAACTACCTCTAACTTCCTTCACACTGGACTCTGGGGAAGTAGATAATGGGCTTCATTGCCCAAATCCCGAACTATCCCTTTAAGAGAGTTGACTCCAGAAAATGTCTGCTTACATTTTGGTCTCCTGTTTGAGGATCATTCCTAGTTAAAGATCCCCAAATAGAAGTAGGTTACCTTTCCACCATAGCCTACAGAGCAGCATGTCAACGTCATGATGGTAGATAAATGATAATGGATGCTGTGAGACCCTATGGAATCTCACAACCTGGGGTATGTTCAATGAGCTGAAACATTAGTTGTGAACATTCTACACAATGCATTTATGTCTAAATGTTCTGTCATTGACGGCCTACCAAAAGGCAAAAGGCAAAAGGCCTCCTGCATTCTATATAAATAAATATAGGACAAAACATACATCACGACAAGAGAGACAACACAACACTACATAAAGAGAGACCTAAAGACAACAACATAGCAAGGCAGCAACACATGACAACAACATGGTAGCAACACAACACTGTGTTGGTAGCAGCACAAAACATGGTACACACATTATTGGGCACTAACAACAGCACAAAGGGCAAGAAGGTAGAGACAACAATACATCATGCAGAGCAGCCACAACTGTCAGTAAGAGTGACCATGATTGAGTCTTTGAATGATTGAGAATAAACTGTCCAGTTTTAGAGTTTGTGTCCTGCTCGTTCCAGTCACTAGCTGCAGCGAACTGAAAAGAGGAGCGACCCAGGGATGTGTGTGCTTTGATCTTTAACAGAATGAGACTGGCAGAACGGGTGTTGTATGTGGAGGATGAGGACTGCAGTAGATATATCAGATAGGGGAGTGAGGCCTAAGAGGGTTTTATAAATACCATCAACCAGTGGGTTTTGCGACGGGTATACAGAGGAGTATAGAGTGCAGTGATGTGTCCTATAAGGAGCATTAGTGGCAAATCTGATGGCCGAATGGTAAAGCACATCCAGCCGCTCGAGAGCACCCTTACCTGTCGATCTATAAATTATGTCTCCATAATCTAGCAGGGGTAGGATGGTCATCTGAATCAGGGTTAGTTTGGCAGCTGGGGTGAAAGAGGAACAATTACTATAGAGGAAATCTGTCTAGATTTAACTTTAGCCTGCAGCTTAGATATGTGCTGAGAGAACGACAGTGTACCACCTAGCCATACTCCCAAGTAGTTGTATGAGGTGACTACCTCAAGCTCTAAACCCTCAGAGGTAGTAATCACACCTGTCGGGAGAGGGGCATTCTTCTTACCAAACAACAGGACCTTTGTTTTGGAGGTATTTAGAATAAGGTTAAGGGTAGAGAAAGCTTGTTGGACACTAAGAAAGCTTTGTTGTAGAGCATTTAACACAAAACCAAGGGAGGGGCCATGTGAGTATCAGACTGTATCATCTGCATATAAATATTTGAGAGACCTTCTTACTGCCTGAGCTATGTTGTTGATGTCAATTGAGAAGAGCGTGGCGCCTAGGATTGAGCCTTGTGGTTCTCCCTTGGTGACAGGTAGTGGCTGAGACAGCAGATTCTGACTTTATACACTGCACTCTTTGAGAGAGGTAGTTAGCAAACCAGGCCAAAGACCCCTCAGAGACACCAATACTCCTTAGCCGGTCCACAAGAATGGAATGGTCTACCGTATCAAAAACTTTGGCCAAGTCAATAAAAATAGCAGCACAACATTGCTTAGATTCAAGGGCAATGGTGACATCATTGAGGACATTTAAGGTTGCAGTGACACATCCATAACCTGAGCAGAAACCATATTGCATACCAGAGAGAATACTATAGACATCAAGAAAGCCAGTCAATTGATTTTTGACACATTTGTCCAACTTTTGATAAACAGGGCAAAAAAGGGGTTGTATATACAGTGGGACAAAAAAGTATTTAGTCAGCCACCAATTGTGCAAGCTCTCCCACTTAAAAATATGAGAGAGGCCTGTAATTTTAATCATAGGTACAATTCAACTATGACAGACAAAATGAGGACGAAAAAAATCCAGAAAATCACATTGTAGGATTTTTTATGAAGTTATTTGCACATTTTGGTGGAAAATAAGTATGAAAATTACAGGCCTCTCATCTTTTTAAGTGGGAGAACTTGCACAATTGGTGGCTGACTAAATACTTTTTTGCCTCACTGTAAAAAATAGCCCTAAGACATGAAGTTCAGTCAATCCGGAACATTTCAAGAACTATAGCGATGTGGAAATGTCAATGAAAATACTCACAAGAAGTCGACAGAATGTTGAAATTCTGAATTACAGTGAAAACTCTAAAATTAGACCAGCCGTAGACAGAGCTGTATCTACATATGAGGACAACTAAGGTCCGGACCTCTGTAAAAAAATTATAATAATCCTAATAACAGATATAAACACGACCGGTCAAAAGTTTTAGAACACTCATGCAAGGGTTTATCTTTATTTTGTACTATTTCTACATTGTAGAATTGTAGTGAAGATATCAAAACTATGAAATAACACATATGGAATCATAAGATAGCCCTAAGACATGAAGTTCAGTCAATCCGGAATATTTCAAGAACTTTGAAAGTTTCTTCAAGTGCAGTCACAAAAACCATCAAGCACTATGATGAAACTGGCACTCATGAGGACCGCCACAGGAAAGGAAGACCCGGAGTTACCTCTGCTGCAGAGGATAAGTTCATTAGAGTTACTAGCCTCAGAAATGGCAGCCCAAATAAATGCTTCACAGGGTTCAAGTAACAGACCCATCTCAAAATCAACTGTTCAGAGGAGACTGCGTGTATCAGGCCTTCATGGTCGAAAGGATCATATTGGTGACCACAGGGCAACAGGTTTGAATCATAATGCGCTCTACTCGCCCATGTGAGTAATGACACAACATCACCTGAATTCCTTCAGTAAATGATTTAAAAGGACTGTTGAATAAAGACATCTCAAATCTTTGAGGAAATCTTTAAAATAATTGCCAACTGAAAGCTATGCCTCAGTCTATATATCCCTTTTCAAATCAACCTTTTTCTGCCTGCAACTGATATTGACTTTTAAGAATAGTTTGTTATGCATTTTATCTTATTTTCAGTGCTACCTAAGTCAGGTCGAGTGCTCCTGGGTAGCTTGGATGTTAAATTGTATTGGAAAAGAGGAAAGTTCAATAATGAAAAAGTCAGGAGGAAAATCATTCACTATCACACTTCATCAAACCCAAGCTCAAGAGTAAAACATGAGAGTTGTCAGCAATCTATCTTGCGACGCAGGAAATGGAACGGTTCATTTAGTTAAGAAGTGGAACATAAAATACATTAATTCAAACCGGAATAATTCATGTTGGAGCTGAGGTGTGGTAGGATGAAGAGGGTGCTATAAGTCATAGGAGTCACCAGCCTCGACTGACCGAGCCTGGCAGCAGACCCAGAACTTCTCTGACGTCCATGCCAACCCACTGGCGTACCACCTCACTGATACTTGCAAATGCTGCTGCTATAGCAATGTGGAAATGTCAATAGAAATACTCACAAGAAGTCAACAGAATGTTGAAAATCTGAATTACATTGAAAACTCAAAATGTAGTGTCACGGCGGGCTATGTGTGTAGAGAGGAATCAGGCGCAGAGAGCAGAGAGGTCCAGGGGAAAGATGCATTAATGCGGCACCAAAATGAAATGTCCAAACACGCAGGGCGCAAACACTGACCAACCCATAACAACGGGTAACAAGGTCCAGAGCACTAACAACACCAACAACACAACGTGAACATCAAAATAATCCCGCACAACAAAGGGGCGGGTTCCATACGCTAAATAGGGAAGCAAATCAAGCACACACAAAATAGGAACAGGTGTAACAAATGAGACAAAACTAACTCAAAAAGAAAAAGGGATCGGTGGCGGCTGGTAGGCCGGTCCGAACCTCTGTAAAAATTATTTTTAGAATGATCATAATAATAAATATAAACACAAATTTCAATGTTTTTTCTTTATTTGGACTATTTTCTACATTGTAGAATAATAGTGAAGACACCAAAACAATGAAGTAACACATGGAATAATGTACTAATCAAAAAAGTGTAGTAACCAAAAAGGGGTTGTATACAGAAGATAGCCCTAAGACATGAAGTTCGGTCAATTCGGATCTTGCTTTGGTCTTATGAGTCCAAATTTGAGATTGTCTTTGTGTGATGATGGTTGCTGAAAATGGGCCTCTGTGCGCCTATGTAGATATTCCATAAAAAATCTGCTGTTTCCAGCTACAATAGTAATTTACAAGATTGAAACTACTTCAGGCTAGGCTATTTTTCTCCACTTCCTGTCTGAATGACGTGCCCAAAGTTAACTGCCTGTTACTCAGACCCAGAAGCCAGGATATGCATATAATTTGTACCATTGGATAGAAAACACATTGAAGTTTGTAGATATGTTAAAACAATGTATGAGACTATAACACAATTGATATGGTAGGTGAAAATCCAAAGAAAAACCAACCAGAATTGTTTTTTTCAGAGCCCATACTCTTTCAATGGAATGCTATTTTTTACCCCTTTTTCTCCCCAATTTCGTGGTATCCAATTGTTGTAGTAGCTATTATCTTGTCTCATCGCTACAACTCCCGTACGGGCTCTGGAGAGACGAAGGTTGAAAGTAATGCGTCCTCCGATACACAACTCAACCAAGCCGCACTGCTTCTTAACACAGTGCGCATCCAACCCGGAAGCCAGCCGCACCAATGCGCCGGAGGAAACACCGTGCACCTGGCCACCTTGGCTAGCGCACACTGCGCCCAGCCCGCCACAGGAATCGCTGGTGCGCGATGAGACAAGGACACCCCTACCGACCAAGCCCTCCCTAACCCGGGCGACGGTAGGCCAATTGTGCATCGCCCCACGGACCTCCCGGTTGTGGCCGGTTACGACAGAGCCTGGGCACGAACCCAGGGACTCTGATGGCACAGCTGGCGCTGCAGTACAGTGCCCTTAAGCACTGCGCCACCCGGGAGGCCAGATTAACAAGGATTTCAACCTGACTGACGGGCGGCTCCGGCAGCTCCTGACTGACGGGCGGCTCCGGCAGCTCCTGACTGACGGGCGGCTCTGGCAGCTCCTTACTAACGAGGTGTACCTGTGGATGTATTTTAAGGCCTACCTGCAAACTCAGTGCCTCATTGCTTGACATCATGGGAAAATCAAAAGAAATCAACCAAGGGACCACCATGGGACCACGCAGCTGTAACACCGCTCAGGAAGGAGACACGTTCTGTCTCCTAGAGATGAACGTACTTTGGTGCGAAAAGTGTGAATCAATCCCAGAACAACAGCAAATGACCTTGTGAAGATGCTGGAGGAAACAGGTACAAAAGCACAGAAGAAGCCACTGCTCCAAAACTGCCATAAAAATGCCAGATTACGGTTTGCAACTGCACATGGGGACAAAGATTGTACTTTTTGGAGAAATGTCCTCTGTTCTGATCATCGACCTGGCCAAGGCTTTCGACTCTGTCAATCACCATATTCTTATCGGCAGACTCAGCAGCCTCGGTTTTTCTAATGACTGCCTTGCCTGGTTCACCAACTACTTTGCAGACAGAGTTCAGTGTGTCAAATCAGAGGGCATGTTGTCCGGTCCTCTGGCAGTCTCTATGGGGGTGCCACAGGGTTCAATTCTCGGGCCGACGCTTTTCTCTGTATATATCAATGATGCTCTTGCTGCGGGCGATTCCCTGATCCACCTCTTTGCAGACCTCCGGCCCGTCCTTGGACACTGTGCTATCTAACCTACAAACGAGCTTCAATGCCATACAACACTCCTTCTGTGGCCTCCAACTGCTCTTAAACGCTAGTAAAACCAAATGCATGCTTTTCAAACATTCGCTGCCTGCACCCGCACGCCCGACTAGCATCACCACCCTGGATAGTTCCGACCTAGAATATGTGGACATCTATAAGTACCTAGGTGTCTGGTGTCTCCTTCCAGACTCATATCAAACATCTCCAATCTAAAATCAAATCTAGAGTTGGCTTTCTATTCCGCAACAAAGCCTCCTTCACTCACGCCGCCAAACTTATTATCCTCGTAAAACTGACTACTGTCATCTACAAAATAGCTTCCAATACTCTACTCAGCAAACTGGATGCAGTTTATCACAGTGCCATCCGTTTTGTTACTAAAGCACCTTATACCACCCACCACTGCGACCTGTATGCTCTAGTCGGCTGGTCCTCGCTACATATTCGTTGCCAGACCCACTGGCTCCAGGTCATCTACAAGTCCATGCTAGGTAAAGCTCTGCCTTATCTCAGTTCACTGGTCACGATGGCAACACCCAACCGTAGCACGCACTCCAGCAGGTCTATCTCACTGACATCCCTAAAGCCAACACCTGATTTGGCCGCCTTTCCTTCCAGTTCTCTGCTGCCTGTGACTGGAACGAAATGCAAAAATCGCTGAAGTTGGAGACTTTTATCTCCCTCACCAACTTTAAACATCTGCTATCTGAGCAGCTAACCGATCGCTGCAGCTGTACAAGTCCATCGGTAAATAGCCCACCCAATTCACCTCCCTCATCCCCATACTGTTTTTATTTATTTACTTTTCTGCTCTTTTGCACACTAATATCTCTACCTGCACATAACCATTTGATAATTTATCACTCCAGTGCTAATCTGCTAAATTGTAAATTGTAATTATTCGCCTACCTCATGCCTTTTGCACACAATGTATAATGACTATTTTTTCCTTTTTTCTACTGTGTTATTGACTTGTTTATTGTTTACTCCATGTGTAACTTTGTGTTGTTGTCTGTTCACACTGCCAGGTCGCAGTTGTAAATGAGAACTTGTTCTCAACTAGCCTACCTGGTTAAATAAAGGTGGGGGGGGGTAGAACTGTTTATCCATAATGACCATCATTATGTTTGGAGGAAAAGGGGGATGCTTTCAAGCGGGAGAACACCATCCCAACCTTGAAACATGGGGGTGGCAGCATCATGTTGTGGGGGTGCTTTGATGGAGGAGGGACTGGTGCACTTCACAAAATAGATGGCATCATGAGTGAGGAAAATTATATGGATATATTTGAAGCAACATCTCAAGACATCATTCAGGGAGTTAAACCTGGGACCAACACTTTACAAGTTCCGTTGAAATACCTGTATATATACATTTGGATGCCTCCCGGGTGGCACAGTGGTTTAAGGCACTGCATCACAGTGCTAGCTGTGCGCAGCGCATGCTGACCAGGTTGCTAGGTGTACGGTGTTTCCTCCAACACATTGGTGCGGCTGGCTTCCGGGTTGGATGTGCGTTGTGTCAAGAAGCATGGTTGGGTTGTGTTTCAGAGGACGCATGGCTCTCGACCTTCACCTCTCCCGAGCCTGTACGGGAGTTGCAGCAATGAGACCAGACAGTAACTACTACCAATCGGGGAGAAAAAAGGGGGGGTTAAAATATATATATATATTTCAACTTACTGTTGAGAGTTGGAATAGTAGAATACAAAAGGTGCCATTTCAAAACGTAGTTGTGCATTAGCAGTTTTCCTCTTGTTATCTAGATCACCTGTACTCCACACAGAGAGACACGTACAAAGCTCTCCCTCGCCCTTCATTAGGCAAATCTGACCATAATTATATCCTCCTGATTCCTGCTTACAAGCAAAAATTTAAGCTGGAAGCACCAGTGACTCTATCAATAAAAAAGTGGTCAGATGAAGCAGATGCTAAAATACAGGACTGGTTTGCTAGCACAGACTGGACTATGTTCCGGCATTCTTCCTATGGCATTGAGGAGTACACCACATCAGTCATTGGCTTCATCAATAAGTGCATCAATGACGTCGTCCCCACAGTGACGTACATACATACCCCAACCAGAAGCCATGGATTACAGGCAACATCCACACTGAGCTAATGACTAGAGCTGCTGCTTTCAAGGAGCGGGACTCTAACCCGGAAGCTTATAAGAAAACCCGCTATGCCCTCCGACAAACCATCAAATAGGCAAAGTGTCAATACGGGACTAAGATCGAATCGTACAACATCGGCTCCGGTCGGATGTGGCAGGGCTTGCAAACCATTACAGACTACAAAGGGAAGCACAGCCGAGAGCCTACAAGACAAGCTAAACTACTTCTATGCTCGCTTCAACGCAAGCAACACTGAAACATGCATGAGAGCACCAGCTGTTCTGGATGACTGTGTGATCTCGCACTCCGCAGCCGATGTGAGTAAGACCTTTAAACAGGTCAACATTCAGAAGGCCGCAGGGCCAGATGGATTACCAGGACACTGCGAGCATGATTACCTCGTACTCGCACCTCGCATGCTCTGACAAACTGGCAAGTGTCTTCACTGACATTTTCATCCTCTCCCTATCCGAGTCTGTAATACCAACATGTTTTACGCAGACCACCATAGTCGCTGTGCCTAAGAAAAGTAAGGTAACCTGCCTAAATGACTATTGACCCATAGCACTCACATCTGTAGCCATGAAATGCTTTGAAAGGCTGGTCATGGCTCACATCAACACCATTATCCCAGAAACCCTAGACCCACTCCAATTTGCATACCGAACGATGACGACGATGATGTAATCTCTATTGCACTCCACACGGCCCTTTCCCACCTGGACAAGAGGAACACCTATGTGAGAATGCTATTCATTGACTACAGCTCAGCGATCAACAACATAGTGCCTTAGCTAATCAATAAGCTAATAAGCTAATCAATAAGCTAAGGATCCTGGGACTAAACACCTTACTCTGCAACTGGATCCTAGACTTCCTGACAGGCCAACCCAGGTGGTAAGGGTAGGTAACAACACATCTGCCACGCTGATCCTCAACACGGGCCTATAGGGAGGAGGTCAGATACCTGACCTTGTGGTGCAAGGACAACAACCTCTCCCTCAGCGTGATCAAGACAAAGGAGATGATTGGGGACTACAGGAAAAGGAGGACCGAGCACGCCACCCATTCTCACCGACGGGGCTGTAGTGGAGCAGGTTGAGAGCTTCATGTTCCTTGGTGTCCACATTACCAACAAACTAACATGGTCCAAGCACACCAAGGCAGTCATGAAGAGGGCAGGACAAAACCTATTCTCCCTCAGGAGACTGAAAAGATTTGGCATGGGTCCACAGATCCTCAAAAGGTTTTACAGCTGCACCATCAAGAGCAGGCCTCCTAATTGTCCCTAGAATTTCTAAGCAAACAGCTGGAGGCAGGGCTTTCTCCTATAGAGCTCCATTTTTATGGAATGGTCTGCCTACCCATGTAAGAGACGCAAACTCGGTCTCAACCTTTAAGTCTTTACTGAAGACTCATTTCTTCAGTGGGTCATATGATTGACTGTTGTCTGGCCCAGGAGTGGGAAGGTGAACGGAAAGGCTCTGGCGCAACGAACCACCCTTGCTGCCTCTGCCTGGCCGGTTCCCCTCTTTCCACTGGGATTCTCTGCCTCTAACCCTATTACAGGGGCTGAGTCACTGGCTTTCATACCGTCCCTAGGAGGGGTGCGTCACTTGAGTGGGTTGAGTCACTGATGTGATCTTCCTGTCCCGGGTTGCCCCCCCCCCCCCCCTTGTGTTGTGCCGTGGCAGAGATCTTTGTGGGCTATACTCGGCCTTGTCTCAGGATGGTAAGTTGGTGGTTGAAGATATCCCTCTAGTGGTGTGGGGGCTGTGCTTTGGCAAAGTGGGTGGGGTTATATCCTTCCTGTTTGGCCCTCGGATGGGGTGTCCTCGGATAGGGCCACAGTGTCTCCTGACCCCACCTGTCTCAGCCTCCAGTATTTATGCTGCAGTAGTTTATGTGTTGGGGGGCTAGGATCAGTTTGTTATATCTAGAGTACTTCTCCTGTCCTATTCATTTACATTACATTTAAGTCATTTAGCAGACGCTCTTATCCAGAGCGACTTACAAATTGGTGCATTCACCTTATGACATCCAGTGGGACAGTCACTATTCGGTGTCCTGTGTGAATTTAAGTGTGCTCTCTCTAATTTTCTCTTTCTCTCTTTCTTTCTCTCTCTCTGAGGACTTGAGCCCTAGGACCATGCCTTAGGACTACCTGACATGATGACTCCTTGTTGTCCCCAGTCCACCTGGTCGTGCTGCTGCTCCAGTTTCAACTGTTCTGCCTTATTATTATTTGACCATGCTGGTCATTTATTAACATTTGAACATCTTGGCCATGTTCTGCTATAGTCTCCACCCGGCAAAGCCAGAAGAAGACTGGCAACCCCACATAGCCTGGTTCCTCTCTAGGTTTCTTCCTAGGTTTTGGCCTTTCTAGGGAGTTTTTCCTAGCCACCGTGCTTCTACACCTGCATTGCTTGCTGTTTGGGGTTTTAGGCTGGGTTTCTGTACAGCACTTTGAGATATCAGCTGATGTACGAAGGGCTATATAAATCAATTTGATTGGATTTGATTTGATCCTGAGTGGTT
Source organism: Oncorhynchus gorbuscha (assembly GCF_021184085.1). Classification (NCBI taxonomy): domain Eukaryota; kingdom Metazoa; phylum Chordata; class Actinopteri; order Salmoniformes; family Salmonidae; genus Oncorhynchus; species Oncorhynchus gorbuscha. The sequence goes on along the minus strand of NC_060193.1, from coordinate 26,721,823 downwards.
GCATCACTGCCTGGTATGGCAACTGCTCTGCCTCCGACCGCAAGGTATTACAGAGGGTAGTGTGTACGGCCCAGTACATCACTGGGGCCACGCTTCCTGCCATTCAGGACCTCTATACCAGGCGGTGTCAGAGGAAGGCCCTAAAAATTGTCAAAGACTCCAGTCACCCTAGTCATAGACTATTCTCTCTGCTACCACACGGCAAGTGGTACCGTCTAGGTCCAAGAGGCTTCTAAACAGTTTCTACCCCCAAGCCATAAGACTCCTGAACATCTAATCAAATGGCTACCCAGACTATTTGCATACCCCCCCCCCCTTTTACGCCGCTGCTACTCTCTGTTGTTATCTATGCTTAGTCACTTCAATAACTCTACCTACATGTACATATTACCACAATTACCTTGACTAACCGGTGCCCCCGCACATGGACTCTGAACCGGTACCCCCTGTATACTTGTTACTTTTATTTCTTATTCTTATTAATATTTGTTCAACTGCATTGTTGGTTAGGGGCTTGTAAATAAGCATTTCACTGTAAGCAGTTGTATTAAGCACGTGTGTCATGTTTTGTCATTTATTATCATGTCTTGTCTCTGTGCTTCCCTTCTATTCGTTTCCCTCTGCTGGTCTTATTAGGTTCTTTCCCTCTTTCTATCCCTCTCTCTCCCCCTCCCTCTCTCCCTCTCTCGCTCTCTCTCTCTATCGTTCCGTTCCTGCTCCCAGCTGTTCCTCATTCTCCTAACTACCTCATTTACTCTTTTCACACCTGTCCCCTATTTTGCCCTCTGATTAGAGTCCCTATTTCTCCCTCTGTTTTCCGCTTCTGTCCTTGTCGGATCCTTGTATGATGTTCGCTGTTCTGTGTCCTTGTTCCGCCCTGTCGTGTTTTACCTTCTTCAGATGCTGCGGGTGAGCAGGTGTCATTGTCAGCTACGGCCGATGCCTTCCCGAAGCGACCTGCAGTCTGTGGTCGCGTCTCCAGTCATTCCTCTCTACTGATGAGTGGATTTCAGTTTTCCTGTGTTTGCTTTCACCTAGATAATATCCAGGATTATCGCTTTTGTCTAATACTGGAATAAAGACTCTGTTTTCGTTAAGTCGCTTTTGGGTCCTCATTCACCTGCATAACAGAAGGATCCGACCAAGAATGGACCCAGCGACTACGGATTCTCGCAACACTGCCGTCGAGATCCAGGGAGCAATGCTCGGCAGACACGAGCAGGAATTGTCTGCTGCTCGTCATGCCGTTGAGACCCTGGCCGCTCAGGTTTCCGACCTCTCAGGACAGTTTCAGAGTCTTCGTCTCGTGCCACCAGCTACTTCCTGGTCTTCCGAGTCTCCGGAACCTAGGGTTAATAACCCACCATGTTACTCTGGGCAGCCCACTGAGTGCCGCTCCTTTCTCACCCAGTGTGATATTGTGTTCTCTCTCCAACCCAACACATACTCAGAGAGAGAGCTCGGATCGCTTACGTCATTTCACTCCTTACTGGTCGGGCTCGGGAGTGGGGCACAGCTATCTGGGAGGCAAGCGCTGAGTGTTCTAACAATTATCTGAACTTTAAAGAGGAGATGATACGGGTTTTTGATCGTTCAGTTTTTGGTAAGGAGGCTTCCAGGGCCCTGGCTTCCCTATGTCAAGGTGATCGATCCATAACGGATTACTCTATAGAGTTTCGCACTCTTGCTGCCTCCAGTGACTGGAACGAGCCGGCGTTGCTCGCTCGTTTTCTGGAGGGACTCCACGCTGAGGTTAAAGATGAGATTCTCTCCCGGGAGGTTCCTTCCAGCGTGGACTCTTTGATTGCACTCGCCATCCACATAGAACGACGGGTAGATCTTCATCACCGAGCTCGTGGAAGAGAGCTCGCGTTAACGGTGTTCCCCCTCTCCGCATCTCAACCATCGCCTCCCTCCGGCTCAGAGACTGAGCCCATGCAGCTGGGAGGTATTCGCATCTCGACTAAGGAGAGGGAACGGAGGATCACCAACCGCCTTTGCCTCTATTGCGGTTCTGCTGGACATTTTGTCATTTCATGTCCAGTAAAAGCCAGAGCTCATCAGTAAGCGGAGGGCTACTGGTGAGCGCTACTACTCAGGTCTCTCCATCAAGATCCTGTACTACCTTGTCGGTCCATCTACGCTGGACCGGTTCGGCTGCTTCCTGCAGTGCCTTGATAGACTCTGGGGCTGAGGATTGTTTTATGGACGAAGCATGGGCTCGGAAACATGACATTCCTCTCAGACAGTTAGGGAAGCCCACGCCCATGTTCGCCTTAGATGGTAGTCTTCTCCCCAGTATCAGATGTGAGACACTACCTTTAACCCTCACAGTATCTGGTAACCACAGTGAGACCATTTCTTTTTTGATTTTTCGTTCACCTTTTACACCTGTTGTTTTGGGTCATCCCTGGCTAGTATGTCATAATCCTTCTATTAATTGGTCTAGTAATTCTATCCTATCCTGGAACGTTTCTTGTCATGTGAAGTGTTTAATGTCTGCTATCCCTCCTGTTTCTTCTGTCCCCTCTTCTCAGGAGGAACCTGGTGATTTGACAGGAGTGCCGGAGGAATATCATGATCTGCGCACGGTCTTCAGTCGGTCCAGAGCCAACTCCCTTCCTCCTCACCGGTCGTATGATTGTTGTATTGATCTCCTTCCGGGGACCACTCCCCCTCGGGGTAGACTATACTCTCTGTCGGCTCCCGAACGTAAGGCTCTCGAGGATTATTTGTCTGTTTCTCTCGACACCGGTACCGTGGTGCCTTCTTCCTCTCCCGCCGGAGCGGGGTTTATTTGTTAAGAAGAAGGACGGTACTCTGCGCCCCTGCGTGGATTATCGAGGGTTGAATGACATAACGGTTCCCCTTATGTCGTCAGCCTTCGAGATTCTGCAGGGAGCCAGGTTCTTTACTAAGTTGGACCTTCGTAACGCTTACCATCTCGTGCGCATCAGAGAGGGGGACGAGTGGAAAACGGCGTTTAACACTCCATTAGGGCATTTTGAATACCGGGTTCTGCCGTTCGGTCTCGCTAATGCTCCAGCTGTCTTTCAGGCATTAGTTAATGATGTACTGAGAGACATGCTGAACATCTTTGTTTTCGTCTACCTTGACGATATCCTGATTTTTTCACCGTCACTCGAGATTCATGTTCAGCACGTTCGACGTGTACTCCAGCGCCTTTTAGAGAATTGTCTCTACGTGAAGGCTGAGAAGTGCGCCTTTCATGTCTCCTCTGTCACATTTCTCGGTTCTGTTATTTCCGCTGAAGGCATTCAGATGGATCCCGCTAAGGTCCAGGCTGTCAGTGATTGGCCCGTTCCTAAGTCACGTGTCGAGTTGCAGCGCTTTCTAGGTTTCGCTAATTTCTATCGGCGTTTCATTCGTAATTTCGGTCAAGTTGCTGCCCCTCTCACAGCTCTTACTTCTGTCAAGACGTGCTTTAAGTGGTCCGGTTCCGCCCAGGGAGCTTTTGATCTCCTCAAGAAGCGTTTTACATCCGCTCCTATCCTTGTTACTCCTGACGTCACTAACCAATTCATTGTCGAGGTTGACGCTTCAGAGGTGGGCGTGGGAGCCATTCTATCCCATCGCTTCCATTCTGACGATAAGGTCCATCCTTGCGCTTATTTTTCTCATCGCCTGTCGCCATCGGAACGCAACTATGATGTGGGTAACCGCGAACTGCTCGCCATCTGCTTAGCCCTAGGCGAATGGCGACAGTGGTTGGAGGGGGCGACCGTTCCTTTTGTCGTTTGGACTGACCATAAGAACCTTGAGTACATCCGTTCTGCCAAACGACTTAATGCACGTCAAGCTCGTTGGGCGTTGTTTTTCGCTCGTTTCGAGTTCGTGATTTCTTATTGCCCGGGTAATAAGAACACCAAGCCTGATGCCTTATCCCGTCTCTTTAGTTCTTCTGTGGCTTCTACCGACCCCGAGGGGATTCTCCCTGAAGGACGTGTTGTCGGGTTGACTGTCTGGGGAATTGAGAGACAGGTAAAACAAGCACTCACTCACACTGCATCGCCGCGCGCTTGTCCTAGTAACCTTCTTTTCGTTCCTGTCTCTACTCGTCTGGCTGTTCTTCAGTGGGCTCACTCTGCCAAGTTAGCTGGCCACCCCGGCGTTCGGGGTACGCTTGCTTCTATTCGCCAGCGGTTTTGGTGGCCTACTCAGGAGCGTGACACGCTCCGTTTCGTGGCTGCTTGTTCGGACTGCGAGCAGACTAAGTCAGGTAACTCTCCTCCTGCCGGTCGTCTCAGACCGCTTCCCATTCCTTCTCGACCATGGTCTCACATCGCCTTAGACTTTATTACCGGTCTGCCTTCGTCTGCGGGGAAGACTGTGATACTTACGGTTGTCGATAGGTTCTCTAAGGCGGCACATTTCATTCCCCTCGCTAAGCTTCCTTCCGCTAAGGAGACGGCACAAATCATCATTGAGAATGTATTCAGAATTCATGGCCTCCCGTTAGACGCCGTTTCAGACAGAGGCCCGCAATTCACGTCACAGTTTTGGAGGGAGTTCTGTCGTTTGATTGGTGCTTCCGTCAGTCTCTCTTCCGGTTTTCATCCCCAGTCTAACGGTCAAGCAGAAAGGGCCAATCAGACGATTGGTCGCATATTACGCAGCCTTTCTTTTCGAAACCCTGCGTCTTGGGCAGAACAGCTCCCCTGGGCAGAATACGCTCACAACTCGCTTCCTTCGTCTGCTACCGGGCTATCTCCGTTTCAGAGTAGTCTGGGGTACCAGCCTCCTCTGTTCTCATCCCAGCTCGCCGAGTCCAGCGTTCCCTCCGCTCAGGCTTTTGTCCAACGTTGTGAGCGCACCTGGAGGAGGGTCAGGTCTGCACCTTGCCGTTACAGGGCGCAGACTGTGAGAGCCGCCAATAAACGTAGGATTAAGAGTCCTAGGTATTGTCGCGGTCAGAGAGTGTGGCTTTCCACTCGTAACCTTCCCCTTACGACAGCTTCTCGCAAGTTGACTCCGCGGTTCATTGGTCCGTTCCGTGTCTCTCAGGTCATCAATTCTGTCGCTGTGCGACTGCTTCTTCCGCGACATCTTCGTCGCGTCCACCCTGTCTTCCATGCCTCCTGTGTCAAACCTTTTCTTCGCGCCCCCATTCGTCTTCCCCCCCCCCCCCCCCCCCCCGTCCTTGTCGAGGGCGCACCTATTTACAAGGTACGGAAGATCATGGACATGCGTTCTCGGGGACGTGGTCACCAGTACTTAGTGGATTGGGAGGGTTACGGTCCTGAGGAGAGGAGTTGGGTTCCATCTCGGGACGTGCTGGACCGTTCGTTGATTGATGATTTCCTCCGTTGCCGCCAGGGTTCCTCCTCGAGTGCGCCAGGAGGCGCTCGGTGAGTGGGGGGGGTACTGTCATGTTTTGTCATTTATTATCATGTCTTGTCTCTGTGCTTCCCTTCTATTCGTTTCCCTCTGCTGGTCTTATTAGGTTCTTTCCCTCTTTCTATCCCTCTCTCCCCCTCCCTCTCTCCCTCTCTCGCTCTCTCTCTCTATCGTTCCGTTCCTGCTCCCAGCTGTTCCTCATTCTCCTAACTACCTCATTTACTCTTTTCACACCTGTCCCCTATTTTGCCCTCTGATTAGAGTCCCTATTTCTCCCTCTGTTTTCCGCTTCTGTCCTTGTCGGATCCTTGTATGATGTTCGCTGTTCTGTGTCCTTGTTCCGCCCTGTCGTGTTTTACCTTCTTCAGATGCTGCGTGTGAGCAGGTGTCATTGTCAGCTACGGCCGATGCCTTCCCGAAGCGACCTGCAGTCTGTGGTCGCGTCTCCAGTCATTCCTCTCTACTGACGAGTGGATTTCAGTTTTCCTGTGTTTGCTTTCACCTAGATAATATCCAGGATTATCGCTTTTGTCTAATACTGGAATAAAGACTCTGTTTTCGTTAAGTCGCTTTTGGGTCCTCATTCACCTGCATAACAACGTGACTAATAAAATGTGATTTTATTTGAAATCACCTTGTAGAGTCCATGCCCAGACGAATTGAGGCTGTTATGAGTGCAACTCCATAATAAGAAGGTTTTTCAAATGTTTGATATACTCAATGTATGTTGGTTGTTTTTCGTCAATTTCAATTCACCGCAGAATTGTTTTTTTGCTGTGTGGTTGACTGTGTAATGGTCCAATGAAGAACCACTTTGGGTATTTCAGAGTAATTCTATTCGGTTTTGAAACACTTTATGTGTATCATGACGCTTACGTTGGGTTTACATTCAAACACCCTCCAAACACCAAATATCAGGTTAGGTGCATTACTTTCCATGGTTTTAATACACAATGATGGTGTTTTGAGTCGTTCTATTTTTACAGTGCATGTAATCTTATTCAAATCCAAATTATGCTGCCCACTTCTCTTAACATCCATGACCCTCTCCTCCAATTGGCAGTTATTGCAGTGTAACATGTCCACGCATCTCTCATCTCTGGCTCTACTACGCATTTGTCTCCCTGCCGCTATGTGAATACTAAATTAGACCAAGTAGCCGTCTGCTGCTTACTTGGGCATCGGTCCTCTCCAAGCATAACATCATCTCCCCGGGGCAGAGTTCAAAACATTTATCTTTTCATGCCTTCTCTCTATTCCTTAGCTTTTTGTTATCGCCTGCAATTTCTGTGATCTCCTAATTTGTGTTTAGGAGTTGTTGTCATGCAAGCCCCAGAGCAGTGGGATTGTGAAAGTGGAGGCACCTGATCACTGTCGCTGTTACCTCCTGGGAAGATCGTTGAGGGATAGCTGGGGTCAGAGGGAGGTCATGGGTCATTCCCACGCATGGCAGGCCCATCTGTGACCATATCCCAGACTGCACTTCAAGGACCATGTGGTTGTTACCTTGAACAAGGGGGCTTCACGGTCATTACTTACTTTCATGGTTGTTACTAGGCTACCATGCCATGCTGGAGAAAAGCACAAATGAGAAGTAAATACCTTACCCGAACCTTAACCCTATGTAAAGCACATACAGTAGAGCTCATTTACTTGCTCAGCGGCCCGCTGTTCTGATGTCAATTCCACTGTAGCATGGCTGGGGATTCATTACATGGCTATTGGATAGTACAGGGTTTATTCCTCAAAAACCCAGTGATATTGGAAACTGACCTTCTGTGTCAGCCATTTTATTCAGCAGAAAATAATTACGTGCCAAAAGACAATATGCTTTGTGTTACAGTGGATTCTAGAGTGGCCTAACTACAGTTTCTACCATAAAAATGATTCATACTCTGTGTATGGGTACCGGATTTCACTTATGAACTGAGCTATGTGGGCTCATCTGAAATGGATCTGTGGTCAGCTTCGGATCAAAACTAGTTCGCTGTTCTTAGAAGATATTACTTTTACATTATAAATAGTATATTTTAATACAAAGGAAACCTTATTCAAATCGCTTCTTAAATACATTAAACGCCACAGTAAAGATGAATGTCACTGTAAAACATGTTTGCCACTAAGTGAGTCAAATCTAAGCATCTTAGAATTGCACAGTGCTGTTCAGATTAGTTAAGGATGTTACATAAAGCATATTTTCGCATGTCGGCAGATTTGTTCAAACAAAAGCAATGAGAAAGTCAGCTCCATTGTGAACAGGATTGAGTGATTACATTGCAAATTTGTATTCTTTATGCGCTGGGCTTTGAAGTAAAATATTTTAGTTGTCAAAATAGAAATGAAAGAGGGGGAGTTTTGTGGGGAAAATGGGCAACTCTCTCAGTGTGTGTCATAGACTGTGACAGAAAGCTGGAGTCAGTGAAAAAGGAGTGAGGAGAAAGCTAAGATGATAGAGAGCGAATAATGGCGAAGATCAGTCTGAATTGAAACGTTGCAAATAAAAACTTCAAATTAAGAGTCATTTAGAAACAGGGGTTTGAGATACAATGCATATACAATGCATATTCTGAGAAATGGTTATATTGTGCAGTTATTTAACATCCACAAATAGCGCATTAACTGATTATTAGCAGCAATTTGTGCAATTAGAAAGCCTAATATTTATGTGATGGCATGGTCTTTACATTTTCCCTATAAGTTAATTGAGAATCATTAGAAGACAGGTACTGCTATTAGTGTTCCGAAAGGTCGGGACGTATTTCATATCGGAATGGTCAGTCCGGTTTTACACTGAACAAAAATCGAAACGCAACATGTAAAGTGTAAGTCCCATGTTTCATGAGCTGAAATAAAAGATCCCAGAAATGTTCCGTACACACAAAAAAGCTTATTTTTCAAAAATGTAAAAATGTAAAAATTTGTTTACATCCCTGTTAGTGATCATTTCTCATTTGCCAAGTAAATCCATAACACCTGACAGGTGTGGCATATCAAGAAGCTGATTAAACAACATGATCTTTACACAGGTGCACCTTGTGCTGGTGACAATAAAAGACCACACTAAAATGTGCAGTTTTGTCACAAAACACAATGCCACAGATGTCTCCACCAGAGCTGTTGCCAGATAACTGAATGTTCATTTTTCCTACATAAGTTTGCTCCACGTCATTTTCGAGAATTTGGCAGAACGTCCAACCGGTATCACACCCGTAAATCAAGTGTATGGCGTTGTGTGGGTGAGCGGTTTGCTGATGTCAACATTGTGAACAAAGTTCTCCATGGTGACAGTGGCCTGCATACTCACCAGACATGTCACCCATTGAGCATGTTTGGGATGCTCTGGGTCGACGTGTATGACAGCGTGTTCCAGTTCCCGCCATTATCCAGCAACTTCACACAGCCACTGAAGAGGAGTGGGACAACATTCCACAGACCACAATCAACTGCCTGATCAACTCTATGCAAAGGAGATGTGCACGAGGCAAATTGTGGTCACAGCAGATACTGACTGGTTTGCCTATCTGTATTCCCAGTCATGTGAAATCCATAGTTTAGATCCTAATGAATGTATTTCAATTGACTGATTTCCTTCTGTGAACTGTAACTCTGAAAAATCTTTAAATTGTTGCATGTAGCATTCATATTTTTGTTCAGTATAGCTGCAGCCACTAGACTTGATCCATCACCAGAATTCCCCTTTCTCAGAGCTTAACAGTTTGTACTACTACAGCTATAACATTGTCAACATCGACAGCTACTGTACAGCATGTCACTTGTGCGCGTGCATGTATGCATGTTCCATCCATTATTTTACCTTGATGTAGAAATTGGACAAAGAGCACAAGGCTAGAAGCATGCATACATCACAACAAGTTTCAGTGCACACGAAGAGGAAAACACAGAGAGATAAGGAGTCATATCAGTCACATCTGTTCTTCCCCCGCCCGCCTCACACACAGACTGGTATTATGTGATCCGTTTTCAAGTCAGTGACATGTACAATTGGGTGGGCTGTTTATGCATTGAATGTCTCGCAGCGGCATGTTCATTGTTTGCCCGTCTTCATGTATGTGTGACATTTACCACAATTAAAAACACAATTAAAAGTCGCTTTTTTATTTAAAACAATTAAAGGTTATTGTTTACATTTCAAACGTTGTATATTTAGCCTATTGTTGAAGCATGAAACATCACATAGGGACATTCAGAACAAGACTTTTAAGAAGCTTTTATATGCTCAGCGGGAACGATTTCATGGAAGTGACCTTCGTCTTTTGGTTCTCCAGATGAGATTTGTATTTCAATATTTACTCAATTTCTGTTTGGTGCTTTCTGCCATTGTGAGGCGTTTTGATTAACCCCTTAGGGCAGGGGAAGGCAACTAGATTCAGCCGCGGGCCAATTTTTGTCGGAGCGCGTGGTCGGTGGCCAGAACATAATTATAATAATTTGTACACTGCAAATTGACCACAACTAAGGCCAAAAAATTATTTTACAAAATTGATTTTGAAATTACAATCATTTCAAACCTTGATTACATTGAGATCATATTCGTGGGAATACTACAGATGTCCTTTAGCTGAATTCCTGGTGATTTTACAGTCTTTTTTGACCAGATTTGTAAGTCGCTCTGGATAAGAGCGTCTGCTAAATGACTTAAATGTAAATGTAAATGTAGAAATGAAAATGTTATATAACTTCTTCACACACAATGAGGCAGAGGAGAGAGAACCTTTGCTGTTTGACAAGTTTGAGATGAGTGCTATGGCGAGTTGTCCCAGAGGACAGGGCACTTGAGAAAACTGAAATTAATTTGAAGGATGTTATGAAACACTTTTTCTACAGAGGCAGGATTAGCAACTTTAGTATGCATTGTTAACATGACATTTAATCAGTGGTATAAAGTATTTTAGTAAAAATACTTTAAAGTACTTCTTAAGTAGTTTTGGGGGGGATATCTCTGTACTTTACTTTACTCTTTATATTTTTGACTAATTTTACTTTTACTTCACCACATTCCTAAAGAAAATAATGTACTTTTTTCCCTAGCACCCAAAAGTAGTTACATATGAAATTCTTAGCAGGACAGAAAATGGTCCAATTCACACACTTATCAAAATAACATTCCTGGACATCCCTAATGCCTCTGATCTGGTGGACTCATTCAACATAAATGCTTTGTTTGTAAATTAGTGTTGGAGAGTGCCCCTGGCTATCCATAAAAAAATGTAAAACAAGAAAATTGTGCCGTCTGGTTTTCTTAATATAAATATTTTTTAATAATTCATACTTTTACTTTTGATACTTAAGTATATTTTAACAATTACATTTACTTTTGATACTTAAGTATATTTAAAACCAAATACTTTTAGACTTTTACTCAAATAGTATTTTACTGGGTGACTTTCACTTTTACTTGAGTCATTTTCTAGTAAATTATCTTTACTTTTACTCAAGTATAACATTTGGGTACTTTTTCCACCACTGCATTTAATGTTATTCGAAACTATAAATAGTTAAGTTTCGAAGTACTTTACAGGTCATAAATTGAGACGTACACTCAGATACAAGCAATCTCACTGTATATTTTGAACACGGTATAGTGGGGTGTTGGGTAAGTTGAGTCAAAGGGGTAAGTTGAGCGACCCTTGTTTGAAGGAAACCATACACAAAATGTATCATTTTACCAAATATTTAGGAAGAGGTCATCATTTCATGATCAAGGAAGAAGCCCCATGGAAAAAAAGTGATAAGCAAGTTAAGTCCACAAAACAGTCAAATTAATTTATTGTGTTAGACATTTCATGATGCTTGTATCTAAACCAAAATAGATAATTTCAAGATTGTTCTACAGTATACATCAGTTGGGGTCTCTATAAGCTTCAATATGAGGTCCTAAACCTAGCATGAAAGTGCATCCTTGTAGCTGTGTGAGATAATGTAGTCAAAATGTTTACCATGGGGTAAGTTGAGCCAATGGCCATGGTGTAGAGAAAATTGAAGTGTTTTCTTCGACGAACGTAATGCAAGGTATTATCACTGTGAGGTAACAGCAGGGCCTGGCCTATGTTAAAAGTATTTTAAAAAGTACAAAGTGTTTGCTAGGTGTGTTAAAAGATGCTTAAAATGACTAAAATACAAAAAGGTGATTGTTTTGAATTGTGTTTGGGAAAGAAAGATAGACATGGTTTTATATGATTACATCAAGCTTGTGAGTCTACAAACTTGTTGGATGCATTTGCTGTTTGTTTTGGTTGTGTTTCAGATTATTTGGTGGCCAATAGAAATTCATGGTAAATCATATATTTTGTCATTTTGGAGTCACTTTTATTGTAAATAAGAATAGAATATGTTTCTAAACACTTCTACATTCATTAGGATGCTACCGTTATTACAGCTGGTCCTGAATGAATCGTGATTAATGATGAGTGAGAAAGTTAGACGCACAAATTTCATACCCTAAAGACATGCTAACCTCTCACCATTACAATAACAGGGGAGGTTAGCATTTTTGGTGGGTATGATATTTATGCCTCTGACACTTTCTCACTCATCATTAATCATGATTCAGTCAGGACTATCCGTAAACATGGTAGCATCAACAAATCAAAGAAATCAGCTGTAATCAAAGTCAAAAATAGGATATACATAGTTGATAGCACGTTATACTGTACATCATTATTATCAAACCGGCGAATGAGGAACTTTACTTTCTGACATGATAAAAAGGATATTTAAGAAATGTTTTAACCACTGATAAACAGCTGGGTTGACCCTGTATTAAACTATAAATATCTATTCACACTCCTGTTACCTGACAGTTATTTCAATGTCAAGGCACATACAGTATATTAATTTGTCCAAAGCTGTATTTTTACCCCACCAACAGAAAACTCATACTATACACTAAATGAAACGTTATAGGTTATCTAAAAACTTGCCATTGGCTTGAAATCCAGTTGTTTCTGTTCAATTGTTAAGCGGTAATTAGGTCTTGTTAGAATGCTAGAATGACGCAATGACTTCTAAGAATGCTTGTTAGAAGTCATTGCGTTGTTAACTGACTTACAGACAGATTCATTTCACCAGTGCATTGGAATCTCACAGAGCTGAATGTGTTGACTATTACTGCAAGTGCAATGTGTGTGCGTTACAGAGTGAAGGTAAGAGTGAAGGTTAGAGTTGTATCTGCCGCCCCAATGGTTTACAGTACTTGGTCACTTACAGAACAAGATGACTGTGTTTCAAGATGTCAATGACTTAAGGAGGCCAGGATCTCAAGTCATGGCTTGTACAGAAAGAGGTCTGATACTCATTTTTACTATAGGTTCATGAGATGAACTAGAACAGCCCAACCACCTTTGAAACTGCTGTTCACTTATTGGTTTTGTGAAACTTCCCAGAACATTGGTTTGGTCGCATCAAATGTTCTCATGACACAAAAACAAAACAGTCCGGTCGTGGTGACGATTACAGAATTGTTTGTATAAAATATTTGCCTGATGTTGCAAGAATGTTCCAGAACACATTTCATACTGTTCTTTAATGGTTCCCAGAATGTTTCTTTCGGTTGTGGGAACAGTCTGGGACAAAAAAACAAGTCCTTCCCGGAGGAAGAGCACATCTTGCCGAGGTTCAGCTTGAGGTGGTTGTGGCAGATGTGCCACCTGGTCAGAAGGGGGGAAAGGAGAAGAAGGCAGAAGTCACAAAACATATGTTCCCAAAACACAAAAACTGTCCAGTTGTGTGGATGATTCCACAATGTTTCTATTAGGGTGCAGAAAAGGTTATTTAGATGTTGCAAGAATGTGGACAGAACAACCTTTCTGAGCTCTTTAAAGGTTCCTAGAAAATGTAATTAGGTTGTTGGAGCAGTGTGGGTACATTACAAGAGGCAGGTTCCCAAAACATAAAATATGCTCAGTTGTGATGACATTCATGCAATGTTTAAGTTAGGTTGCACAAGACATTCCTTTAATGTTGTAAGAATGAAATTGTCCGTTTTTATTACCACAACCTAATAGAGTGCAATGAGAAAAGTAAAGACCCTCCCCCCACCTGGACCAATTGTGCGCCGCCCTATGGGACTTCAGATCACAACCGGTTGTGATACAGCCCATGATCAAACCCAGGTCTGTAGTGATCCTGCATACATTTTCATACTTTTTCATACTGATCCTCTGTGGGAATTGAACCCACAACCCTGGTGTTGCAAGCACCATGCTCTAACAACTGAGCCACACCAACTTAGCCACATTGGACATGACATCACTATATACCATTCATCAGACCATCGTATAACCGAGATCAATTGAAATCAATAAAAAAAATGATGTAAAGAAATACTTTTAAAAAAGTCTAAATCTCATCAAGGATAAGCTCTGGGCTGCATAATCAACACAGTGACGTCATTGATAAGTGGATTGTTTTTGTGATTATATCGCCTTTAGTTTTGAGGACAGGGAGGATGCTCTGCAGGCACCCCAAGGTGCTTGCGCACGACAGTCAAAGCTCCATGTACGAGCTGCGGATTTTGATGCGGCTTAAGTGCTAGTCATCACATCCTCTGGTTGGCCAGAAGTAACCTTGTCGAGTTCTGATGACAGCACCTCTCTGACGCTTACCATTTCATCCTAATTAGCCTACACGTAGCACACTATACTGGTTAACTGGTAATGTTGTTCTGAGCCTACCTTGAGCCATGTTTACCTCCCCGAATATTCAATTTCACCCTAGCTAGTCTACACGACTCATAGCACACTATACTGCGGCGAGTTGCAAAGACAAAGGTAATTAACTTATAATGTTGTTCTGTACCTTGAGCCTTGTTTGTGCCTCTGGAATCTTCCATGAAGACATCACAGAGCCGGTCTTGTGTCCCCCACTGGCAGTCATTCTGTCAAGGAAGGGCCTAACACAGACAATAAACAGGTTTGAGTATACCCATTCACGTTATTCATTTATTTTCTTATTTGAACTTTATTCATTCCAGATTTATTTCGGGAACATCACTTCTGTAGTTTTAGCAACAACAACATTCTCATCAAGGTGGGGTCAAACAATTTGAAATAGTGTAACATCAGTATAACATGTGTACCATAGAGAGAGAGAGAGAGAGAGAGAGAGAGAGAGAGAGAGAGAGAGAGAGAGAGAGAGAGAGAGAGAGAGAGAGAGAGAGAGAGAGAGAGAGAGAGAGAGAGAGAGAGAGAGAGAGAGAGAGAGAGAGAGAGACCAAATCAAGAGAGCATCAACTAGTGGAGCAGCAGTAACAACAACAACAACAACAGAGAGAAAGAAAGAAAGAAAGAAAGAAAGAAAGAAAGAAAGAAAGAAAGAAAGAAAGAAAGAAAGAAAAGAGGGTATTATACATGAAAAACAACGAGATTAGGACATCTCTCCTCCACAATGCCTCCTGGGTACTGCCTGTAAGAGCTACTTTCTGTGGGACATTAGGGGCTGTAATCGAGTTACGTTCAACGAGGCCAATGACCAGGGCCCAATGACCAGGACGGAAAGGTCAGTGGCCAAGGTTTATTGGGTTGCCAGGCGTTTGGAAATGTTACCCAGCCCTCCAGGCCTTGACCATTCACAACAAATCACGTCCGACAGCTAAACTGATAAGCTGCTATTTGTGGAGGCATAGCATTTACTTAGAATCGATGCAGGTTGAAGGTTGGAGCGCCAATGTGCGTCAAAGACCATTTTAAAACACTTGGAGACCATTTCCTAAACACTTATGAGGACGAGCATGACACCTGTGAGTTGACATGATTGCCATGATAGTCGTGATGCTCACTCACAGAGATGCTTTAGTGGAGGGGGTACGTACGAGGTCGTTTACCATTCTTACATAAGCATAATATGACACTCAACATTAGTACTACATGTCATTTGAATTGACACGTGCATTATTGTACTTTCACATTGCGTGCAACACACTGAACGAGTGCAAAGGCATTCAAATGTCAAACGAACGTGTCAAGTGTGTCACGCTTCTGTTTTCCGGTGCTCAACTGAAAGCCTTTTCAAGTGTGACTCCGTCCTTTCTGCCGTATACACCCAGCTGCATGAACGACTCAAGAGCAAAAAAAAAAAAGATTAATGTAGATCGAAACAACGTCGGGGGAAAAAGGCGATTAAGTCAATCGACAATGATGTTGATCGATAAAGTCAAATGGCTAAAATACTTCCGTGGCTAATGTATTGTATCTATTATATCACTCAATATGTACTTTTGTAAAGTTGACCCGCACAGTGCCTTCCGGGGGGCCTTTGAAAAGGTTTGTTGGGGAAACTGATGGAGACAGGATGGGGGAAGAGGGGACCTATCACCTGGTTCTAATCATAGAGCTGGTCGTTATGCATTTACACCTTCAGGGGGGTTTCTTTCCATCTGCCCTTCACTCCTCTAGTTGGCCAGCCCTCTTTTCTCTCTCCTGCGCGTAATTATCAAGTAAAAACAACAGATAAGGGTGAGATATTGGTGACCTTTTGGATGGAAAAAGGTAACAAAACGGGATGGAGAAAAAAAGGAGAAAAGCAGAGGGGAAGAAGTGAGAAAGGTCATTGTGTGGTCTTGTTGTCATGAGAGAACTGACATGGTGTTATGCTGACTCATTCCCGACCATGTCACCATATACTCTGGAAATCTAATATCATCATATTCTCAATGTTATTAACTAAAGCTTAATAAACCATGCCCAGGCTCGGCTATTCCTGTGTTGTCCGCTCTCTGTGTTTGATGATAAGGTGCGAATAAGGCTCAGTCTCCCTCTGTTGTTGAATTTTTTATTGAATTTGGTGGTTTATTCATTTTAAGTTGTTTGAAAAACCAGGAATTTAGACTGCTATAAAGCTGAGTAAGTATTTTCCAGCAGAATAGCGCCTGAATAATTGAGAAGTGTGCAGTTATTTGAATTTGTTTTTGACGAGACGTAAGATTGACAAATCAAACATCAGGTCTCATTTTCAGGTCTACATAACTAATTCAACAGTTGTAATTTTCTCCAACGCTAAAAGCTAGAGGGTTTCAGAGACAAAAAAAAACTCACTGAACTCGTTAAATGATCTCTCTCATATGTCAGCTACATCCTTGCTTTCATAGGCACCTCACATTGTAGTAGGAATCCTGCTTGGTGAGAGGAGGCTTGAACCAAAGATTATGGATATACTGACAATATACTGTACATGTCTTTCCACCCAAACAATGGGAGTTGTTGTCCACAAAGCGGCACGGCAGGCTGTCTAGCTCCCGCCTAATCCTGTCTTTGGATTGGTGGGATACATCTCATTATTGTAATCCTTTTTAAAATTTCGATGAGGATTGTTGACGTCAACCGCATTGCATTCAAGGGAGAGAGATGCTATTTTACTAGCCTCATGCCATGAATATGAATAGCCATCTCAAGACAACTCCAGTATAAAGTCTACTTATAGCAGTAGACTCGTAACAACTTAAGCATTCCAAAACTACTATTCGATCAAATAAACCTCACGCAGCAAATAAGCCATTGATTTTTTTTGTTGACCAACTTCTACACTCTCATTGACCTCCAAACAAAAGCTTCTTGCTTGGTGGGCGAAACAACAACAATAAAACGGGAGGGAGACAGAGGGAGACAGATTTTCCCCAGTTGGGCCTCTCTTCGTCTCTGCTTGAACATACAGTATTATGCATGCCAATTAAAAGAGGCAGGAGCATCACTTCAAACACACTTGAGTGACAGAAAGATTTCACTACACATGATTGGTCTTACTGCGGGCAGACAGAGCAGTCGGTTGGCATGGCTTCCTGAGGAAACCTCAGACCCATCTCCCTCTGGCTCGGAGCCTCGGATGAGGAGACCTCAACCTTTCCCATTTCAACAACAATCAATCAAAGTGTTGGTCAAAGTTTAAATGAAACTTAAAATACATTGAATGATGTGGTTGGCGGGTTGACTGTAAGTGTAAGTGTACCATATGTGTATTATTTCACATCCGGGAACACTTTTTACTTGGCCAAGATCCCAAGCTTGTGGGTATCTAGGTCTGTCTGCCTGTCCATGGGTTACCATGGTGACCTGGTTTGCCTAAAGCCCACCAAGCCAGTGTTTACAGTAAAACCAGGCTACACAATCCTAGAAATCAACGGAGACCACAGAGTTACTTGTGGGATTTACAAACAGCAGAAACAGTGCGAGAACAAGCAGCAGTTCTGATAAAAGCTTACCAGCTGCCATGTTGGGAGACTAAAGTGGTGTTAATTACAGCTCTGCTGTAGCTGGGTGATTTGGGGATGAGGCTCAGCTGTGTGGCTTTGGACAATGTTTGCCTTGTCTGTGGTGCTGATTTTGGCCAAGTCATATTGGCGTTGTGGTTTTCTGCCTATGTAGTCGATTCATAATGTTTTTATGAATAATTCACATCATGTTTGAGTAAAACATGTGAGCATGCTGTCTACATAGACCCAGAGGTATTGAAAAGAATACGCTGCGCCTGTGTCAAGTGAAGTTTATTTGCCATACGCACAGGATACACATGGCACACAATACAATGAAACGCTTACTTGCAGGTTCACTCTAGACAATGCCGCATAGTAAGAATTTAAAAAAAGGAACAATCAAATAGATTTAGCTCGATGGAATAGAAATAGAGTACATTTTTCAGAAATATAAATACAGGTAGGCATTTAAACAATTTAAAGGGGGCAAACATTTACAGTAGAATATTTACACGTGCCAGGAAGGTGGAATTGAGAGCAAATTGTTGAATGTGCAATAATAGTATGTAATAGCTGGAGTCGTGGATATGTACCGTGAAAGTATGTGTGTGTGTGCGTCCGTGTGTATACAGTATGTGTTTACTTTGTACGTACTGTATGTGTGCTAAGGTGTGAGTCCAGTGCAAGGAGACTGTTGGTATGCAGGTGGTCGGTCCTGATTCAGGTGTTCAGCAGTCAGATGGCTTGAGGGTGAAAACCGTCTCGGAGCCTCGAGGTCCGGATCTCGATTTACCGATACCACGATAAAGGAGTGAACAGTCAGTCAGTGGCTGGGGTGTGTGCGTCCTTGATGATGTTGCAGACCTTCCTGAGGAACCGCTTGGAATAAATGTCCTCTATGGGTGGGAGCTGGGCCCCAGTGATAGACTGGGCTATCTTCAGCACCCGTTGAAGGGCCTTGCGGGTCGGGAGCGGAGCAGTTTCCGTAACAGGCCATGATGCAGCCTGTCAGGACGCTATCAATTGTGCAGTGGTAGAAGTTGCAGATTGTTTGGGGGATATGCAAAATTTCTTCAGCCGCCTGTGGTAGAAGAGGCGCTGTTAAGCCTTTTTGACTAAAGTTGTCATGTTGTGGGTCCATGTCAAGTTCTCTGTGATGTGGATGCCGATTAACTTGAAGCGCTCTCTCCACTGTGGTCCCACTGACAGGTCTCTGACCTCCTCCCTGTAGGCCATCTCATCGCTGTTGGTGATCAGGCCTACAACCTCGGTGCCATCAGCAAGCTTGATAATGGAGTTGGTGTCGTGTTTCGCCACGCAGTCGTAGGTGAACAAGGAGTAGAGCAGTGGGCTAAGCACACATCCCTGAGGGTCCCCCGTGTTGAGAGCCATTGTGGAGGTGTTGTTGCCAACTCTCACAGCCTGTGGTCTGCCCGTCAGGATATACAGGATCCAGTTATAGAGGGTGGCCCTGAGCTTGGTGACAAGCTTGAAGTGAACAATGGTGTTGAATGCTGAACTATAGTCAATGAACAGCATTCTCACAGATGTTCTTCTTGTCCAAGTGTGATGGAGCTGTGTGGATTGAGATGGAAATGGCATCTTGATTGGATATGTTGGATGGGTAAGCAAATTGGAGTGTTTATGTCTGTCTGTCTGTCTGTCGGTCTGACTGTTTGTCTGTCTTATGAGTGTATATGTCTGTCTGTCTTATGAGTGTATATGTCTGTCTGTCTGTCTTTGTGGTTATGTCTGTCTGTCTGCCTGAGTCGCTAAACAATATCTCTATTGCAGCTTTATCACCAACTTTTTAAAAATGAAATGCAATGTCTTAACCTAAGCATCAACCACTGTGACGCTCATATTTTCCTATTGAATGTAATGTATTGACCTAAGCTTCAACTGCTGTGACGCTCATGTTTTGGCCTGGTTTGAAGCGGAATCACCCCATTGGTATAAAGCTGTCTGTTTATCAGAAGTGCTGTGCTTCACTTCTGTTCTACCTCAGGTATACAGTATGTGCTGGAGGAACAACGTGAAAAAAAGAGTACAGTTTACTATAGAATACTACAGTACTTACTATACTGTAGAATGCTATACTACACACTGTAGTATCCTTCTAACATATGTGGTACTACAGTATTATCGGCAAAAAAACATTATAGTGAATACTACAGTAATGTCTGCAAAAACATGACAGTCTGCAAAAACACTATACTTTTTTTTACTTTAGTAAATACGACAGTATTTAAAATGTTAATGTCCTGCCCATTCCCCTCCCCCATACCCCAATTTGTGCCACCCATAAGTGAGAAACCTGAACTCTGTTCAGACCCCAGTCCTATCTACCTACCAGTTATGGAAAATGTACTCTTTTAGTATTTATCCAGTAGGTTTCCTCAAGGAGAACGCTTTAACTTCAATGTCAAAGATAATAAAACAAAACCACTATAGTAAACGCTACAGTAAATATCATAGTATACTACATACAATCTGCAAAAACACTACATTAATTATATAGTATATATAGTACAATTTTCTTTTACACTATAGTTAACTGTAAATACTACAGTATAGTACAGTAAATACTACATCATGCTGACTTAAGTCCACAAAAACAGTACAGTGAATACTACTGTGAAGTCTGCAAAAACACTAGTGAATACTATAGTATTTATGCCATAGTATACTATAATATTTTTTTTCATGTGGGGTGGCCTGGTATACCCCAACCTGCTATAGTTGTTTTGGCAGAGTAGGTCTGATTTTGAGGTTTTTATTTAATTCAAATCAGTGTTTTGACAGTATTTGAGAATCTGCCTATTTTGTAAATATTTTTTGTAGTCCTATGTAAATATCCATTGGATTGCTTACACTTTTTGCACCGAATTCTGTTGCCTCCTGTTACTTACTGCCCTTAAGACAGCTCCAACATCCGGTCCCTATGACAAACAGGACTAGACTCTTTTACTCCAACCAAAACAAACAACCATTTGGTTGTAAAGGTTGTTGTAAGTGCAGTGTAACCATTGGCTTTATGTTCAATGAGCCACATGAGGATAAAAATAGTCCAATCAGTGAACCAGTACATAAAGAAATGAACTCAACACGTCAAAGCAATGGTTGTTATTTGTTATAAATAAAATGTTCAAAAAAAAAGGCTTCTGAAAAAATACAGACATCGTATGTAAAACTCTTAACATTGATCTGTACATACACATTATCTTCAAATATATGATGTACGGCAGTCCAAGACATCTAGAACAGAAACAGGGAAATGTATTTACAGATACCGGAGAAATATATATTGGTTTTAATACAAGTATATTTCTCTCTAGACAAGGTTACATTTGCGTATATGAAAAAGTGATATACGTACTAATATAATGAGAACCGCACTAACATCACAATAATGACTGTCTAAAGTATCAGCAAAACAAACACATACGTTCAACACACAGTAGGGAATATAGACAAGAAGAAATTTCTATTCCAATAAGGTTACTTTTACATAGGAACTCTTGTCTTAAATGATCTAGCTATTTAAAAAAAAAAGATATATGTTTGCATAATGGGGGGCCACAGGCGCTTCTGACAAACATTTCCGGGATATTGTTTTTCATTTTTCCTTTCTGCGAAGCTGAAAAAAATCCAATGAATTATTTATAGGGTGTATGTTGCTGAAGCTCTGTCTGTCTGTCTGTCTGTCTGTCTGTCTGTCTGTCTGTCTGTCTGTCTGTCTGTCTGTCTGTCTGTCTGTCTGTCTGTCTGTCTGTCTGTCTGTCTGTCTGTCTGTCTGTCTGTCTGTCTGTCTGTCTGTCTGTCTGTCTGTCTGTCTGTCTGTCTGTCTGTCTGTCTGTCCCTCAGCGAAGCCATGTGAACCGTGTAGTTGAAAAACAAATGGAGAGCGCCCAGAAACGAACGCTACGGATGTGGTCAACAGCGGGCAATTAGGCACACTCAAGCCAACCAAAGTTCATTTAGCCAACGCGGAACAATTACAAGCCTGGGCTGAGTCACCAGAACCCAATAATGAGGGCTTAATCGCGTTGGTCTCATTGGTATACAAACACCGCCGGAACGTCTATGCCCACTTTGTTGCATTAGCTTCATAAAGGTCTCAAAAAGTTTGTTGAACGTCGCTGTAGCTACGACATTCTGAATGAGTAAGACTGCATGTACTGTACAGGATAAATATAGACTGATTATCCATTATCTATCTGGCCCTGTGCTAAACTAAACTAGTCTCTTTCAAAAGGCCTCAATCAAGGCTTTCATACAAGTAAACACTATAGAATTAGTAAAACGATAATCAGAGAGGAGTTAGAGGGTGATGCTTTTTTCCAACTCCCTCCTCATCTCCCCCAAACGAGGTACTAACCGTATTGTATTAGATTAGGGGTGGCACAGACGAGGCTGTGAAAAACCCACTGCTCCTCCGGGGGTTTGTGCCTGGGTAATGACTCAGTTCCAAGACTGGCACTTTCAGCCCCCCACTCCTCCCAAGTCTGCCCAGGGCTGTGACAGTGACAGTGATGCCTTCTAATGAGATGTCTGGTTCCACAAGGGATTGAAATGTCCCCTTTACATCCCTTAAATCCATGCAGCAGCTTTTGTCTTTTTAATTACAGTTTGTTTTCATGTTGCTTTCGTGATTGCAGAATGACAGTACTGTCCGAAGACATCAACAATTGATGTTAGAGAAATCAAATGTGGCAGATCTCGGAGGAGTTTGACATCATGGCAGCTGGAGGTGCCCCAGGAAATCCATGTTTCTGGTGAATTCTAGAGATTTATACAACAGTGTGGTCTGGGCCAGCGGCCCTGTGGAGGTCAAGATTGGAGGTGTGATATCACTGTGGTACTCCTCT
The DNA here is from genome assembly GCF_021184085.1 of Oncorhynchus gorbuscha. NCBI lineage: Eukaryota > Metazoa > Chordata > Actinopteri > Salmoniformes > Salmonidae > Oncorhynchus > Oncorhynchus gorbuscha. The sequence goes on along the minus strand of NC_060193.1, from coordinate 26,699,392 downwards.
CCTCCTCTGCTCCAGGGTGCGAAGACCCTCCTCTCGCCCCAGGGCATGCTGGGTACCCGTTTTGTGGGCGGCATCCGTAGCATTGATGTCAATCTGGGCATATTTAGTGGAACTTTTCCCTGTAGAGGGAAGAAAACAGGCAGTCTATGAGATGAGTAATAATGAGTATTGTTGACCCTTCTTTCAGGGTGTCATGCATAAAAATAAAATAAACATGGTAGAGAGGTTTATTCAAAAACACAGTGACCACACTTATGTACGATTATCATTCAAATGAGAGAAAACAGTAATATCTTCCTGTCTGTGAACTACAGAGGAAGCATTAAGTACCATTGCTTCAGTTATACTTTCTCCCGGCAGTTTCATGAAGTGGAAAAATGAACAAACACACAACACAGTCTGGGAAGATGACCCCATTAGAGCAAGTGAATTCACTGCGGTATTCTGAACGCCCTACGACCTTTCATCCCGGCTACACTGGCACACTCCTCCAAATGACAGAACCCGTCAAGATGACCTTGGAAATGAACCTTTCTCGCCGCGAGCAAGAGCGTCCCTCATATTCCCGGAGAGTAACCACGTTATTAGACCCGCGCTGTCGCATCCCCGCACCTGACGACAGCAGCTCGAGTGTCGCTCGGCCAGACGGGGAGCGAATCAACGTGAGCGCTGGAGGGTTATTTTCTTATCTCTGACTAAGCGGGGAATCGAATTGAAGGAGTATCATTTACTAAGAGTCTATTGAGTCTGATTTGAATCGATACGCTAGTGGTCGCAAGCTACCCTGTCGCTCCTCACCCTTCTGTCCCTCTTTGCCATTCTAGTTGTGAGCAAAAAACAAGAAATCTGGAGGACCCAGTGCAGTCAAAAATGTATATATATTTCCACAGTATGAGGTTGGAGTAATACTGTGAAATTGTGAACATTGTGATAATGCACTTTCAGTGTAAGAGCTGTTTGAAATGAATGTCAGCCTGTTTTGGTGGGGATGGAGTTTTAGCCTGCCTGTTGACATTTCGGGCAGTAAATTAGTTAAAGGCCCAATGCAGCCATTTTTATATCAATATCAAATAATTTCTGGTTACAAGCATGAATTTGACTTGGACTCTGTGGGAGTGGTCTGAGTGGGGACCCACTGGACAAAAAGTGGTTGAATCAAACTTTCCACATCATACATTTTTTTAAATCAATGCGATGACAACGTGGAAAACTGATTGGATTTTTAAAAAGTCACCAATGTAAGGGAATTCCGCTTTTTCCCCACAAAACTTTCAACTAAACTAAATCACCATGGAAATCCAAAACTCCCACCCATGCAAACCCGCTAGTTAGATGTTTTGTGTCGATTGTATTTTCAACCAGCAACTATCAGGAAATAACACTGATCAAATTCACACTTTTACAGTGTTAGTTTCATCAGCTGCTGTACAATAGTAGATAAAACACAGGGAAATCTGATTTGTTGACTGCACCGGGCCGTTAATTGACCAATAAGAAAGAGAGTTCCAAATCTCTCTGCCAATAACTCCCAAACAGTCCTAGCAAAATTCTTGCTTGAGAAATTGCTCTTTGCTAAGAAGCAATTTTTGTTTATTTTTTACCATTCACAATTAGGTACCTATAAATTGATATTGAGATTAAAAATAATGGCTGCATTGGACCTTTAAATAAAAATGGTCACGTTTGAGTACTCTGCTCACACAAGAAATATCATGTTTACCACTTTTTTTTCTTTGACCACAACATCACTTTTGAATATAGTGTACCTGCATGTACACTATTGCACTTCAAGAGGCACATCATGTCGATTGGCTATAGAAACATTTGTAGCAAGATCAAAGACATTGGAACCACAACCGCCAATGACCTACAAAAAAAACGGGTTGTTATTGAGAAAATGGGCCCTTACTCTGTCCTGGGAGGTGTTGACCAGTCCCCCTGACCCCAGTTTGCTCCTGATGCTCCAGCTCCATGTAGTTCAGCTGTTTCTTGGACGTGGGGCTGATGGGAATATTGACGTAGGTCACTCCATCACCGCGGGGTCTTTCTGGAGCCGCCATTTCTGTCGGGAACACAAACATGGCCCCTGCCAATGGAGAAATACCAGGATGTTATTGAACCACAAATCAGTCTGGGTGGCCTAATGAGGCCGGTTTATCAGCAGGCACAGGTGAGGTTAGCCCAATAATGGACTAAAGGAGCCTCACGTTACTCCTTCTAGTCCAAGGACCTTACATGTTCTGTTTCGAGGAGAATTGGCTCTGGCAGGCAAAACAGACAAATAATCCATCTGAACGTGAATCGATTCTCAATCGCGGTATAATTCTAGAAACATATCAGGTCAAAATAACTTCACAGATGCAAAATATCTATGGTTTTAACACAGTTGCAGCCAACAACACGTTTGTTGTTTCCGTCTTCCGTTTACACACAGGTGTTCGGAGACACAGACAGCTAATTAGCACAGGTAAGCCTATGTCTTCCATCTGTTTGATAGGACCTACAAGCTACAACATGCGTTAGCAAATGTGTGCAACTGAACATACTATACATAATACGACACAGTACTAGAGTCATAGTTTATTGATGAACAGTTGAAATGCTGTGAAAAATGTTTATACAACCAATTATATCCATTTGTTTATACAGTCTATTATATCCATTTGTCAGGAAAGTATTTTCTGCCAAACACACAAATGAGAGAAATACAGTGAGTCAATATGTTAAATCAACATGCTTTGAACCAGCTCTTTGATGTGCACAGTGATAAGAGGAGATCTCCAAAGTGCTTTGCCTGTCATAAAGCTGAAAGCCATTCAGGGTAAAGAGGGCTACATTGCTGTGTTGCTGAGTGCCATTGACCTCAATGTCTTATTCATACAAGGGTATAGACCACAGCTAAAATATGTGCATTTCAGAGAAGTGGCTTTTTATCAGCTACAGTAAGTGTCAACACTTTTCTTTTAATCCCCCAAAAAACACCCTAGTCCTTGCTGATGACAAGCATGCCCATAACATGATGCAGCCACCACCGTGTTGAAAATATTAAGAGTGGTACTCAGCGATGTGTTGTGTTTTCTCCAAAGATGACGCTTTGTATTCAGGACGAAAAGTGTATTTCTTCGTCACATATTTGCAGTTTTACTTTAGTGCCTTGTTGCAAACAGGATGGATGTTTGGGAATATCTGTATTATGTACAGACTTTTTTCAATATGTCATTTAGGTTAGTATTGTGAAGCAACTACAATGTTGTTGATCCTTCCTTAGTTTTCTTATATCACAACCATTAAACTCTATGCGTTTTGAAATCCCCTTTGGCCTCATTGTGAAATCCCTGAGCAGTTTCCTTCCTCTCCGGCAACTGAGTTAGGAAGGACGCCTGTATCTTTGTAATGACTAATTAATAAATTCACCATGCTCAAAGGGATATTCAGCATCTGTTTTTTAAATTATTTTACACATTTACCAATCGGTGCCCTTCTTTGTGAGACATTGAAAACCCTCCCTGGTCTTTGTGGTTGAATCTCTACTTGAAATTCAACACTCAACAAATTGAGGGAACTTACAGATAATTGTATGTGTGGGGTACAGAGATGGGATAGTCATTCAGAAATCATGTTAACCACTATTATTGAATATGGAATGAGTCCATGCAACTTAATATGCGATTTGTTAAGCACATTTTCATTCCTGACCTTATTTAGTCATTTTTTTAAAACTACAAACAAAATTCCACTTTAACATTATGGAGTATTGTGTATAGATCTGGGACACAAGGCTAAATGTAATACATTTTAAATTCAAGTTGTAACACAACAAAATGTGGGAAAAGTAAAGGGGTGTGAATAATTTCTGAAAGCACTGTAAATCATTACTGCTATCGTGACTACATCTGCTATTCTAGCCTACTTATCTACTACCACCAATGGCAAGGTGCAAAACACTTGAAGCAGCTCTTCTTTAGTAAACATGATTAAATCCACACATCAAATTAACATTTTTAGGTCAGTGTATCTAGCTACTCTCAAAAGCCAGGGGCCATTTTATGGAAGAACAAACACTGCATTAAAGGCCCTGTATTATATAAAACAGTTGTGTGAAAACAGTGGGATATGAAAACAGATATACTTGTATCTCTGCACAGACAGCTCTAAACAGACCATGGGAGGTGAGACATCACTTTTTCCTAGCGAGCTTCCTTCGGGATCTAAAAGCACCGAATACAACACGCTTCACAGATACAACTAGGACAAAACCTTTTATTCAGACATTTGGAACAACACAAATAAATGAATCATAACATTTAAAATGATATAAATATATACACAAATAAGTGACAAAGACAAATAGAAACCAATTGTAGTATATAAATACAAATAAAAACAGATAAATCAAATTATTACACTATTACCCTATTGCTAACAAAAAACACAAATAAAACTAAATTGCACAAATACTATATCACACAAATACACAAATATAATAACACACTTATAAAGAAGATAACCTGAAACACACAAACTAAATTGCACAACTGCCATCTGGCAAGTCAGGAAGTTCTTCAATTCCTGTGCAAGCTCTCTGCCATCCAATTCTGAATGTTCTTTGTAGTTCAGTGTCATACTAAGGGCCTCACACTGTTCTGTCAGCTCCTCATTTGAGAGACTTTGGAAGGTTGACAGGACTCCAAACTTCTCTCCCACATTTTCCAAGGTTGCAGGTTGAGGTTGCAGCATCAACAACAAATTTGAAAAATGTCACCCCCAGATTCTTCAGGGCATCATTCAAAGGCTCATCAAATGATTCGTATGATATGTGCCTCTCCGTAGACCGCAAACTTTTTTGTTGTAGAACGGCCTCTACATTCATTCCCACGCAAATATCCTTGGCTGACGTTTGTGCAGTCATAAAGCCTGTTGACCTGTAGTTGCTGAGACCTCTCTCTGTCTTTCTGAGAAGACGGACTGCAACATCCACATGCACATACGGCATCAGCTTGCTCACATGTTGGATCTGGCTCAAGATGTCATACCACACCACTGTAGATGCTGAAGCGGTATAATCCCACCTCCTCTGACAAGGACTGGGCCTCAATCTTTATCACAGGATCGTTGCTTTGATCCCTCACCTCAATCAGCGCCTCTCTCACCGCTGCTGCCTGATACCGCAGTGGCTCAACACTCTAAACTTTACTCTCCCGCCTTGTCTCAGTCCACATCTTCAAAGTGATGTCCACATGTTTTTTTCAGGATGGCCCATCGCTGTGTGGAGGCTGAGAACAAGGTGTACAGTTTGTGTAAGATGCCAAAGTAACCTGTGGCATCGACAGAACTTTTAGCAGCATCAGCCACAACCAGGTTCAATGTGTGAGCTCCACATGGCACAAATAGAGCTCTTGGATTCATTTCCAGGAGTCTGGCTTGGGCACCTTTGTTTTTGCCTTTCACGTTGGCCCCATTATCATAAAACTGTCCTCTGCAGTCCTCAAAATGAATTTTTTGAGAATCAGGGATGCCAAACGTTGGCCCGTGGACTCCTCTGCCTCCAAAACTCCTGTAAAACGTTCCTTTATCTGGGGCTCCTCCTTCAGGGACACAATTCTAATCACAACTGACAACTGTTCAGTGTGGCTGACATCTGAGGTGCAATCTAGAATGATAGAGAGTCATTTTGCCAGCTTGATGTCACTCACCATTATTGAAATGCTGCTCAACAAATCAATGAGTTCATTCTGTATTTGGTGGCCAAGGTGGTGTGACTTGAAGTCCCTTTTTGGACACGGTTAAGGTTCTCATTCATGACTGGATCAAATTGTGCCATCAGTTCAACCTCTTTGAGGATATTTCCATTTGATGGAGAGTACAGTGTTTCCGTGTGTCCCCTTAGTGCCAGATTTCTAATTGCCAGAGACTGCACAATAGCAGTCAGATGTGTCAACACCTCTCTCCATCTCATCCTCTCAGCCTCCATAAGTGCCATCTCATGCTTATCAATTGTTTCCCCTTTTGTGATCCTCATTGTCAGTTCTCTCCATGTTTTCATGCAGTTTTGGTGTTCTGGACTGCTGTCGTGTGAAGTCAGCAAAGAACTTGCATGTTTCCAAATACATTTTCTTCCTAGAAAAGAGTTTGCAGCAGGAGCAGAAGAGGCTGTTGTTTCTTTCAGAATACACCAACCAACTTCTAGGGATTGTTTCAACACTCACCAAGGTCTTCCTGAAATACTGGTGGTGGCAACTTATTCTATCACTCTCATTCCTAGGGAAAACAAAGTTAGGTGGTACCTCACTTGGTCCTCTGCAAACTAGTTGTGTCCGAATTCTGTCAGTGAGAACTGAAGGCCAGTCAGTAGGGTCTGTAGACAGTGGTTCATCCTCAGCAGCAGGGTCTGTAGACAGTGGTTCATCCTCAGCAGCAGGGTCTGTAGACAGTGGTTCATCCTCAGTCACCAGGGTCTGTAGACAGTGATTCATCCTCAGTCACCAGGGTCTGTAGACAGTGGTTCATCCTCAGTCACCAGGGTCTGTAGACAGTGGTTCATCCTCAGCAGCAGGGTCTGTAGACAGTGGTTCATCCTCAGCAGCAGGGTCTGTAGACAGTGGTTCATCCTCAGCAGCAGGGTCTGTAGACAGTGGTTCATCCTCAGTCACCAGGGTCTGTAGACAGTGATTCATCCTCAGTCACCAGGGTCTGTAGACAGTGGTTCATCCTCAGCAGCAGGGTCTGTAGACAGTGGTTCATCCTCAGTCACCAGGGTCTGTAGACAGTGATTCATCCTCAGTCACCAGGGTCTGTAGACAGTGGTTCATCCTCAGTCACCAGGGTCTGTAGACAGTGGTTCATCCTCAGCAGCAGGGTCTGTAGACAGTGGTTCATCCTCAGCAGCAGGGTCTGTAGACAGTGGTTCATCCTCAGCAGCAGGGTATGTAGACAGTGGTTCATCCTCAGCAGCAGGGTCTGTAGACAGTGATTCATCCTCAGCAGCAGGGTCTGTAGACAGTGGTTCATCCTCAGCAGCAGGGTCTGTAGACAGGATTTTGTGGGGATGCTGCTACAGGCATTTCCAATGGGCATTAGTTTACACACGTTATTCACAGAATTTATAGTGGTGGAACATCCCACATACACACCCAGTAATAATAAAAGCATCATTGTTACCTACAAGATGGAAACTTAAAACTTGGCAAAGGGAAATGATTGATTTTGCTTATGTTATACAGGTATGCACACATAAACACATGTACGTGTACCCACACACACACCTGAAGAATCCTGCAGAATCCTGTTGGGGAGAAGTGGAAGCAAATGGGTCTTTATCCTCAGTCTCAGACATTTGTGAAGACACCTGTGTGGCTGAGGAGGTGGATGGCTCCTCATCTTGAGGCTCCGAGATAATTTCTGAAGAGGCCTGTGTGGCTGAGGAGGTAGATGCCTCCTCATCCTGGCCAGTGCCAGAGGGTGCTCCAAAATATTTCAGAAGTGCCTCTGAATTTGCATTGAAATACAGTATATGAGTCTGACACCCTAAATACATTTGTTGCACAATTAAATATACATGTCATTATGCACAATTGATCAAACTTTCAGAATAGGAACCAAATGAACCATACAACCTCCTTGTCTAATTCTAGGGCTCAATATATCACAAAAGATACAAAATATCAGCATAATATATTTTAAGTTAGCCTACATTGGAAATTCCCCTTACTGAGCTCAGGACCTAGTCAATACAATCACAGAAAACCTTTATGATGTCACCTCAATGAAAGTTAACCAAATCAATAATGTGCTAGTTAGGTTGTAATCGTTCTTCTGCAGGCTACACACATAATCATGATGAAACTGTGTTAAATTATATCCAATGTTATGTAAGCTAGTTGGACAGAAACCAGAATATTGTCGCCTTAGCAACATAGACTAACAAACATAAGTGTTATACTAGCCTATTACGTGCATAATATTATACTCATAAAGAGATGACATAGCTGCAAACCTTTATCTTTTGTACGTTTCTCCTCTTCTTCTTTCCTCTTTTTCCTAAACTGGGCACCTGATGGCTTAGACCTTTTCGTGTCCATTTGTGCTGATTTGGCACTCGAGCATCAATACATTACCCATCCCCCAACACTGTCAACCAAGAGTCGACTACATTACCCATCCCCCAACACTGTCAACCTAGAGTCAAGACTAAACCAATTCACCTTGGTGGTGTGCAGACTGGTTTTATATTATTCTTAATGCCAGTCCCTCCAGGATTTGGCCGATTTTTTTAAATATATATTTGCGGGCAAAAATGCTTGATTTTGCTGCGGCAATTCTGACATTTTGCATGGCAATATGCAATGATTTTTATCCAATTTCTCACGAAAATGCGTTGACGAGAGAAAACGTTTGTTGACGTGTGGCTTGCTTGATTTTACCATTATGAGATAACTGTGCAGCGATTGGTTGAAATTGCGAGCCATCTTCTTGTACTGCGGTGATGGGTCATTTTTATGCAATGAGAAATAATAAAGTAAATACAATTATGTTAGAGTACTAGCGTCCTATGCACAGGCTGTACCTGTACATCAAGCTGCCTCACACTACAGAAACAGTAAATAGGCTCCTGCCCTGAGGGCTATTCTGGCTCGGACAAAGCTACTTCTACAGTGATTCCTTTCCTTCATTCCATTTAAATCCTTCAAAATGGCAACATGGACCCCCTAATCAGCTGCGCACCAACAGTTACAGGGCAATATTTCTCCACAGTCATTGCGAAGCCATTAGAGACTGCCAGAGTCTCTGCGGGTCTGTCCTTTGGCATCATCTGTGAGGTCTGATGCCTAATTGATCACATTAACCGGCCCTCACAATCACAACAGGCCATAATGGCTGCCCATTACAACAGTGGGCATGCCAACAGCTTAGTGCAGGGGCCCTTTAGACAGCGTTGACACGGAGTTAGCCCAGCATGGGGCAGGCCATTTTGGCAGATGGCTCTTTGTGAAGCAGCACCGCTCTGTGGATTCTCTTTGAAAGTGGATGTCACGGAGGTAACCCCTGGCGAAGGTTAGCGACGGGAGCTCAGCACAGTCGACTGCTCCAGCTTTTAGAACAAAGTGCCAATGGTCGGTGCCGATGCAGTAAGCAGGGGCTCTGTGCTTCTATGCTATCTTTTTGTTTGGGGACACTGGCAGTGAGGATTTGTTTCATTGAGCCCATGTGAAAGATTATGTTGTCACAGACGTTCTGTGAATTTTAAGAAGAACGGTTGTTTTTAATAAGGAGCTAAAGGTGGCCAGTTTTGAGAAGCTCAAGGAATTGTGCAGCACAGGTTGTTGGGCATAAAAATGTACAGTCGCTAGACAGCTAATGCCTTCGTACGGTTAACAACACTGTCCCCAGTGGTCATGACCAAAGACCTGTCCTAAAGAGGGAGTTCTAGAGGGAGTTCTTGCACTAATTAATAATGTTATGGCTTCAACAGGAGGAGGGTGGGAAGGTGGCGTGGGAACTAAAGCCAGGTGCGGCAGGCAAATGAGCGGTGGAGTGAGTGATGGATGTGGTGCCAATGTGTGACAGCGGTAAGGATAGTTCTAGAACAGGTGTGTAAAGGACTACGGTGACGTATCAGGAAGTGACCGGTGCTCCCCTGTGTACGTATGTGTGCGTGTTCTTCTCACAGCTGTAGCACAAGAATGTGCGCTCATTATGCAACATTAGTTTGTAAGTCGCTCTGGATAAGAGCGTCTGCTAAATGACTTAAATGTAAATGTAAATTAGTTACTGAGTTACATAAATACACAGCCAGAATGAATCTCTCAGCAATTTTCATAGGCACAGGTGAGGTGAGCCACTCAGACATGGAAACAGACAGAGGCCTGAGAAGTGTACAGTGTGTTAACAAAACAAGTTCTGACTCACTGTACTGTACAATACTTCAACGCATAAAGCTAGCCTGACACAGGCACTACTGTGCATTCACCTATTATAGTCCATTCTGTAATGCCATTTACAGATGCTAGGTAAGGCACTCTAGGGGTCCGAATCAGATAGAGGGAATGTACTCCTTTCTTACTCATGCCTTTCCTTCTCAGCGTAGTTCTCTTTGCGTGCACTGAATACATTTAATTCAACCTCTGAAAACCCTCCCACTTGCTGGCCAACAGAGTTTTAATTCAATAGGGTTTCTGTACATTTTCTAAAGCCATCCCTTCAAATTTGGTGTACCTTTTCATTCAAAGTTTATTTGAATTTTCTCTCCAGACTAATGCACAAAATATATTGGTGAATAACTAAATAGTGGTTGGATTCATCCTGAAAGTTGTCAAATGTAATTGTTCAATCGATTAAATATTGGAAGGTGAGAAAAGTGTACAATAGGGGCTGAGCAGTAGTGCTATAGACCAACCCTAATTATCCTCACTAATCATGGAACTGTGATGACAACAGTCCAGTCATCGTGAACCATGCGCCAGGCTCCAGGTTTAAAATGGCTACAAATGGACTACGTTCCATATTGATTCAAATTGGCTACATCCTAAATGATTTGCCAAATTGTAATACGTTAGCCTAATTTCATCCACTATTGCTAGCGGTCCTCAGGAACTTCCACACGAATGTGACAGAGGAAAGAAAGGTAAACTAACTATGTAATGCAACGATGCAAAATGTATGGAAAGTACCACTAAAGTGACAGCTATAAATGTATGTGGGTGTATAACTAACATTGGCTACTGATAGTGGCTAATTTAACACAAAACACATTTTGTAAAAAAATACAGTTAAAAGTCAAGGCATATAATTAAAACATTGTAGAAATCATAAATCAACTCGGTAGGTTTGGCGCTCTACTGTCATTTGAGCATGGCTACAGAAGCCTATTACTTGGGTCTCCAAATGGCATTCTTGAAAGTTATATGGTCAGCATTTCATAAACTTCACTGTGGAAAAGGTTTAGTAAATAATAGCTATTTTTCAAGAACTGCATTGTTGGTTAAGGGCTTGTAAGTAAAGCCTTTCACGGTAAGGTCTACACTATTTGTATTCGGCACATGTGATAAATAACATTTGATTTGAAAAGATTCGCCATTGCCAGATGATCCTCAGAAAGTTCTACAGCTGCACCATTGAGAGCTTCTAGACTGTGTCGTGTCTTTGGCATCATTAAACTGAAGACTTATTTTTATCAAAAAGTCTCTGTAATTATATTATTATATTATAGGTGATTAAACTAACTTAATCATGTAACTGTAATTAACTAGGAAGTTGGGGCACCAAGGAAAATATTCAGATTACAAAGTTATAATTTTCCTAATATAGCTTTCAGATATTTTAAAATCTGATTAATTTGTCTTCCGATTAATCAATTATTCTTTACCTCACGTTAGTCTCATTCCAAACATCGTAAATTGTTGGTTACCTCCACGAACCCAGTTTTCACTATGAGTCATCCATACATCAATTGTCTAAAATCATTGATTTACTAACTAAATAATCACAGAAATGCACACAAACAAAGAGTAGATGTAGTTACAAGGAAATGATAGCAGAGTTTCCCTAGTGGGATAAACCGGTATCGCGGCTTGGTGGACAAAAGGGAAGTGGGGGTCGACTGAGATAAAAGTTGAATTGAAATGCTAATCCTTTGCACATGAACACTCACTCATTCGGGCATAATTGCAAACAATATATATATATATTTCAGTGTGTCGCCGTGATCTCTGTTTGAACGTTTGTTTCTGTTGGAGAGTTTGTCTGCCCTCTCTCTCTGCCGTGGTTAGAATGGATAGTTCAGAGTAACATTCAGCAATGTTGTTATAGAATAGATGTTTCGGCGGTTGTCGGTCTATGCGTTCAATGATGTCGAATTCCTAGCTTCAGACTATTAATTAGTATCAAAGAAGTGTTCTTATTCTGTAGGTTAGATAGTCTCAGAGTTAAACACGTGATATGGTTAAGAATTCAGCAATGGGCTCAAACCTTAGCCCTCTCGTAATTGAGAGAAGCATGATCTGAAGATAAATTCCCAAGGTGGGGTTTATATTTGGAAGAGCAGAAAGGGGCGGTCCCATGACGCCAGATCAATGTCTGCACTCATTGGGCGGGCCCATGACTTAGTTAAACTCCAAAGAGAATTGAGAGTTTCCTTCATTAAACAGTCTAAAATCACATTACACAAATAGTTTAATCTTTACTCATTCATCCCATACAACAATTAGATGCAAGCCCCACAACAGAGACTCTTGTATAAACAGGGTTATGGTAATGTGGCTGTATTGTCTCTCATGAGTTTCACAAAATTGTACCAAACGGACCAGTTCGTAGCTGGCTACTTCACCGACTTTTTATACATTCTCCAGAACATGAATATTGCTCAGTTCTCAAGTTCTGTGAGGTGGAAGAAATTCCTTTGTTCTCTCTATGAAAACTCAGAGAGGGGGATGGTGCTCGCTGTACCCAAAGAGGGCAATGTCATGACAACTGCCTGCATCACCGCTTGGTATGGCAACTGCTTGGCATCCGACTGCAAGGCGCTACAGAGGTTAGTGCGTACGGCCCAGTAGATAACTGGGGCCGAGCTCGCTCCCTCCCATCCAGGACATCTATACCAGGCGGTGTCAGAGGAACGTGGCCGAGGGAAGAGGTTTAGTGGTGGGGTGCTGAGAAAATGTTTGTCGACTCCAGCCACCCAAGTCATACTGTTCTCTTTGCTACTGCACAGCAAGCGGTACCGATGCACCAAGTCTGGATCCAATATTTTATTTTACCTTTATTTTACTAGGCAAGACAGTTAAGAACAAATTCTTATTTTCAATGACGGCCTAGGAACATTGGGTTAACTGCCTGTTCAGGGGCAGAACGACAGATCTGTACCTTGTCAGCTCGGGGATTCGAACTTGCAACCTTTCGGTTACTAGTCCAACGCTCTAACCACTAGGCTACCCTGCCGCCCCAATAGGACCCTGAAGTGTATAAAATGTGTGGAATTCTGAGGGAATTCAGTCAGAATACAGTGTAGACACAACTCCACCACAAACAAATAACAGGTGAATAGCATGCTATTCTCATGCTTAGATGTTCTACAGAAGTTGTGTACACCTCTTCAAATTAAGTTTTACCTGTCAGGCACTAGTCCATTAGCTTGGCTCAATTTCACAGAGCACTCCAGGTGTCGCAGACCTGTCTGTACCTCGTCACCCGCTTCTGAGACTTCACCATTGCCCTCTCTGACCCTTGCATCTGATTTCTGTATAAATCCACCAGGGTGCTGTCTGTCTTCCATTCCACACGGTCATGCACACAGAGTAACAGGTGAGGGAGGGGATATGTTGATTCAAGATAGATGACTCATCAAAATGATCCACTTTAATGGAGAGAGAGCACAGGAAGTTGTGTCAGAAAGGGCAAGGTGAAATTCAGCTGAGACAGACAGCTGAGAACTGAGAACTGTTTTGATTGACTCCGCATTCAGACAAAAACAAAGACCACAAATAACTGTAACATCAATGACAGACTGGATTATTTTGCTCTCTCCGTGCTCATTTCTGTCTATGGTGAGACAGAACACTGGAATAGAGGGCTGCATTCGGTCAGGCGGACAATTTGAGATGAAAAAATGTATTTATTTCGTAAGTTATTTGGAAACAGACATCTATATCGTTCTGCTTTCTATGAGTTAGCCTAGGCCTACTGATTGTATTGAAAGCACCTCTGGCGCATTATTCACACGCTCTCAGCAATCCCTGCTTCAAGTTCAGTAGCCTCTCTTCTACTAGTTGGGTGTGCAAGATCAAGTGTGGTCTCAAAAGAGGTGGCACCACAGGTTCAACAGTGGTGTGTCAAAATGTATTTTATTTTCTGGGGCCTGGAGTTTTCCCAGATCTCATGACCTGGTCAGGCAAAACAGGTCCCAAATGGGTCCTATTTGTAGGCTATGACACGGTCCAACATTCAAGGGATACTTCGGGATTTTGGCAATAAGACCATTTATCTACCCTTTATCTACTTCTCTGTGTGCAGTATGAAGTTAAGTAGTTAGCACAATTACTGGGAGTCTATGGTATCTGCTAGCCGTTGGTCAAAAATCTACTGGCCCAAACAACATTTCTACTGTCCCGGACATGGTGTAGTTTTTAAATGCATTGGGGTCATGCAGAACCTATAGCTTGGCATGCTTTCTCTCTATATTCAACAGTTAACAGGCTATATTTGGTTATTATGATATGTATTAAACATCAGTTTAATATAATTTAGCAATGTAAGTCATTACGCTATTTTTTAGAATGACATTTTTGTACATATTTCGTTCTAAAAAGGAATATCTCAAAATAAGACTCTCCCCCTTAATTAAAAACAATTGCGTTCCAAAATACAGTAGATATCGACCTGGCTACAGTAGGCTAGCCAAGACAAATGCCAACGTGTATTTTTGTAGCTTTCTTTTTGCGGACTATCCACAGTAGCCAGCATATTCAATAGTATGTTCACTATTGAAGCTTAACTTTTGAAAAATCCCTTTCCCTAAAATAAACAAGCTCGGCAAGTAGATTGACGGCCCCTTTTTTTTAGCTCAGGACAACTCGCGTGTGCTGTGTGAACGTAGCTGTCAATAACTGTACTGCTCGAGTGCTTGACGCGGGAGCATGGGTCTCAATGGAATAGAGTACGCCTAGGTTGCCAATTCAATGGGTGGAGAATCACGTGGCATTTGGGCTTTCCAAAGAAATTATCTTAAATATGATTAGGCTATTGTTTACCACATTGTCTGTAAATAAATATTGGTAATGGAAAGAAGTGAAGGGCGCTTAACCAACGTGATTTGAGCTGCAATCAAAAATGTTATCATCAATGAAAAGGAAAAGGCGCAATGCACGCATAACTTAGCCCTTTCCTTTTCAATAAATATTGATAACCTAATTATTTGTCACTGCTTGCAAATAGTCCCACTGCTATAAGGTGGGCTACATCCTATATGCAATACGTAGGTCAAGAGAAAGTGCAAGTGTTTGCTCTCATCATTCGTGCTGCATCAAGTTCAGTAGCTTACCTCTCCTCTCCTAGTTGGGCATGCGTGTGGGGGAGTGCTACGCTAACATGGAATTGTTTTAAGATGGTCATACAATGGATCATTTAGCTATTTGATTTGAAATTGTAGGACCCCTTTAGGTATATATATATATTTAATTTGACCTTCACCACTATAGCCCATAGAAACGCATTGAATAACACATTCATAATGGCAAAAAAAATATCATAAATCATATGGAATAAGGTTTTGAAGTGTCTGTCCTATATTTAGGAGATGTAAGAAAGCTCTGGAAATATTTTTGTCTTTTGGACACATAAGCTGTGTTTGAAGAATCATACTAACTGCACTAACTATGTACAGTCGTAGCCCAAAATTTTGAGAATGACACAAATATTAATTTCCACAAAGTTTGCTGCTTCGGTGTCTTTAGATATTTTTGTCAGATGTTACTATGGAATACTGAAGTATAATGACAAGCATTTCATAAGTGTCAAATTACATGAAGTTGATGCAAAGAGTCAATATTTGCCAGTGTTGACCCTTATTACATTTACATTTACATTTAAGTCGTTTAGCAGATGCTCTTATCCAGAGCGACTTACAAATTGGTGCATTCACCTTATGACATCCAGTGGAACAGCCACTTTACAATAGTGCATCTAAATCTTTTAAGGGGGGGGGTAGAAGGATTACTTTATCCTATCCTAGGTATTCCTTAAAGAGGTGGGGTTTCAGGTGTCTCTTGAAGGTGGTGATTGACTCCGCTGTCCTGGCGTCGTGAGGGAGTTTGTTCCACCATTGGGGGGCCTGAGCAGCGAACAGTTTTGACTGGGCTGAGCGGGAACTGTACTTCCTCAGTGGTAGGGAGGCGAGCAGGCCAGAGGTGGATGAACGCAGTGCCCTTGTTTGGGTGTAGGGCCTGATCAGAGCCTGGAGGTACTGAGGTGCCGTTCCCCTCACAGCTCCGTAGGCAAGACCTCTGCAATCCGCCCTGGCATGCTGTCAAATAACTTATGGGCCACATCCTGACTGATGGCAGCCCATTCTTGCATAATCAGTGCTTGCAGTTTGTCAGAATTTGTGGGGTTTTGTTTGTCCACCCGCCTCTTGAGGATTGACCACAAGTTCTCAATGGGATTAAGGTCTGTGGAGTTTCCTGGCCATGGACCCAAAATATGGATGTTTTGTTCCCAGAGCCACTTAGTTATCACTTTTGCCTTATAGCAAGGTGCTCCATCATGTTGGAAAAGGCATTGTTCGTCACCACAAAGTGAGTAAGCCCACTCCCTTGGCTGAGAAGCAATCACACACATGAATGGTCTCAGGATGCTTTACTGTTGGCATGACACAGGACTGATGGTAGTGCTCACCTTGTCTTCTCTGGGCAAGCTTTTTTCCGGATGCCCCAATCAATCGGAAAAGGGGATTCATCAGAGAAAATGACTTTATCCCAGTCCTCAGCAGTCCAATCCCTGTACCTTTTGCAGAATATCAGTCTGTCCATGATGTTTTTCCCAGAGAGAAGTGGCTTCTTTGCTGCCCTTCTTGAGACCAGGCCATCTTCCAAAATTCTACCCCTCACTGTGTGTGCAGATGCACTCACACCTGCCTGCTGCCATTCCTGAGCAAGCTCTGTACTGGTGGTGCCCCGATCCTGCAGCTGAATCAACTTTAGGAGACGGTCCTGGCGCTTGCTGGACTTTCTTGGGCGCCTTGAAACCTTCTTCACAACAGTTGAACCGCTCTCCTTGAAGTTCTTGATGATCCGATAAATGGTTGATTTAGGTGCAATCTTACTGGCAGCAATATCCCTGCCTGTGAAGCCCTTTTTGTGCAAAGCAATGATGACAGCACGTGTTTCCTTGCCAGTAACCATGTTTGACAGAGCAAGAACAATGATTCCAAGCACCACCGTCATTTTGAAGCTTCCAGTCTGTTATTCGAACTCAATCAGCATGACAGAGTGATCTCCAGCCTTGTCCTCGTCAACACTCACACCTGTGTTAACGAGAGAATCACTGACATAATGTCAGCTGGTCCTTTTGTGGCAGGGCTAAAATGCAGTGAAAATGTTTTTGGGGGATTCAGTTTATTTGCATAGCAAAGAGGGACTTTGCAATTAATTGCAATTCATCTGGTCACTATTCATAACATTCTGGAGTATATGCAAATTGCCATCATACAAACTGAGGCAGCAGACTTTGTGAAAATTAATATTTGTGTCATTCTCAAAACTTTTGGCCACAACTGTAGTATGATAATTAGTCATAGTATGGATATAGTTTTAGTATGCCAAAAGTTCCAGGATGTCGTACTAAAACACGTCGTAATTTGAAGTATAGAAGCAGTAGACACTATTTCCGTGCTTTTAGGGCCCATAATGCAGTTCTTCTGAAAATGGCCGTGGCTTCACAACGTTGTCAGATTTGAAGAAAATGGCGGAAAATATGCAGACGAAGTCCGACGAGACGGATACAAATTCATTGCAAATGTTAAGAAAATTTTGAGGAAAGTAATAAAGCAAATAAGTTACGTTGCATGTTGTTGGCTGACAATTTGTTAGCTATGCTATCCTTATGAACCGCATAGCATTGCAGCAGTATGTACCTGTATGTTAGCTAGTTACCTCACGTTAGTTGGCTACTAATACATCGAACTTGCCAGGCAGTATATTAACTAAATTCTAACTAACTATTTAATGTTTATTGCCTTGATTATTCATGTAGTTCTTACCTAAGCGGTAGAGTCGTTGTGAGCTCTCAATGGACATTGTCAATTATATCTAGCTACTCCGATTTCAGAGCACTCTCCTCTTAGTGTGCCAGAGTGCAGAATAACTGATGCATTTATGAACGCTCAACACCCGTTGAATATATGGCCGGTGTCAGTAAACATTCGCAAAAAAAGCGTAATTAAATTGTTGCCAGCAGCACAGTTACAGTCACCAATGCTTTGGATAACATGAAGACAGTCTAACCAGCTCTGCTAGGGAAAGTAAAATGGTCAGAGTGAGGTGTTTTTTCATTTGTGCCTGGAAATAGCTCGCAAACTAGATAACGTTAGCCAGTTAGCTTGGGTGCTTGACTGCCGTTGTGAGGTCAGAACGCACGGATCAACCCTACTCTTCTGCCAGAGCGTCCAGTGACGCGCTCTGAAAGCTAAACACTCTGAATTTACGAATGTACAATCTAACAATGCTCTGGATTTAGGAACGCCCAGAGCGCACTTTGGCACTTCAAATTGAATTCAAGAACACACCAGAAATCGTCAAATGTCTAGCTAGTCATTTGTTATGCTGACAAACTAACAAGAGGTTGCATAGCAACAGCATCAACTTCCGGTATGTTTTTACTTTTTTATTTCACCTTTATTTAACCAGGTAGGCAAGTTGAGAACAAGTTCTCATTTACAATTGCGACCTGGCCAAGATAAAGCAAAGCAGTGCGACAGATACAACTACACAGAGTTACACGTGGAGTAAAACAAACATACAGTCAATAATATAGTATAAATAAGTCTATATACAACGTGAGCAAATGAGGTGAGAAGGGAGGTAAAGGCAAAAAAGGCCATGGTGGCAAAGTAAATACAATATAGCAAGTAAAACACTGGAATGGTAGTTTTGCAATGGAAGAATGTGCAAAGTAGAAATACAAATAATGGGGTGCAAAGGAGCAAAATAAATAAATTAATTAAATACAGTTGGGAAAGAGGTAGTTGATTGGGCTAAATTATAGGTGGGCTATGTACAGGTGCAGTAATCTGTGAGCTGCTCTGACAGTTGGTGCTTAAAGCTAGTGAGGGAGATAGTGTGTTTCCAGTTTCAGAGATTTTTGTAGTTCGTTCCAGTCATTGGCAGCAGAGAACTGGAAGGAGAGGCGGCCAAAGAAATAATTGGTTTTGGGGGTGACTTGAGAGATATACCTGCTGGAGCGTGTGCTACAGGTGGGAGATGCTATGGTGACCAGCGAGCTGAGATAAGGGGGACTTTACCTAGCAGGGTCTTGTAGATGACATGGAGCCAGTGGGTTTGGCGACGAGTATGAAGCGGGGGCCAGCCAACGAGAACGTACAGGTCGCAATGGTGGGTAGTATATGGGGCTTTGGTGACAAAACGGATTGCACTGTGATAGACTGCATCCAATTTGTTGAGTAGGGTATTGGAGGCTATTTTGTAAATGACATCGCCAAAGTCGAGGATTGGTAGGATGGTCAGTTTTACAAGGGTATGTTTGGCAGCATGAGTGAATGATGCTTTGTTGCGAAATAGGAAGCCAATTCTAGATTTAACTTTGGATTGGAGATGTTTGATATGGGTCTGGAAGGAGAGTTTACAGTCTAACCAGACAAAAATAAGTATGTGTAATTGTCCACGTATTCTAAGTCAGAGCCGTCCAGAGTAGTGATGTTGGACAGGCGGGTAGGTGCAGGTAGCGATCGGTTGAAGAGCATGCATTTAGTTTTACTTGTATTTAAGAGCAATTGGAGGCCACGGAAGGAGAGTTGTATGGCATTGAAGCTTGCCTGGAGGGTTGTTAACACAGTGTCCAAAGAAGGGCCGGAAGTATACAGAATGGTGTCGTCTGCGTAGAGGTGGATCAGAGACTCACCAGCAGCAAGAGCGACCTCATTGATGTATACAGAGAAGAGAGTCGGTCCAAGAATAGAACCCTGTGGCACCCCCATAGAGACTGCCAGAGGTCCGGACACAGACCCTCCGATTTGACACACTGAACTCTATCAGAGAAGTAGTTGGTGAACCAGGCGAGGCAATCATTTGAGAAACCAAGGCTGTCGAGTCTGCCGATGAGGATGTGGTGATTGACAGAGTCGAAAGCCTTGGCCAGATCAATGAATACGGCTGCACAGTAATGTTTCTTATCGATGGCGGTTAACATATCGTTTAGGACCTTGAGCGTGGTTGAGGTGCACCCATGACAAGCTCTGAAACCAGATCGCATAGCAGAGAAGGTATGGTGAGATTCGAAATGGTCGGTAATCTGTTTGTTGACTTGGCTTTCGAAGACCTTAGAAAGGCATAGTAGGATAGATATAGGTCTGTAACAGTTTGGGTCAAGAGTGTCCCCCCCTTTGAAGTGGGGGATGACCGCAGCTGCTTTCCAATCTTTGGGAATCTCAGACGACACGAACGGGAGGTTGAACAGGCTAGTAATAGGGGTGGCAACAATTTTGGCAGATCATTTTAGAAAGAAAGGGTCCAGATTGTCTAGCCCGGCTGATTTGTAGGGGTCCAGATTTTGCAGCTCTTTCAGAACATCAGCTGAATGGATTTGGGAGAAGGAGAAATGGGGAAGGCTTGGGCGAGTTGCTGTTGGGGGTGCAGTGCTGTTGACCGGGGTAGGAGTAGCCAGGTGGAAAGCATGACCAGCCGTAGAAAAATGCTTATTGAAATTCTCAATTATGGTGGATTTATCAGTGGTGACAGTGTTTCCTATCTTCAGTGCAGTGGGCAGCTGGGAGGAGGTGTTCTTATTCTCCATGGACTTTACAGTGTCCCAGAACTTTTTTGAGTTAGTGTTGCAAGAAGCAAATTTCTGCTTGAAAAAGCTAGCCGTGGCTTTTCTAACTGCCTGTGTATAATGGTTTCTAGCTTCCCTGAACAGCTGAATATCACGGGGGCTGTTCGATGCTAATGCAGAACGCCATAGGATGTTTTTGTGTTGGTTAAGGGCAGTCAGGTCTGGGGAGAACCAAGGGCTATATCTGTTCCTGGTTCTAAATTTCTTGAGTGGGGCATGTTTATTTAAGGCATTTAAAAAAAATATCCAGGCATCCTCTACTGACGGGATGAGATCAATATCCTTCCAGGATATTGAAAGGATACCGTTCGGAGAACATCATCGTATTCATGAGAGTCTCCCCATAGTGAAGTCATATTAGTTTGTAGCTCAAACGTTTCAGATCCTACAGACAGAAGTTG
This sequence comes from Oncorhynchus gorbuscha, assembly GCF_021184085.1. NCBI lineage: Eukaryota > Metazoa > Chordata > Actinopteri > Salmoniformes > Salmonidae > Oncorhynchus > Oncorhynchus gorbuscha. The sequence continues at coordinate 26,678,438 of NC_060193.1, read as the reverse complement.
GCACATCAGCATTACCGACTTCAGATGAGTCCTGTGACACTCTGTGGGGGTCATAGAGCAGCAAAACGGAGAACGCCATCATGTTCCGTCTCCCCTTTCCATAGAGTCTAGGCCAAACCGTTTGGACGCTACAGACGTTATCGCGAGGAGACCGGTCTGACAGCTGTATCTCGGCCACCTCCCACCGCAGATGCGGAAGGACATAGGCAGATGTGGTGGATTGAGATGCAGCCCAATGCAAAAAACCTGATATCTCTATCTTAAACTGACAGATTTTGATGGGGAATATTTTATTATGTTACTTAGATTGACAGGTGCGCACAGGTGAGTCAATAGACTCTTAAATTAAATAGGAGTAGGCACTGGACAGGTATCTTTCCAAGGAAATGTACTTCCTAAATATGATTAGGCTACAGTTTACTACATTGCCAGGAAATAAATATTGATCACCCATATTTGTCTCCGTCTGAATATCGCCCCATTCCAAAAAAGGATATATGTAAAACGCAGCTCAAGAGAAAGTGTCGGCTCTCTCTCCAACTCAGCTCTCTTCAAACTACGTCTAGCATATTAGCAGATATAGCCCAGTAATACTGATAGCCTCATATAATGGGCAACGTGAGAATCGCTGGTAATTTAATCTATTTCTTAGGATATTTTTGCAGAGTGGGCAGGTCCAGTATAAAAACCTGCGAGAGTGGACAGGAGTGGGATGAAGAAATCAGTCCTGCACAGTCCTCTACACTGGAACATAAAACACACTCACCTTCAGTCTCATGAAGGAACCGTTGTTGTCCACAACTGCCCATCAGCTCGTACTTGCTTTTCTCTTCTGGCTGAAAGACACAGTACACAGTAAATAAGATGCTGGTTTCTAAGTGGTAGCTTAGGCTACATCTAACTAAGGTCAAGCCTGAGGCTTGAATTAATTACAAAGATTTCAGTCCATGTTGAGTAAAACAAAATTATACCGCAGACAAATGCTAATCTCTATTTAACAGTTCACTGGAGGCACTCGAGTTAGATTTAGACTTGACTAATTTGAGTGTACTGAATGAAACCTCACAGACTTGTCTACTTAAGTTGAAAAAAATAATGTAGCCTGAAGTGTCTCTTGTCCTTATTGAAGCTTATTCATGCCTTTCCAACTGAGTCAAGTGTTCCGGAGGTTTTGCTAGTCTCTGGTGTGAAAACATGGTGGAAAGGTGCATCCTCATTGCCCTCTGTCTGACTGAAAAGTGGGATGTGACTGAGGTAACACTCTCACACAATGTGTTCTGTCTGTTCTGCCCTACAGTACCATAACACTATGTTACACTGACTTCCACAGTCCTCACAAAAAGAACTGTAACTTACTTAAGAGCATTATTGTCTGAGCATTGCTGACATTAAATGAACATTGTTGACATTTGCCAATGTTTTTTCCACTCATGTTAAATGCCAGCCTCACAAGGAAATGGCATATACTAAATGTATGGGACAATTATAAAAGCAGTATAAACAGCCCTGTCATATCTTGCTGTTATAAAGGACTTCCATACTGCAGTGTACACCCTTTAAAGTATTCCTCTTTCTTTCACAGACATTGGCCTCACAGGTATATAATTATAAGTTTGGACCATAGTAAGAATACAATTGAAACAGGTGAGTGTGATGATCTTAAGAGGATTGAGTAATCCCACTTCCTGATGCTCCACCTCTGAACTCTTCTCCAACGCCCGGCTCTCCATGATCTCATACTCGACTTTGTGCCTCTCCTCCTTACTCTTCTGCTTCTTGTCTGGTGGAAAGAGGGAAATAAAGTGTGATTGAGATGTGCAACAATACAACAGACTCCTATTACACTGCAGTACAGCCGGTGAGGATAAGATCCCTATGTCATGTTCTCCTTTTCGTCTACTACATGCTGTGAACTAATGCAGTCGAAGCGGCGTCTCTCGGTCCCCAAACACACATAACTTGTTTGATCCAAGGATGGGAAACGACTTGGAAGACGATTGCAAGGGACAGATTAATCATCGTTGTACAAGACCGCAACATGTCAGAGGACAGGATATAGCATTACATTGTTGATGTTGTCTAGAGCTCCCTAGTGTGGTTGGGATAAGTGCTGTATTACTCATGGGGATGGCTTTGTTACGAGCACAGCAGCCAACACAGTGGCCCTGATGTAGTTTCCAGTACAAATGGAAACCTCCACAAAACCACATAGTCTAAATAACTGTCAGAGCGATGGTATACAATCTGGGGTCATGCTGAACAAATATGACAATAGTCATTTCAGTTTGTAATTTTCTTGTGTACTGTCACAGTCATGTAAAATGCCATTGTATCTAGTCACATTTTGTTTCATACTGCAGCAGCTGGTTGAGCTTCTCTGCATCTATCCCAACCTTCAAAGCAGCTCAATCACAAAATGAACACAGCATGGAGAGAACATAGAGGCATCACCAGCTTGCAGAGGGAGGAGAAATAGTCCCCCCCCAAAAACAGAGGAAACGAAGACGAAAGGATATTTTTTAAATTAAAGTCAAAGAAAAGAACAGGGAGGAAAACATTAAAGAAACAATTTTAGGGGCGCAGATGAGAAGGAAGGAAGGAGGAAGCCAGGAAGGAAGAGGCTGACTTTGTTTGTTAGCATGAAGTTCATTCCATGAAGAGAGGAGAAGAATAAATCAGTCGTGGGCATTCTCTTACCTTCAACCGATACTGAATGATCTTTCACCTCCACACATGGAAGGTCTCCATCTTGGAGTGTAGGGTCCAGCAGTTGCACTTCAATAGGCTGCTCTTCATTAGATGTCTTTTCACAGTCCACACTGTTCTTCAAGGGCTCAGAGGGTAGTGGCTGTCCAAAACATACACCACTGTGGTGCATTTGACCAACCTGTAGGACAAAGCTGTTCCGGGGAAATGCTGGTGTCCCCCAAGGAGGCGGGTGGCATTCCTCCCCTTTCTTGCACTTGAAGCAATTTTCGTAAATGATAGTCCCTTTGTCCCCTTGTCTTGCTGAGTTCAGATCACACAAAAGTTCACAGTTGATAACAGGTTGTTGGGATCTAAGCTCACGTCCCAAAGCAGAAGCCATTGATTCATAAAGATTCAGGTCGTTTGTCTTTGTACCTGGCTCTCCGGATGTGCCTAATAGGTCTGTGCCTATGCCTAATAGGTCTGCTAAGACGTCAGCTAATTTCCCCTTGCCTTTCTTCTGTAGAGGTGCTGATTCCTCATTCCTCATCTTTAGCTTCTCAGAGCTGTGATTGGTCACTGAGGCAGGTGCGAACGTGGTCTCTGTAGTTTTCCTCAGTGCGTCAACCTTGATATATTCTGAGGAGCTGCTGTTGGGTCTGCACGGGCACTTATCAATACTTTCACCTGCTGGATTTTCAAAATGGGAGGTTCTGAGGCAAAATTGCCAATCCTCAGTCCATAGGTTATGTCCTTGGAGCTTAACGCATCTCCTTTCTAGTTATACAGGTTAGGAAATCTGCACATCGGTTTAATAATTCATTGGATTCATTCATAAGAACAAACGACTTATCTAAACACGCTGCAAAGTAAACACAGGTCTAAAAAATCTGTTCATGCTTGGACAGGGATATTGAAGGGAAATCATTGCATCGGGTGCGCACACACACCTAGTGGAGCTGACTTACCTGGTACGGCTGGCATTGCTGAGCCCCCAGTGTAGGAGAGTGGAGTCCCCTGTGAGAAGATGAGGAAAGAGAACATCTTCAATAACTAGATGAACCAGTGTCAGCAGGTACTTCCTTTCACAATATTATTTTTGTACCAGAGTCTTTCAATGAATACTACTAGGGCATTGTGTATTGGTAAAAACATGAGAGCTGCTATTGCTTGTTCACATAGAGTTACAATGAGTTATTGGAACCCATGGGCCCTTAAGGGTCTTTGTTTTCCTAGCTGATAACTGAGGTTGAGTATTACAACTGTGTTGATAGATGTCCACCCACACAATGCTTTATCCCATAGGACTGGTGCTAGGCAACGAACAGAGGAATTGTTGCACTGTAAGGCTGGAGCTTTACATCACTCTCGGGAAATATCCTTCAAAGAGACTGAAGGCTAGACTTAAGAAAAGTCAGAGGAAACAACAGAAATTACATTTTTGTTTTCTACAAAGATCATCAGAAATTAACCTTGATAAATGTCTCTCCAACCCGTTTTGGATGATTAATGTCTAAATGCACCACCAGCAGATGGGGCTCTAAGTTTAAACAATCAATAGAAAGTCACTCATATACGGGGTAGTAAAAAAACATAAACATCAATTGAAGTTGTTTCATCAGAGAGTAAAAGAGACCCAATTTGAGAAAAGAAAAGCACTTTGTTATTCATTGATTTGGATGTCTTTTTAATATAATCAAAAGCCATGCTTAATAAAAGAGATATATTGTGGATGACAAAAAAAAGATCAATGACTATTATCAGTTATTTTATTCCACAGATAATTTTTTATGAATAAATTGGGATCTAATCACGTCATACTCTGTATGAATATGTCCTCTTTCAAAGTATATGAGTATGAGGCTTTATGTTGTAAATCACTTGTAAACGAGATTCATCTTCAAAGATCAAACGGAAGGGCTATCCTTTCTAGTTTCCATAACAAGCAAAGACGGAGGAAGAAAAAGTTTGCGATGAGAAGAAGTTCAAATCAATTTCTTGCACTTGGATGACCTCAAAGAGAGAGAAGAAGAGTATCCGTTGGAAAAGCCCAAGACAACCCAGACTGATATTACAATCCCAAAATGGAGGCCCAATTAGAAGAGCCATAATTATGGTGACACAGAGGCTCTTATGAAGACACTTCTTACAGAGATGGGAGTGTTTGAGAGACTATAAGAACAACATCTACGCACAGAGAAGCATGTCCAGACCTTTTTGAGTGAAAGGACAGCTAGAACCTCAAATGTCTAGTAGAGTGCACACCTTGCCAGACAGATAGGCAGCAAGAATGTTAATGTTCCAACACCAATTGCTGTGAGATTTCACAGTAAAGGCCATATTGACAGCTATAGCCGGCAACAGGTGATACCAAGATGACTAAGCCTTACTTGCAGTCATACAAGCTGTTATAAAGACTTGTTATACAAGAGGAGCAGAGCTGCAGAAAAGACTGAGTTGGAGTTGGATGGACATGCTACAGTATATGAGAGTGGGAGGGAGCTATGTTTTTTAATGCAAAAATTCAGATACAAACCAAAAAAGGAAGCAATTGCCATAAATTCTTCTGTCCAAGACTGCTTTGTTTGTGAATCTGAATGATGAAGTCTAATCGAAAGCTGCTGACAGTATTTTTGTACTTTGGTAGTTGGTACTCATGAGACAAACAAAGCAATTCTGAAGAAATGTAACATTTTGGCCCAACCTGTATCAATTTGATGATGTTCATCTCATGATGTGAGATGAACCAGTGGAATACAGTAAATTGGATGAAAATAAACAAACGGTACACTTTTCAACCATAGAGTAATAAAAGTAACCAGGGCAGCATCTCAATTGTATTTCCTTAATTCATCGTGTCTACTCTCCTCGCGCCTCCTTCACAAAACGCATTGGAGAGGATCAAAAGTTCCTCCACTCCAATAAGTTTTGAGAAGTAAGTCAGGAGAGAGGACACACAACCAAGCTAGCACATTTGGTTCCTTGGAAGTTGTGGGAACGTACAATTTTGTTTTCTCGTTGGTTCTGGGAACGAAGCTGTACGATTTCTGACCAGTAAAACGGAAAGTTATTTTATTGTCCTGAGAACAGAAGTAAAACTGTCGCCTTTTCTGGGACCGTTAATTTTGTGGTTGCAGGAAGATTCTGAGAATGTTTTACTATGATTCCCTGAAAGTTTTCCTGAGAGGTTTTATTAAGATTCTGGGAATATAAATTATAAGTTATTTGAATGTAATTAAATGACATTATGAGAAAATATTTTAATAAGACTGCTAGCTCAACTGTTTTGAACTGCATGCACAGAACATATGGAAATAAATGTGTTTATTCATTCAAACACATTTATTTTTATTGTGGCATGGGGGTCAGTGAGACTCTAACCTATGATCTTCTGTTCTCTATATATGGCAATAATCCACTGCCCCACCAGGATGGAGCTAGCATGCCATGTTTATTACTCATACAAAGCTGTTCCTTTTAGTCTATTCAAACTGACCACATTTCAAAGAAAACAAGCACTCATTATGATCAGGTGTGGCCAAAATAGTGGGTGCAGCCAACACAGCTGAACACACTTAACGAGACAGAGGATAGAGAGAGTTTTGTTGACGCTGAGAACGGAATGTATATGTTTTTATAATAATAATCATTATGGAATGTTACAAATGTTCTATTGGTATGTTTTCTTAATGTTCTGAGAACATTAATTTAAATAGAACCATAAGGAAACCTGAAGAAAACGTTATGCTAAAGTACTGTACAAGTTTGTATGCAAAATAACAATAGGACAACCAACCTCTCACCAAGCTCTAAGAAACATATGGTTCTCAGAATGTTATGTGCTCGCTTGGAAGGAATTAAGGAAATACAATAACCCCAGCTGTCTGTACCTTGAATCCTCCACAGGTGGCGCAGATGGTTAGGAGGGTTTTGGAGGCAGTGGCTTGGGAACTGCTGCATATCTGATAGGAGTCTGGATGTTGACTGTCACTAGAGGGCGCCACCCCGCTCTTACTCTCCTCTGAGTGGCCCTGTAAGAGATCAGCCATCGAGCGCCTCGCAACAGTGTCCGAGCGACCCCCGAGAGGACCCTCTTTTTCCCTCTGTACTGACTTACATGATGGGTGTGATTGGGGTGAACTACCCGCCTGGTCCTTAGATGTTGTGGAGGTCTGATGCCTCCTGGCCCCTCCTGTTCCCCCCTGCAGTAGATTCCGGGGGGTGTCGTAGAGGTATCTCAGTGACGTGGGTACCTGGTACTCCTGTCCTGGGGCTGGGGGGCATGTACAGGGGGCCAGGTCCAGGTGAGGGGGCAGGCTGAGCATGGAGCCAAAGTCATCCCCCCCAGAACCAATGTCCAGGCTACCTGCATAGGAGGAGAAACTCCCAGAGTAGGAGGAGTGGCTTCCTGTGGCGATGCCGCTGTCGGATGAGCTCTGTCGACCAATCTCCTGCAGCTGCCGGGACCGAGGGGGCTTGGCTACTGCACGAGCTCCACCCACCTGGATGACGGACAGTTTATCATCGGCCTGTAAGGCCACCTTGGGCCCAGACTGGCCAATGATGGTCTCTGTGGGGGCGGAGCTTGTTGTGACGGGCTCAGTCCAAATGGCCAGCCGGCTGCCGATGCTGGAGTCTGATTGGCTGGTGTCGGAGGTGTCAGAGGAGCCTGATATGCTGCGGTCGTCTCCCGCCACAGACAGACCATACGTGGAGGAGGCTTCCAAAACCACATAAGAAAACAGATTATTTATTCTACAAAAACAAAACTATTACTTATACACCTTATCTACACAAGCACATCAATAAAGCATAACATCAGATTCTCCAAAATAGGTCTCCTCACTTGTCTGACTGGTAGTCACAGTCACAATACTCACAATAAATCAACAACATAAGACACATTTATACATGACGCTATAGAAACTTGCTTTTAGAAAGTTACGATAATGCAACAAGCACCATTACTGGGCAATGTATCATTTCCCATGGATTAGCCATGGAGAATACTAACTCTAATACATGTTCCATAAATTGTTGAAGGAAGATGAATGGTGAGTAGTGGATGCTGGTGTCCCTTTTGTCACTCATAAACTATATTGTAGTAGTATGTTCATTAGCCCATTGTTAATACAATCCCTCCAAAAAGGTGCATGTCAGCAGTCAAGTTTTCAAGATAGAGTACTTTCAGGACAGCGGAATGACTGTGATGGTTTTGCATTGAAGGACAGGTTCATTCTAATGGCTGGAATAGACTGAACGGTGAGGTAACGCACCTGTGCTGCTCTGGTGAGACAGCATGCTAAGGCGTTTCTCCAGCTCCTGGGCCTCATGGTTCACCCTCTCCTCAGAGTAGGCCTGGTTGGCGGCGGCGTTGGGGTCTATCGGCGTGAAACACAACGGTATTCATGTTACTTTACCTTTATTTTAATAGTAGTCAACAACAATACATAGTATCAATAACACACCATAGCAATGATAAAGTAATTCCAATAAACAATATTCTACTGCTCTTTGGTCATTTACTACAGTATTCTAAAATAATATATCCGTTTATGCAGGCCCTTGTGAGACAATTCAGTGGAAAGGACAAAATTCTGTTTTATGTTTGTTGATTAATAGTCGTAAATCTTGATAGGAGGCCTAATGATAATCGTATACATAGTTATCTGTGAGGAGAGGTTAACCTTGGGTGCCTTTCTGATGTCACAGTGACATGGGATCAAAAGAGTGACGCAGAGTGTCTCGTATTGAGGCTCGGATGCATCCAGTTTTCAGGGGAAATGGAAAGAGAGCCTGTGACGTGACTTCCCCTTTTGGACGTTAACAAGGCAACACTCTATCTTAACTCCTCCTCCACATTGACTGGATTGGTTCAACAGTGCAGAAGAGAACATCCCCTGACAGGACTAGAAAGAAAGAAGCGCTGCTCAGGCGTTCATTTTCTGCCTGCTGCATTAGGTGCATGAGGTGACACTGGGAAAGATGTGCACATAAATCACCAGTGTGCCAATGAATCCTTGAGGGGCCGCTGTGATGAGGGTGATTACATGTCCCGGAATGTGTGGCAGAGTCCCGCATTTTAACGCTTCGTCCCGTGTCCCACAACCAAACAATCATGTACCACATTTTATCATAACAGTTCTAACACCTTTCAATTTTTTTTGTATTTGTTCCATATTTTAGTCAGGCATTCTAACATGTCTCTTTTGCAAAAGAGAGGAAGAGGCAAAGAGAGAGGTTTCACTCCCCCAAATCTGTCCAAAATAAGCACAATCCTCCCAGACCTCGACTAAAGCATCCGCCAACTCCTGGACAGCCTGTGGTACAATGTGGCGTTGGTGGATGGAGCGAGACATGATGTCCCAGATGTGCTCAATTGGATTCAGGTCTGGGGAACGGGCGGGCCAGTCCATTGCATCAATTCCTTCCTCTTGCAGGAACTGCTGACACACTCCAGCCACATGAGGTCTAGCATTGTCTTGCATTAGGAGGAACCCAGGGCCAACCGCACCAGCATATGATCTCACAAGGGGTCTGAGGATCTCATCTCTGTACCTAATGGCAGTCAGGCTACCTCTGGCGAGCACATGGAGGGCTGTGCGGCCCCCCAAAGAAATGCCACCCCACACCATAACTGACCCACCGCAAAACCGGTCACGCTGGAGGATGTTTCAGGCAGCAGAACGTTCTCCACGGCGTCTCCAGACTCTGTCACGTCTGTCACATGTGCTCAGTGTAAATCTGCTTTCATCTGTGAAGAGCACAGGGCGCCAGTGGCGAATTTGCCAATCTTGGTGTTCTCTGGCAAATGCCAAACGTCCTGCACGGTGTTGGGCTGTAAGCACAACCCCCACTTGTGGACGTCGGGCCCTCATACCACCCTCATGGAGTCTGTTCCTGACCATTTGAGCAGACACATGCACATTTGTGGCCTGCTGGAGGTCATTTTGCAGGGCTCTGGCAGTGCTCCTCCTGCTCCTCCTTGCACAAAGAAGAAGGTAGCGGTCCTGCTGCTGGGTTGTTGCCCTCCTACGGCCTCCTCCACGTCTCCTGATGTACTGGCCTGTCTCCTGGTATCGTCTCCATGCTCTGGACACTACGCTGACAGACACAGCAAACCTTCTTGCCACAGCTCGCATTGATGTGCCCTCCTGGATGAGCTGCACTACCTGAGCCACTTGTGTGGGTTGTAGACTCCGTCTCATGCTACCACTAGAGTGAAAGCACCGCCAGCATTCAAAAGTGACCAAAACATCAGCCAGGAAGCATAGGAACTGAGAAGTGGTCTGTGGTAACCACCTGCAGAAACACTCCTTTAATGGGGGTGTCTTGCTAATTGCCTAGAATTTCCACCTGTTGTCTATTCCATTTGCACAACAGCATGTGAAATTTATTGTCAATCAGTGTTGCTTCCTAAGTGGACAGTTTGATTTCACAGAAGTGTGATTGACTTGGAGTTACATTGTGTTGTTTAAGTGTTCCGTTTATTTTTTTGAGCAGTGTATATCATAAGGATGTGGTACCGGAGATGTTAAACACTTCTCCAATCGTTGTTGAGATATGATATTCTGCACAGCATAAGGTGAGACGTAGGCCAATGTCATCGTCAACCAATCAAATCCTTTCGGTCGAGAGGACAGTTAAAGCAGCATGCTTCTGAGGAAGAGTTACGGAAGTAAGTAAACATCCGTATTAGACTGAAAATATATATAAGGTGATTAAACTGAAAACGTGTAAAGTAATTTTTTCAAACTTGAGGCTCTCCATTCTCATTTAACATATTCGCTGCTACTTCACTCTGCTACTTCACTCTGCTACTTCACTCAATCCAATTTTCAGTCTCCCTCCCTAACTGTTTTAAATTCACTGAGACTGACCAGAATATTCCCAGATATTACTTCAATTAGCTTGTTTGGGCTTTTTGTGTGTGTGTGTGTGGGGGGGGGGGGGGGGGGGGAGAAAACGGACCTTAAACGAAGTCAAACCGAAAGGTAATACCTGAACGTATCCAATAAGAATAGAGATGTTTGTGTTCCTATGCAAATCCTTTTGCTACGGTGTGCCTTACTGAACATGACCCAGTACTGAGTGCTATCGTGCTATCGTTATTCTGTCACGATGCCCTCTATCTGTGAGGGTGAATACGCCAGGCCTTTAGTGAGGTAATACAGAACAGGGTCACACAGGGGTACACCTTGCTGTTTGTGCAACACTACATGTGTTTATTAATAGCACTGCTTGCCACGTGGCCCCTGTGGTACGCGTAATGGAGATGGTGTGGCTATGGATCATTAGTACCGCGCCGAGGATCTAATGTAAGTTACCTTAGTCCCAACCCAAGGTCAGCTGTTATTGCTAAGTTACATTGATTTCCTGGTCAACCAATATGTTGCCAAGGGTCATTTCCAAGGGTCATTGTCATTTTGATTGTGCAAGTAGTGTGGAAAATGACATACAAATGGCAAAAGACTCGCATGAGAATTTCAAAAGGATTGCCATTAATGTGATACCGGCATATCTATCAGTTCCCGAAAGGACTGCAATCAACAAGATGTAACAGCTGACATCTGCTTCAGCTTCTTGTCAACAACCATGTTCCCTTTGCATGAGAAGGGACAGTGGTGTTTACAGGAGAGTAGGGATATTAGAAACACACACACAGAGAGAGAGAGAGAGAGAGAGAGAGAGAGAGAGAGAGAGAGAGAGAGAGAGAGAGAGAGAGAGAGAGAGAGAGAGAGAGAGAGAGAGAGAGAGAGAGAGAGAGAGAGAGAGAGAGAGAGAGAGAGAGAGAGAGGGGGGGGCAAAGCAAGGGGAAAATGTGAAAGAGACAAAGAGAGAGGCACAGAGTGTGTGCTTTTGGTGGTGGGGTTGGGGGCGCAGTGACACAGGAATCCTGGGGATGAGGTTACACACATGCCCAGAGTGATTAGAAGGGTTTGGTGTGCTCTGCTTGTGTGAACTGTGACTTTGACCTCCCGCTCTCCCTCTGACATCGTCCCCTGCTATTTATTCTACTACAGGCAACAATAATAGGAGATGAGCTCAATGCCTGATTGGCCGAGAGGATGTGTGAAACCAGGAACACCCAGTGGGACAAGCCACAGCTGCAGTGCCCACCCTAACCCCTACTGTACCTCTCTCACGGCGCGAAAGACTATACAGAGGTGACTGGATTGAATTTGCTGCTATAATTACAGTTATTACAGTGGTTATCCTATTACATATGTATAAGGTGGCCCCGTTGTATACGCTGCTTGCGGTACAGTTAGTCCAGTGGTTATCAAATTATATTCACTAATATTATAGTCTGTACCCAGCTAATCCAATTATGTATATAACAGCTGTCAGTCATAATGCTGCTGGATCAAAGTACATTGGATGGAATCCATGGGTCTCAGAGTAACAACCTCTGGAAGTGGCTGCATTCCAGAAAGCACATGGTGGGCCATTATTATAGTGAGGATAAATCCCACACAAAGTATCTCTTGAAGAACACTTGTTTGAATTAAGACAGCAAGTGTTCGATTAAAGTGTTTGCCAAATCAGAAGGCGAAAGGGCAATGGATAATATCCCTCTACATAACTTACCTCAGAATGACCACAAGGATACATTAAGGCTACATTTCATCCATATTCTCCATTTAAATGCCCAGAAATTTGATAAAAATACTCCTAACTCCCATATGTCATGTACTATAAATTCACCACCCTGGTCTGTATGTACTTGTTTGGGCAAGCCGTATAGCCAGCAGTAAACACCTTTGGTACTGACCAGGCAGGATTGGCCTCAGTCCAAAAGGGCCTCTGGTGGGGGAGATGCCCCTGACGATGCAGTCGAACAGAAAGCTGATCTGCTCTCCCTCCATGGACGATAGGAAGAAGACGCCAGCCCCTGTAGGAAACACACATAGTCCGCCGGCTTAATGTCACATTTCGCTCTTTAGATAGAATGTTTTACCACACCCCTCTGGGTCAATTATAACTGGATGGAAGTAGTGTACAGAGATACATCTTTGTACTGGCCAGTTGGCACACAAGCGCACTAATAGCTAGCACCCACTCATTTTGTTTGCAGACTGAATGGACATCACCTTGGATTGTCATCCATCTGGTAATTGACATCCATTTCAACTGAGCCTGATACTGAAATAAGAGCAGCATTGAACTTCTTTAGATATTAAAAAAATGCTGAGGTGAATTAAATGATGTTAACCCACTACATTCCAGAATACAGATATATGATCTTAATTTGAGCCAGTTTGCTGCAGCAGGAAAATATTCATGCAACAATTTCAAAGATTTTACTGAGTTACAGTTCATACAGGGAAATCAGTCAATTGAAATAAATTCATTAGGCCCTAATCTATAGATTTCACATGACTGGGAATACAGATGAGCATCTGTTGGTCACAGATACTTTTAAAAAACAAGGTAAGGCCAGTGATCAGAAAACCAGTCAGTATCTGGTAACCACCATTTGCCTCATGCAGCGTGACACATCCCTTTTGCATAGAGTTGATCAGGCTATTGATTGTGACCTGTGGATTGTTGTCACACTACTCTTCAAAGGCTATGCGAAGTTGGTGGATTTTGGCAGGAACTGGAACATGCTGTCATTATCGTCAATTTAGAGCATCCTAAACATGCTCAATGGGTGGCATGTCTGCGAAGTATGCAGGCCATGGAAGAACTGGGACATTTTCAGCTTCCAGCAATTGTGTACAGATCCTTGCGACATGGGGCTGTGCATTATCATGCTGAAATATGAGGTCATGGCACTGGATGAATGGCAAGACAATGGGCTTCAGGATCTCGTCACAGGATCTCTATGCATTCAAAATGACATTGCTTAAATTAAATTGTGTTCATGTTCAGACACTACTCTAGTTCGTGTATTCACTTTGTTTGTTCATATTAAACTCACCGACTGCACCTGCTTCATGACTCCCTGCGTCTTTGTCACACAATGTGTTGTGTGACAAAACTGCACATTTTAGAGTAACCTTTTATAGTACCCGGCACAAGGTACACTTGTGTGATGACCATGCTATTTAATCAGCTTCTTGATATGGCTTACCTGTCAGGTGGATGGATTATCTTGGCAAAGGAGAAATGCTCACGAACAGGGATTACGTCGACAACATTTGAGAGAAATAAGCTTTTTGTGTGAATGGAACATTTCTGGGATCTTTCATTTCAGGTCATGAAAAATGTAACCAACCCTTTACATGTTGTGTTTATATTTTTGTTCAGTGTAGTATGTGGATTAAAATTAATAGCCATTTTCTGTAGGTAAATCAAGTCTTTAGAAGCCTTTTCAAACCTTAAATACATGACAAATGTGCATTTCCTGCTGTGATCAAATTCAGATCCTACATCTGTATGCTAAATAACCTAGGCTAAATAAAGCCTCACACAACACGAATGAACGGTCAAAATTCTAAATCTCTCATATACAGCTCCGGTTACTCAAAATGTCAAATGAAAAGTATAAAGGTGGTAAAGGGTACAAGGGTGTGAGGGTTAATGGGTCAGGAACTCTCCTGCCCTCTTGCCATTCCCAAGCCCAAGACACACCAGGGGGTGTCACCAAGAGGGTCTTTCTGTCACCTGGTCGTCGTGAGACCACCCACCACAGAGCTACCCCCTGTCGCATGTTTTAGATGCCACCGACCCTAAGAAGGGGTCAGAGGTTAGCAGCTAAAACCACTCAGATGTTTACACTGAGGGGGACTCAAGACATATGTTTCAACTAGTGGCGGTCGGTGCCGTTTAAGATGAGGGAGGATGATCATTTTTTTAATGAGCATCGCCTTATTTCTATTACAGCATATTGGATGACTGTCATTCATATTCCATTCACCCAGCTCAATGTAACATCGATAGGTTTAGACTACTACATGATCCTCAAATTGTCCCTATACCCATCATGAAGTTGCTACAACCTATCCTATGAATGACAGTTTACAACATACTGTAAGTGCACAGATCGAGAGAAATTTGAAGGTGACAGACACTTACACATTCAATACTGCCTTGCACAATCTTGCCTGCGTTTAGCTGATCTAGGGTGTAATCAGTCCAGCAGTTGCAAACGAGAGTTTCTATTGAACAAATTCAGTTATGTTTATCTCCGTTTTGTTCCATTTGCTTACGTTTAACGGATGTTTTTCAACAGAATTGGAGGAATAAATACGTCCCTGATCACACACAAACACATTTCACTTTCATAGCAGCCAGCCAGATCGTTGTATAATTCCTTCTTGCATCTACGCCACAGTGTATAAAGGATTTTGGAGACAGGCGTAGGAATACACAATAGGGGTTTTTCATACACCCATAACAAACACATATACAAAAACACTGGGCTGTACCCAAACAAAAGGGTGAGGGTAAATGAGGGTAACACCACGGGACAATACCCGTAATACACAATATATATATATAGCATGCAGCATAACAGCTGCACCAACGCATAGGAACGCACAGCACCAGCGGACATAGGAACAATAACCGACAAAGACAGAGGGAACAGAGGGCACATATATAACATACTAATCAGGGGAAATGGGAACCAGGTGTGTATAATCAGACAAGACAGTCCGGGGTTGATGATAATGAATCCCATTCAGTGAAGCCTAGAAAGTCTGTGACGTAGACCTCCCGGAACTGGTGAACAGAATGAGCATCAGTACCGGGGGGGATACGTGACTCAGGAGGCTGGTGAGGGGAAGACGCTTCATAATAATGTCTGGAACAGAGCGAATGAAATTGCATCAAACACATAGAAACAATGTGTTTGATTTATTTCATAACATTCCACTGATAACGCTCCAGCCATTACTACGAGACAGTCCTCCCCAATTAAGATGCCACCAACCTCCTGTGATCGACACGGTCTCTTCCTCACACCTTTTCCCTTTGCTTGTGGACACACAGCTTAGATAGTTGTCACCATATTAGCTAACGTCAAGTCAATAACATAGCTACTATAACTAATGCCTTAGTAAATTCGCTACAATCATGCAGTACAGTGTACAGTTAGCAAGCAGTTTAGCAGTTACACCGGCGAGCCCCGGTGGCAATAAATTAATAAAGCCAAAAGCTTACCGTGACTTGGAAGAGTTCTAGAGTTGGATAACCATTGTCAGCTAGGTAACATATCATCCCTCTGTTTGAGCAGGGTGTTTGAGTAGGCTCAACTAGCTAGCTGGAAGTGGGTGGGAGCCTCCTAGGTTTTGTATTGAAGTCAATGTACCCAGAAGAGGATGGAAACTAGCTGTCCTCCGGCTAAACCACGGTGCTACCCTACAGAGTGCTGTTGAGCCTACTGAAGACCTCCATTGAAAACAGTGTGTTAAATTCAGTTATTTGGTGACGTGAATATATTTAGTATAGTGTTATCTAAAAAGGATAACTTTTGAAATGTTTCACTATTTAAATGTTTATGAAATTCACTGAGGGGGATGGTCCTCCCTTTCCTCCAATGAAGAGCCTCCACTGTTTACAACATCTCCTGTCTGCAGTAATCTGTTGTCAAATATCATCTGGTTCTGAATAAAATGGCCAATTCAAAATACTAGTTGACTTGAGTATCATTTACAGTATAAATGGGTTCAACAGATGCAATGTCTACTACTGCATCGATTTATTTCCGTACTTGAGTGAAAAGTCATCTGTCATTGAGTGGTGCTTTGAATGAATGAGTGGAATGAGTGGTGCTTTGAGGACAACTCAAGGCTCTGGCTGCAACAAAGACAACAAGCAACAGGTGAGATAACTAACTTCCTTAATAATGACATCATAAAAAGGTTTCAACAAAGCTACACAGCACACATCACACCATCCCCACCCCCACCCTAACGTGATGGACCTCTCCACTTCTACCTAATAATGTCTGAACCATAGTAGCAAACCAGGGAGCCGCCATTCGGTGCGGGGATAGGGTTTTAGACTGGCGTGTAAATAAGTTCTGCAGCGAAGGAATTGTCTGTAGAGCTCCGAGACAAGATTGTTTCGAGGCACAGATCTGGGGAAGGGTACAAAATAAATTCTGCGGCATTGAAGGTCCCCAAGAACACAGTCTCCATCATTCTTAAATGGAAGAAGTTTGGAACCACCAAGACTTCCTAGAGCTGGCCGCCCGGACAAACTGAGAAATCGGAAGAGAAGGGCCTTGGTCAGGGAGGTGACCAAGAAACCGTTGGTCACTCTGACAGAGCTCCATAATTCCTCTGTGGAGATGGGAGAACCTTCTAGAAGGACAACCATCTCTGCAGCACTCCACCAATCAGGCCTTCATGGTAGAGAGGTGAGACGTAAGCAAATCCTCAGTAAAAAGGCACATGACAGACAGTTTAGAGTTTGCCAAAAGGCACCTAAAAGACTCTCACATGAGAAACATGATTCTTTGGCCTGAATACCAAGCATCACGTCTGGAGGAAACCTGGCACCATCCCTACGGTGAAGCATGGTGGTGGCAGCATCATGCTGTGGTGATGTTTTTCAGCGGTAGGAACTGGGAGACTAGTCAGGAACGAGGGAAAGATGAACGGAGCAAAGTACAGAGAGATCCTTGATGAAAACCTGCTCCAGAGCGTTCAAGACCTCAGACTGAGGCGAAGATTCACTTTCCAACAGGACAAGTCTCTGAATGTCCTTGAGTGGCCCAGCCAGAGCCCAGACTTGAACCTGATTTAACATCTCTGGAGAGACCTGAAAATAGCTGTGCGGCGACGCTCCCCATCCAACCTGACAGAGCCTGAGAGGATCTGCAGAGAAGAATGGGAAAACTCCCCAAATACAGGTGTGCCAAGCTTGTAGCGTCATACCCAAGGAGACTCGAGACTGTAATCGCTGTCAAAGGGGCTTCAACAAAGTACTGAGTGAAGGGTCTGAATAATTATGTAAATGTCATATTTCCGGGATTGTTGTTTTTTTTGCAAAAATGTCTAAAAACCTGGTGTTGCTTTGTCATTGTGGAGTATTGTGTGTAGATTGTGTGTAGATAAAACAACAACATATATTTTAGAATAAGGCTGTAATGCAACAAAATGTGGAAAAAGTGATAGGGTCTGAATACTTTCTGAATGCACTGTAGATCCCATGTGCACACAAACACACGCACATTTTTCCCCATCTTTAAAAAAAGGGATGTGCTTTCCTTTTTTTACGACGCATGGATTGGAAAACTCTCCCCGATGTGACCTTCACGATATTAAGTTGTGCCTCTAGTGGAAGACTGAATGGAGCTAAATAAATCACGGTTCACATACTGGAGTCTCGTGTTTCCAGTGGATCGTGTGTATTAATATTGATTTCTTCAGCTATGTGGCGTACTTTGCGTGCCTGTCGGTGTCCACTCCAGGTGTTGACACGCGTCCATTCCCCCTCTAACGGTTTTGTGTTTATTCCAGGAAGTAAACTGCAAAATACCATACCGCAAATCACATACCCATGTTTCAGATATGTAAATGAACTTAAAGCGCTCTCTGACTTCTCAAGTATGACTTCTCATGGACTTTTTTATATTTACAGATGAAGTCTTGCTGGACCAAGGCTAACTGAGATTGGATTTCTATTCAAAGCCTGCAAGCTTAGTGAAACAAAATCGCCTATGACACCAAGTCCTTTATCTCATGTTGTTACCAAAGCAGATGCAATACACAATACTTCATATACACAACGATACATTTGTATGTTTCTGTCTCGCCAAACACCATTGAGCACATTTAATGTGAGTTGGCCCCAAGGAGAGCTACACTGGAGTCTGAAAAATGAAGAAACACCCAGCAACTCTGTTCATCCCTCTAGTCACTAGTCGTAGTTCCGACACTAATGTTCTCTGTCTGATTGATGCCAGCTCTTCCAACAGGGTAGAGGAATCTAAGAGTAAAAACCCATGGAAGTGTAATGATTTAATCCTCCGAAATGCCTAAACGTGTCTTTCATGCTCTCGATGAAAAAGTCCCGAAGAGCAGATCAATCATAGAAACATGTCAGTTAGACCAACTTGTGGTGTGATACAACAGGCTGAAAGAACAAGTCAACATACTCTGCATGTGAATGAGGTGTGAAACAAGGCAAATGTGTAGTTTGAATGCACTTCTGTAACTGTCCACTTTCCAGTCATTAAAATCCTCTCATCATCTTAGATCGATAAAATCAAGCCTTTTGTCCTTTCAAAGTAGGTCATCGGAAATAATAACAGTGTAACCTACAGAAAATGCCAGAGTGCCATTTGACTCCATCAACATTTTACTGTGGGGGGGGGGGATCATTCTCTCTTGCCACATACTGTTATGTACTGTGTTGGATTAGTATTCTTATGACTTCGCTCAAGCAGATGCATCCTCTTTCCTACCTCCATGGTACTTAATCAGATCACATAGACATAGATGTTTGTGCCAGTTCTTAGAAAACAGTCCAGGTCTAAACTTATTGGGTTTAGGTTCAAAGGATCCACATGCCCGAAGCCAAATGTCGAACTGGAAAGCACCAGTGACGATGCCATTCTTCTTTTTTCGTTAGGCAACAGAACAGCTCAATGGTTAATAGACGTAGCGCGACCACAACAGCAACATCAGTCAACTCACAGTAGCCGCAGCGTGTTCCCCCCTCAAAGACGAAGCCGTTTGGTACAGGTCCATATCTGCGTAGGTCCGGGAGGTTCCACTGACCGATGATAACAGGGGGGATGTCTCTGGCCAGAACCAGTAGGTTGTTACACAAGTGAAGGATTGCAGGCCCACTCTCCAACTTGGTGCCTGGTAAGATGCCAACGCTAAACCTATGGACTGGACAGAGAAGAGGAGAAGTTGAAAACCACTTAAACAAAAGACAATAAAAACAAATGAGGTCATTGACTTTATAAAAACGCATCCCATCATAGACTATGCCTCCCTCGGCTTTAATGGTAGGCAATAACTGTAGAGGGACAGAGAAAACTATTTAATTCCAAACATTATTGCTCCAGTATGGCTTTGATTTAATTGCACAATAAAAAGAAGGGGAAACAGTTGAGCGCATTGAGAGTGAGATCAGTAAGCTGAATTAAGAACAGAGTAGAGCTCAGATCCGAAACCCAAACGTAATCAATCAGAGCCTGTCACTAACAACAATGTAATGGACTCAATATTTCCGTTAATGAGCAACATAAGAGGAAAGACGGGCCTGGCCAGAGTAGGAACATGTGTTGTGTGTCTGTTTATCTATTTGTTTTAAGCGGTGTGTGTGTGTGTGTGTGTGCGTGCGCGTGCATGTGAATTGTAAGTGTTTGAGAAACAGGGATTGTGTATGTGCATAGGTTGGAGTTCCTCGATGCTAAACAGTAACTACATTAAAACACATGACTGATAGCAGTGAGTAAACTCTGATAGGTGAGAGATTGATGGCTTCGATGATGAAAAAATGTCGGCCAGTCCCGTCACATCAACGCTCAGTTTAAGAGATTCATGGGGTGACACAACTCACAACAAAAGCGCTGGCACACAGCAGACCTCAGCCATGGGCTGGCAGGTGACATTTCTACGTGCCTGGACACACTTCAGACCAGAGCACGACAATCAGTACACACTCACACACACAGTGGAACACATACACAGTGGAGTGGAACAGACACACATTGGCATACACATTGTACACACACACACACACACACAAATTGGCGTAAACTTTGGACACACAGACACACACAGCACAGGGCAGCTGTGATATGTTCGCCTGACCGTTCCAATTATACTCCACACAATATATGAATTACCTCTGTGATTTGTGACCTCTTTTACACTCATTTGTTCCACAACACAAATCAGTTGGACTCTGTGGAGTAATTGAGATTCCTACAAAATCTGACTTGCATTAATAAACATTCAAAACAACACCAGAACATCGAAAAGTCGAAGCAGATGTAAATGAATAGGTATTTCCAGGTGCTGACAGGGATATCATCAGACACAACCCGTTATAACCTTTGTTTCCACACTAAATCAGTTATGAAACTGACATCTAAAACACCTCACTATAACATTATTTGGTTTGATGCCCATGTTACATGAATCCATATTACACAACACATGGGTCACCCAGAAGAGCATGTAATTGGAGAACACTGTCAACAGGGACCTACGCATCAGACTACCTGCTGCCTATGCTGTAGCAGATATCGATGTGCCAGGTCAAGTTATACCAAGCTGATTGGACGCAGCGCCTCACAGAGTAATACATATTATCCACTACCTACCTGGTGGCATAACACTTTCTTAGCCCCAGGCTTTGTTTTGGCCCCATGTTGATTCAACCACGGAAACACAAAAGCCTAAGACTTTGGGCCAAAACCTTTTGGAAGTTAAAACTTCGAAGTGGAAAAGACCTATGGTTTTGCACACCTATTCATTTATTCTTTGGTTCTAAAAAAAAAAAGAAGGGAAAAAAATAAAAAAAGAAGGCGGATCTAGGTACAAAAACAAAACCCCAAATGAATTAACGCTCCCAAAAGGGATGTTTGGTTGTTAACAACTTCAGAAAAGAAAGTGTCCTACCTTCACCAAGACTGTAGCGGATGCGGATATCCCAGGCCAGCAGAGCCTCCTTGCCGTCGAAGCCCAGCACAGCAACCTGGCCCAGGCAGAGGATAGCCAGCGTGTAGTTTACCCCCTCATAGGAGAGACCTGTCTCCAGTCCACAGATATCCTCCAAGGTGATGCTGCCCTTCTCCCGGTGGCCGTGGGCTTTATCCGACTTGTCTTTGTAGACGAGAAGTACCAAACAGTCTAGGAAAATGGGGAGAAAAAAAGAGAACATAACAAAAACCTTACAATTGACAAAATACTGATGGTCTGTAACATACAGGTTCTGTTTTCTGGACACAGACGACAACTTAAAAGTATGTTCAAAGGAAACCTCCAATGAAAGTGCTTTTTAGTCCAGGACTAGTCTTAATCTGTGTCCAGGAACCTAGCTCACGGTCTAAAAACAGTCCTAGTTGTTGGTGAATGTTGAGGCTAGGTATTTTATTTATTTTATTTCACCTTTATTTAACCAGGTAGGCTAGTTGAGAACAAGTTCTCATTTGCAACTGCGACCTGGCCAATATTAAGCATAGCAGTGTGAACAGACAACACAGAGTTACACATGGAGTAAACAATTAACAAGTCAATAACACAGTAGAAAAAAAGAGAGTCTATATACATTGTGTGCAAAAGGCATGAGGAGGTAGGCGAATAATTACAATTTTGCAGATTAACACTGGAGTGATAAATGATCAGATGGTCATGTACAGGTAGAGATATTGGTGTGCAAAAGAGCAGAAAAGTAAATAAATAAAAACAGTATGGGGATGAGGTAGGTAAAATTGGGTGAGCCATTTACCGATAGACTATGTACAGCTGCAGCGATCAGTTAGCTGCTCAGATAGCAGATGTTTGAAATTGGTGAGGGAGATAAAAATTCTCCAACTTCAGTGATTTTTGCATTTCGTTCCAGTCACAGGCAGCAGAGAACTGGAACGAAAGGTGGCCAAATGACGTGTTGGCTTTAGGGATGATCAGTGAGATACGCCTGCTGGTAAACGTGCTACGGGTGGGTGTTGCCATCGTGACCAGTGAACTGAGATAAGGCGGAGCTTTACCTAGCATGGACTTGTAGATGACCTGGAGCCAGTGGGTCTGGCGACG
The DNA here is from genome assembly GCF_021184085.1 of Oncorhynchus gorbuscha. Classification (NCBI taxonomy): domain Eukaryota; kingdom Metazoa; phylum Chordata; class Actinopteri; order Salmoniformes; family Salmonidae; genus Oncorhynchus; species Oncorhynchus gorbuscha. The sequence goes on along the minus strand of NC_060193.1, from coordinate 26,656,074 downwards.
AATATGTAGCGAGCGCCAGCCGACTAGAGCATACAGGTCGCAGTGGTGGGTGGTATAAGGTGCTTTAGTAACAAAACGGATGGCACTGTGATAAACTGCATCCAGTTTGCTGAGTAGAGTGTTGGAAGCTATTTTGTAGATGACATTGCCGAAGTCGAGGATCGGTAGGATAGTCAATTTTACCATGGTAAGTTTGGCGGCGTGAGTGAAGGAGGCTTTGTTGCGGAATAGAAAGCCGACTCTAGATTTGATTTTAGATTGGAGATGTTTGATATGAGTCTGGAAGGAGAGTTTACAGTCTAGCCAGACACCTAAGTACTTATAGATGTCCACATATTCTAGGTCGGAACCATCCAGGGTGGTGATGCTAGTCGGGCGTGCGGGTGCAGGCAGTGAACAGTTGAAAAGCATGTATGACAGGAACTTAAATACAACCAGAAAAGTGTGTTATAAATTGAGTTACCATAGTACTGAGAAACTTTCCGGGGAATAGGGTGAAGTGAGAATCAATTTGAGCTTTTAAAAAACAGGTATTCCTTGAACAGTTAGGCAAAAAAGTTAAACGTGTATTGTATTGTATCGTAACACATCGTCCTATACTGTATTATATTGCACTGTACTAAATTGAAGTGTAGTGTACTGTACTGACTGTTCGGATGTGAGAGGACGAGATGGGGAGGGGAAAAAAAAGAGAGAGAAAAGTAACATTAGATGTCAGTTCTTCAGTGGATCCCTGCTGTCTAGGGAAGAAATTTGGCTGAAATAAATGGTCCAAAAGATCAAAAGGACTCTGACTTCACTATAAAATCCTGGAATGCTACACTCAACACAATAACTCCATAAGCAACATTTGCACTTTCAGCCAGCCTGTTGACAGCACCTGGCTCCTGTAAGACATGGCTAAATCCCATTATAGGCCTATGCCATTTAAAACATGCTGATTGTTCTCTAGTCCAGTCTCATCATCACTCAAGGCGATAAAACGATAACAGGCCTACTGTAAGTACCAGTACCCTTTGACACGGCATGAAAGTCAGAGGGTAGCCTACAGATATCTTGAATGCTTGGCATTTACTGTGGCTGTACAGGCACGGTGAAGATAGACAGTAGTCGGTGACGGAGGCCTCCTCGCACCTCTCTTTGGCACTTTCGAAGTACAATCACAGTGTCAACTGACAAAACAAGACCTTTTATTATCTCTGTCACATACACACTGGCGCCAAGCGCACGCACACACACACACACACACACACACACACACACACACACACACACACACACACACACACACACACACACACACACACACACACACACACACACACACACACACACACACACACACACACACACACACACACACACACACAGCTCACGCATGACTGTGGACAGCTGAGATAACAGGGACTTCAAAGGGACGAGGAATGGTTGCATCCAACCTCGGCCTAGTCCATTAAACACCTAGGGACGGTCAGAGCCCAGATAGGCAAAGAGAAGGAGGCTATAGTGTAACACAATATGGCTGCTCCATCTATTTCCACTGCGGTTGCATAATCAAAGTGCGGAAGAGCACGAAAGCCCATGTCTTTTTGAGTTACCCCACTTTAAAGCATGAAATGTCAGTCAATGGTGCAAAACAGTTGGCGCCCGCTGCCCTACAAGTCTTCAATGCGTGCAAATGATTTCCATTGGAGAATAGTAGGCTATTCATGTGGTATCCCAGAATCACAATAAGATGCACTGAAGAAAAGTCAACACTTCCCTAGAGTGCATTATCTGAACATATAATAAATAAACACAATAATTATAACATAGTAAGGGTAATCACTTCCAATCAGAAGACTATAGTTTAAATTCTTTATAATTAAAGACATTTTACTATAGGCCTACATTTTCTACATTGTATTTACAGCTTAATTGACTGATATTCATGGTTATAAACCAGTTATACCCTGAAGAAGGCACAGTGATTCCCGAAACGTTGGCGTTTTAACCAATTACTTGGGAGTTTATACATATGGATGTGCGACTCTGTTTTTATACACCAGTTATGAACACACGCTGCAGAAGCGTCTGTAAATGTAGCCTAGTAGCCTACCAGAACACATGAACTTTAATACATGGGCCACCGGGATAGCCTAAGTTCTGAATGAGCAACCTGAAATTCAAACCTATCTGATATCAGCACAGTGGCCTATGCATGAGAACATATTTCATTCCATGGCATGCAGTAATGAAACTTCGTTTCCAGTTGCTTTTCATTTGGGATGTTTAGTAAATGACAAGCATAAATTATTTATCAATTTACTAGGGTAGTAATAGACCACTGTAGAAAACTTCCGAATGAAATGGTTTTAAATTACCACATACATTTAACGAAGACAAACGTTGTAAAGCTGTGCGCTGTTATTCCAACAACGTGTATGGTATTACGCGCGTTGAAATGTCGAACAGAATGAGCGACGTACCTGCTACAGGCGATGGCTTGCGAAGTACGACCCACCTAGTCTTCCACTGAAAGAGATAAGCGTACAAAATAGACGCTAGCGTTAATATGCCGAATAACTTTGAAGCACATGGTAATTCAATTAATTATTTAGTTTTGTAAACACCTTTTTTCCATCTCTGAATTTGACATATCCTTCCACGACAACCGAATCCGTCATCTTCAGTCATGGTTCCAAACAGCTGCAGTGTCGCTGTCCCGTGCCCGAATGAGGGGTCACTTTCAAAATAGCTTTAGACTACTGGTGAGGGGCGCACACTCGTTTCGTGCACCCCCCTCTGGCACCAACACACAGAACCGCACACACCCAATTAAGACATTTTCCTGGATATTTTTTCAGCAGGTGATTTTTCAAGAGGTGAAGTTTAACCGAAATATAAGTATAATAAAATCTGCTTGCAATTGACTCTAAGATTAATTCCAATTAATAAAATATTAAATTGTTATTATCTGGGAGTGGTTCACTAAGACAGAAATAATGTACAGTTACAGGGACCCCTTCATCAAATTACGATTTTTCAAGACAGGTGGACATACACGTTTAACAACATTTAAAATGTTTATTCAGTCACAAAATAATATTTATTTCACAGTTGTGTAAATATCACTATTCTTCCACAGTATGTACACATCGTACATATAAAAAATACCAGCGGTAATGTCCATTTATTTAGACTTGGGCTTGCGCTTGATAATTGTGTTGATCCAGTTCACATAGTTAACGACTTTGGTGTAGACGCCAGGCTTCCCAGTCTTTCCACAGCCATCGCCCCAGCTGATAACTCCATACAGGAAGCTGACATCATCCTTCACACAAGCCAGGGGGCCTCCTGAGTCACCCTGGGGGAACACACATACACAGACACACACACACATACACGCACACACACACACAAACAACAAACAATGAGTCATCCCCTTGAAACTTTATATTACACACACCAATATAAACCAATTCCATTCCTACCTAAACACAATATTTGTCATTACAACCCATAAACAAGGTGGGAAGTTAACCATAGCTTTATATTAAAGAGAAAGCAACTGAAGGCCATGCAATTCTTACAGCAGCCTCCATGTGCATGTTCTGTGAACCAAAAGCGCCACTAGCATTTTGGGGGCAGTAAGCTAGATTTGGTTGGGGCCCCCTCACCCCCACCCCCATCTTGAGGGCAAAACATTTTAGTGGCCTCCATTTTGACGGCGGAGTGAACAATTGCAGCATTAAAGTTCATGTCCTGCAATTCTACAAATGTTTCCATAGAGCATAGGGAAAAATGTGTATAGGCAGAGCTGCTTGTTCTGTAAACTTTGCCCAGTGGTTCCTCCATATTATACAGTATATATATTTTTATTTTATGTTATTTAACTAGGCAAGTCAGTTAAGAACAAATTCTTATTTACAATGACGGACTACCCTGGCCAAACCTGGACGACGCTGGGCCAATTGTGCGCAGCCCTATGGGACTCCCAATCACGGCCGGATGTGATTCAGCCTGATTCACACAATACACATCGTTATCTCATGGCTGGCTGTACCATCTACAAGAAAACATGATCTAAATCATTCTATTTCAATTTGGGTCCAGAGAGCCCATGATCTATGCACCATTACCTGGCAGGCATCCACACATCGGTTGGTCCCGGCACAGACCATGTTGGAGGTCACATGGTTGCCGTAGACTTCAGGCAGGTTACACCTCTCAAACGGGACAATCCTCACCCCGGCCTCCTGCAGGTTGGTGTATTTATTTGCCTCTTTGGAAAAACAAGACCAACAAATCAGTAATGAAAGGGATATAGTCATATACTATAAGCATTTGGTCATATGGAAACAGTGTCATCCATGAGACATTCATGTAAAGACATGAATAGGAAGGAGGGGCCTATATGGGAGCACACATGATTGGATATGATGCATATATGCCTATTTGAGGTGTTACCATGTAGTTTTCAAGGTGATATGAAAACATTCAAGACCATAATGACATAGCTGACCACCACACAATGAAGCAGAAGCAATGAAGCAAGGAAGTTTTTGACACAACACTTACTCTCATGCATGTGGCCCCAGCCAGTAATCTGACAGCAGTATTGGTCCGGGAAGGTCATGTCTTTATCGGGCAGGCAGATTGGCCGTATAAACGGGCTCTTTTTTACACAGCGGCCATCTTGTTTTTTCAGTTTCACAAGAACTGTTGGAATAGAAACATTCTCATCATAACACAGGAAAATGTGACAAGGAGTCAATAGCAGGTGTTATTTTTCTGAACCTGTATTTAACCTTCAAGTAGGTCAAATCGAGAACCCCTGATCATTTTCCAATGATAACGCCCTTGATCAGGTGAAACATCCAAAATAAGTTACAGCACGCTGTATGATGTACTGTCATCGTTTACTCAAATGTTGAATCATGAAATCACAGAACGATTGCTGCACTATTGAATAATGTCTGTTTTGCTTTCAGAAAAGAGAAGAAAAAGAGAGAAGTGTAAGTCCCCTCGGAATGGATGCAGATGCCCGGAGACTGTCACACTCAAATGTGTGTGTCAGTGTGTGTGTGTTCAGATTGGAGCCAGCTGTTCCAAGATGCACAGCTGTGAGTGCAGACAGAGTGTGTGCTGCAGACAGGCAGACTGGCATGTGTGAGTGTTTTTGTTAGTCTGTGTGTGGGCGAGTGTGGTAGTTTTTGGATGATGTGTGTGAGTCAGTGTACGAGCGTGTGCTATAATGTCAACTTTGTGTGAGTGTTTGAGCGTGTGTGTTTGCTAATAGTCAGTGTGAGTGAATAGGAAAGTGAAATAATAGATTTACCAATGTCATGGAGAGTTGGATTGAAAACAGAGAAACGCTCTGGAAAGATGTACTTCTCCACTCCAAAGGTTTTGGTGTCAGGAGTCGTAACGTTGAACTTATGCTGACCCAGAATCACACGAATCTTTGACACAAGGGGACTGAGGACAGACACATCATTCTCTGTCATTAGTAGCACATTGTAGGATAATTATGTCACATGAATTAAACTGAATGCAATGACACTTATTTTGTATGATATTCATACCCTGGGGCTTTATGTATCAAGTATCTCAGAGTAAGAGTACTGATCTAGGGCCAGGTTCCCCCCCCGTCCATGTAATTTCTGTCATTGTAATCTAAAAGGTGAAACTGATCCTAAGCACTCCTACAGAGATGCTTGATACATACAGTGCCTGAACTGAAAAGTTTAAACCTAAAGACCCAAGACCATAGTAACCATGAAAACCCTCCCCTATTGACCTACAAAGGGCATTTGAAAAGCTTTCCTCAAACTGAATATTTGCATCTAAATATAGTGTGTTCATAAAACGGGAAATGTTGAGGTCAAAGTCCAGAATGTCAATCATCTCTCTACTGACCACTAGTGTCTGTGATGTGCTGTGCCAAAATGTGAGGTTAAAGGTTGAATGTGAAAGTAATCACACAAAATACCCTACTCTCCACTGTCTTTACGTACCTGTGCAACATGCTAACTCCTAAGATATTAATTATTCTTTATTTAACAAGGCCTATATGTGGGGCCTCCCGAATGACGCAGCAGTCTGAGGCACTGCATCGCATGACTCTCGACCTTCGCCTCTCCCGACTCGGGATGGGAGTGGCCAAGTTGCAGCGATGGGATAAGACTGTAACTACCAATTGGAAATCACGACAAAGGTGTAAAAAGTACCCAGAAATATCATAAACCATTTATTATTATTTTTTCATTAGAAGGCTTAAATATGTGCATGGTCCCTCAAAGAATATAAGGACTAACTCATAGATCCATACCACACAAACAGGTGACAAAATAAACGTAAATGCCAATGTAGTGTCCAACTGTCTATATGCTCTATTTAGAAATAGAGCATATACTCTATATGCTCTATTTCTACGGTCTAATAGGCTCAGTGTTGCATAACACAAACAGGTGAAAAAATATATAAACACAAGTGGATGCTCCAAATAGTGCTGTACAGGTGTAGGATATTCATTTGAGTCAGTATGTGAATTATTATGTGGATTACAGTTAATGGACATTTTTGTAGGGATTGATACACTAAATGACCAAAAGTATGTGGACACCTGCTCATTCCAAGATCATGGGCATTAATATAGAGTTTGTCCCCCATTTGCTGCTTTAAACAGCCTCCACTTTTCTGGGAAGGCTTTCCACTAGATGTTGGAACATTGCTGTGGTGACTTCCATTTTGTCACAAGAGCATTAGTTCCAATTCCAATTCATCCCAAAGGTGATCGATGGGGTTGAGATCAAGGCTCTGTGCATGCAAGTCGAGTTCTTCCACACCGATCCCGACAAACCATTTCTGTATGGACCTCGTTTTGTGCAAACGGGCCATTGTCATGCTGAAACAGGAAAGAGCCTTCCCCAAACTGTATCCACAAAGTTGAAGTCATAGTATTGTATATAATGTAATTGTATGCTGTAGTGTTAAGATTTCCCTTCATTGGAACTAAGGGGCCTAGCCCAAACCATAAAAAACAGACCCACACTATTATTCCTCCTCCACCAAACTTTACCGTTGGCACTATGCATTTGGGCAGGTAGCGTTCTCCTGGCATCCGCCAAACCCAGATTCATCCGTCGGACTGCCAGATGATGAAGCATGATTCATCATTCCAGAGAATGCGTTTGCACTGCTCCACAGTCTAATGGCGGCGAGCTTTACACGACTCCAGCCGACGCTTGGCATAGCACATTGGTGATCTTAAGCTTGTGTACGGCTATGTTGCTTCCAGAGGCAATTTGGAACTCGGTAGTGAGTGTTGCAGCTCTAACAGGGCAGAAAATTGACAAACTGACCAGTTGGAAAGGTGGCATCCTATGACGGCGCCACGTTGAAAGTCCCAGAGCTCTTCAGAAAGTGCATTCTACTGCCAATGTTTGTCTATGGAGATGGCATGGTTGTCTGCTCAATTTCATACACCTGTCAGCAACGGGTGTGGCGGAAATAACAGAATAGACTCATTTGAAGGGGTGTCCACATACTATTGTGTATATAGTGCACATTTTTCGTATGTGGAAATTACAAACTTCAGAAGACTTTTCAAACCTCAAATAAACTACAAGTTTTAAATGACCTGCATTGCAGAAAGGTTATCCTGCAACAAACTGATACAATTAAGATCATACATCTGTAGTGTCTATATGCTGTATTTCTACTGTACCTGCGGAAGAAGCAGTGGGCAGCAGAGACCACCCAGCAGGACGAGACCAGGGTACCCGCACAAAAGATGTCATCTCCTATGTAGAGGGCTGCCATCCAGGGATGGGTACCGGGCAGGGCAGAGCTGCCACCCAGGATACGACCCCTGGCCACCGGTATCCTCTTATTGTTCCTCTTTCCGCACACAGGCTTCTTGTCTGGCTTGGTGTGGTTGGTTTGGTTGGTGTCAGGAAGGACATTAGCTGGCGATGGCAGCTGTGGCAATGGAACCACTCTCCGCAAAGAAGCTGTGTAAACGAATATGGAAGCAGAGTTAAGTTTACAAGGGCTTCCTTTCTAATCAGTGCAAAATCAATTCACGTTTACTGAAGAGCATTGACTTCAGTGTCAACATGTGATAGGGTAATACTAGTCATAAACTGGTACTACTAAACTACTACTGCTGGTAGTCTTCTTCTACTACTACTGCTACTACTACTACTACTACTACTGCTACTACTACTACTACTACTACTACTACTACTACTAGTGCTACTACTACTAGTGCTACTACTACTAGTAGTAGTGCAACTACTACTACTGCTACTACTACTACTACTACTACTACTAGTAGTGCTACTACTACTACTACTAGTGCTACTACTTCTACTACTACTGCTACTACTACTACTACTACTGATACTACTACTACTACTACCACTAGTGCTACTACTACTACTACTACTACTGCTACTACTACTACTACTGCTACTGCTACTGCTGCTACTGCTACTGCTACTGCTACTGCTACTGCTACTGCTACTGCTACTGCTACTAGTGCTACTACTACTACTACTAGTGCTACTACTACTACTACTACTACTAGTGCTACTACTACTACTACTACTAATAAGAATAAGAATATTCCTACTGACACTTCTACTAGTAGTGCTACTACTGCTACTCCTACAGCTACTACTACTACTAGTGCTACTACTACTACTACTAGTGCTACTACTACTACTACTAGTGCTACTACTACTACTACTACTACTAGTAGTGCTACTACTACTACTACTACTACTACTAGTGCTACTACTACTAGTGCGACTACTACTACAACTACTACCAGTACTAGTGCTACTGCTACTACTACTAGTGCTACTACTACTACCCACTTCTCAGAAGTTCAGAATTGCATACAATTTGCCACCCAACAATTAACATTAACAAAAGTGGTGAAATAGTGGTTGGCCAAAGAATGTGCTTTCTGTGCATACTCATGGCATCATGACATCGATATAACAGAGCCAAGTTGTCCCAGTCACTACAGAAGCATTTGGCAAACCTTGACATGTTGATTCTGAGTGACTCATACTTCCTCTCATCTAACCTATTCTCTTCAAACAGCAGGCTACATGTGTCAAGATACTATCCTGACTTTCTACTGAAACAGTACTTATGTAAAGTTAACATTCTCTTCTGGCACAGGGAAGGTAAGTGCAGTACATTTCCATGAAGCTTATTTTTAATGCCTAACGCAGACATCTTTTTAATTAAAAAAGTGATGCTTTTTAATTAAGTTTGCAGAGTGCTTTTGAATGTTACGGAGGCGTCGTGTCATGGGGTTGTCATAGTTCTGTGAAACCGGAGCACAACATTTTTAGAGGGAATATAAAGAGAGAGGATGTTCTATTCTACTTAAATGAGAAGCAGCTGCTGGTGGGATTCAAAATGCTGTCAAACTCTTCATAGCTCATAACAATACAGTAAACGTTTTAAGGGAGAAGAAATTGAAGACTGCCAAATGCATATTTCACCGTTGATTAAAGACAAAGCCCCTCACGGATCAGAGAGACTCGCCGAGCTCTATAATTTGAAGCAGGTTCAATTGGAGACATGTAACTCAACACTGTTTTTTTTTTTTAAAGTAAGCTTTATCCACAAAGGTATAATCAATCAATCCGTTAAACCAGAGTTCTTTTTTCAAGAATTTGGACACGCGGCTCACACCTGAAAATATTTGATCAAGTGGCTTGCGGCTCTTTTCGCGCTGGGAAGAACTAAGCTTCCAGCGTAGCAACTAAAAAACCCGCTGCTTTTGCGATGCCCCATTATAGCACTTTCAGGCCCGTAGCTACATATGAGGACACCATTTTTTCAAGGAACTCAGTCGGGGCCTCAATTTACTGTTGAGAATTAGAGCAGTAGAATACAAAAGGTGCAATTTCGAAACTTGGTAGTGCATCAGCAGTTTTCCTCTTCTTATGTCACTCACTGAGTCACTCAATTTCGCCCATAGACAGTAAAACATTTTTAGATTGGTAAATTAGTCCAGCCAGCTATCTAAACTTGTAGTAATCTTGGCCGAATTACCGACCGAGCACGCGGTCGCAGGGCCCCACGTGGGCATTGATTTTGTTCGTCACTCTCCTTCAAATATCATATTAACATGACATAAGTCATGGCAAAATGTGTAGAATTGCAGAAATGTTGCTATAACACTGCAATTTAAAAAAAGTTCTGTAAAGCAAACTTATTTGTTAAACCTTTGCTAATAAAAATGTTTTTTTTTCTGCTAACAGATCCATCTGTACGTATTAAATTATCGTTTTTAATCTCAGTTTCTGAGTTAATGTGAGTTCATGTGTAGCGGCTAACTGTAACTGTGATAATGGCTGGGGACATTTTGTTTTTGTTTTTGCCGTTTTCCAAATAACATGGACGTCACTAAAATTCAGACCATGGCTACAGCCCTGAGCACTTATGCTACTCACATGAACTTATGACACAAGACGGAATATCATACATCTCCCAGGAGATGGCTCCATCACTGAGAATGTAGCACCACGGCATCTTGTCCCTATCTGGGTTTCTGGACACAGTGGAAATGTTACACTGCTGTTATGACACTTAACAGTACCCTGGCCTGGACTCACAAAGAGTAAGCAGAAGCACAGTGCCAAAAAACAAATCCCAAGAAGGAAGAAACCTTCAAATTAATCAGAGTCAGAGGGGAAGCCCATCCTTTTCTGTCTGTACCAGGTAGAATAACCATATCAGCATCAAGGCCTGACAGACAGGGGAAGGTGAATGACCATATTACCATCAAGGCCTGACAGACAGGGGAAGGTGAATGACCATATCAGCATCAAGGCCTGACAGACAGGGGAAGGTGAATGACCATATTACCATCAAGGCCTGACAGACAGGGGAAGGTGAATGACCATATCAGCATCAAGGCCTGACAGACAGGGGAAGGTGAATGACCATATTACCATCAAGGCCTGACAGACAGGGGAAGGTGAATGACCATATCAGCATCAAGGCCTGACAGACAAGGGAAGGTGAATGACCATATTACCATCAAGGCCTGACAGACAGGGGAAGGTGAATGACCATATCAGCATCAAGGCCTGACAGACAGGGGAAGGTGAATGACCATATTACCATCAAGGCCTGACAGACAGGGGAAGGTGAATGACCATATCAGCATCAAGGCCTGACAGACAGGGGAAGGTGAATGACCATATCAGCATCAAGGCCTGACAGACAGGGGAAGGTGAATGACCATATTACCATCAAGGCCTGACAGACAGGGGAAGGTGAATGACCATATTACCATCAAGGCCTGACAGACAGGGGAAGGTGAATGACCATATCAGCATCAAGGCCTGACAGACAGGGGAAGGTGAATGACCATATCAGCATCAAGGCCTGACAGACAGGGGAAGGTGAATGACCATATTACCATCAAGGCCTGACAGACAGGGGAAGGTGAATGACCATATTACCATCAAGGCCAGACAAAGGGGAAGGTGAATGACCATATTACCATCAAGGCCTGACAGACAGGGGAAGGTGAATGACCATATTACCATCAAGGCCTGACAGACAGGGGAAGGTGAATGACCATATTACCATCAAGGCCAGACAAAGGGGAAGGTGAATGACCATATTACCATCAAGGCCTGACAGACAGGGGAAGGTAAATGACCATATTACCATCAAGGCCTGACAGACAGGGGAAGGTGAATGACCATATTACCATCAAGGCCAGACAAAGGGGAAGGTGAATGACCATATTACCATCAAGGCCAGACAGATTGAGGGAGGTGGATGATAGTGGTGAGATAGTGCTGACATGACAGGCATGAAGCATAGACTTCAGCTTCTGTTTTGGGTTGCCAGATTGGTTGTCAATAAAGACATAGAAATAAAGAAAGGAAGACAACCTAATGCTGGACACACGCCTGCAGTAGGAGATTTCCCCCAAGCCCCTGAGGGGGGCGCTCACCACGGCAGAAAGCGGGCACCAGAGACAGTGGTGCCCACCACGCCACGGTAAGTCTGTTCCCTTGTTGTCATAGCACTCCACCTCCGGAGCTGAACAACAAGAGATGTGGGGGATGAGACAGTATACCATGTATATGACAGTTTCCTGTGTTTAAGTGTTATGAGAGTGTGTGCGTGTCTATCTGTTTACCTTATTTGTATTGGACTATCTAAATGTTTGTAGTCACAGAGCAGAATAAACATCATAAAATGTCTTCTCTATCCCAGTGTATGACCTCTGGCTAAGACCAGTAATGCTAAACTACAGCTATGCTAAGCTAGGCTAACCTAGCAATGTAAATCGAACAGTGACTGTGTTAGCATGTAGCAGTTGGACTCACCAATGCTACAGTAGGGTCCACTGTAACCAGGCCTGCAGGCACACACCTCCTCCCTGGTGGCTGTGATGAGTCGGCACGTACCATCGTTCTCACAGGGGTTCTCACTGCAGACTGAGGACAGTTACACACATCAGGTATAATACATTATGACAAACCACAGCACTGGGATCAGTTCCAACCACCTTTATCCTGCCTCCCGCTGCTGCATGATAAACACAGGAGCTGTTCTTGCATCAGTGCTTAAAGCGTGTTTACTTTGATCAAAACACACAAGCATTAGATTACCCACGTAGTCGAGCACTTATGGTTCAGGGTTGCAAAAGTAGAATGGGAGAAATGCTTTCACAAACACAAACACAAACACCGGTATACAGTAGTTGTCTGATTTTGTTCTTGGAGTGGCCATGTGGGGGCAGTATGAGTGGGAATAGCATATATAACAGGCTGGGAAGGTGGGGTGCAGGAAATGGTAGCACTAAATCAAATCTGTTTGCAGAACCTTGTAAAAATCCTAATACCATGACAAAACAAAACAGGTTTGGTTCAAGGGGCTCTCCAAAGTGTCTTTTCAACACCCATCAAACGTCCACCGTAGAGACGAAAGCACCTTTATATTTTGGCTGAGAGGTTTCTCTCACGCGTTCTGAGGGGCCTCAAAAGGAGAGTGGGAGTTCAGAGGGTTTCTCAAGGCCTGGTAGGCTCGCCCGAACCACTCCCAACCATTAAGGCATTGAGAATACAGTGAGATGCCTGGCAACACAGTCGAGGCTAGAGATCTGATCATCCAAAAGGTGTGGGAGATTGAGGAATGTCGGGATGGGAAGATTTTCAACTAGAGAAGCCCTCATACTCCAAAGGTTTAAGGGGGCCCTCAACTCAGGGGCCCATCCAGGGACCAAGTTCTAAGCCAAGAGACAGCACCTCATCAACTCTAAGGTTCCACTCTCATTTTCAACAACGACAAAAAAGCACAGAGTGGCTGAAGCTAAAGTAACAAAGGATCTGAGTAAGAATGTCTTTTACCAGTATAGCGGACTCTCTCACAGGAGATCTCCCCGTCCACACATGTGCACCGTTCCACGTTACGAAGGTAGATCCTTCCCCATGATTTTCCAGTGTCGTAATATCTCAGGTGTATGGTTTCATAGCACTTCCCTGACAAAGGGGAGAATAGAGAGATCAAAGGTAGTTGGGTAAAACAAGAGAAGAGGAAAAAGTGAACAGGCCAATGAGGAGTTAGGGGGGCATGTTTTGTGGTAAGTGTTTGGCATTGTGAAGAGCAAAATAAGGGTTAATGCACTAAAGGTACTTCTCAAAAGGGAAGACAGTTTCTCTACCACCCCCACACTTTGTCATACCGCAATGAGAAATAAAACCCCATTGACAATTGACTCTAACCTAAAATGTATAATTGGTTTAGTTTAATTGAAACTGCTTTGAAACACAAGTCCATATAGAAAGTATGATACTGGAAGTTACTCACTCTGATCACAGTGCTTCCCAGTGAAGCTCTCTGGACAGGAGCACTCGAAGGAGCGTCTGCGGGGTACCAGAGTGCACATGCCGCCATTTTGACATGGATTCACCTGACAAGGGTCTGTGAATCTGCGTGATGAGTGGACGAACACTAAAACACAACAACTGAGAACATTAGTGAAAACATTACAAAGAAACAGCATGCTACCTCAGTAACATAAGAATAAAGAATTGACCAACTTTGGTGTTTTTAATTTGAACACTGTTTGACAATTGGATGGAAACCTAGCTAGTGATTAAAAAATATTATGTTTATGCATGCCACTACTGTAAATAGCAGGAAATGTATCTTTAAGATCGTATAAATACACAGAGACAACATAGACTTTGTAGATCTTGTCCACAGAATCTACAAGAATGACCTCTCACCAATGGGTTGAGTGTTCGCAGGTGCACAGTATCCCCAGAGAAAGTCCCGATCAAAGTTGTGCGTCAGAGAACACCTATGATGCGGAAATAAAAACATTCCTGTAGCTCACATGCAACAGTTTCAACCTGGCCATTGAGATCAAGGAGTCAGATAGGAAATCAACAGCACATTGAACACGATCAGTCACCTGACTAAGAACCATAAGGATACTCCGCAGAAACCTGCATATCTCCAGCAAGTACAAGAAGTGGGTTTTAAACTGATACCATACTTATTAACTGTCTTTCATAATAGTTGAGGAGCACTGCACTTTAATCCTTTTGGGACCAAAGCTATATTACCAAAATGGGTTAGACGTTTTATTGATTCCCCCACCCATCCATCCACACCCGCTAACTACAGTAACTACACCCAATACACCAAACCAAAAGACTTGGCTTTCAAAATCCCTTGAGAAACTAATGGAGAAACATTGAGATCAAAGTGACTTTCAAGCTGGGATCCCAGTGGCTGAGTTCATAAGCAGACACACACACACACACACACACACACACACACACACACACACACACACACACACACACACACACACACACACACACACACACACACACACACACACACACACACACACACACACACACACACACACACACACAACCATGCATACATATACACACACACACACACACACACACACACACACACACACACACACACACACACACACACACACACACACACACACACACACACACACACACACACACACACACACACACACACACACACACACACACACACACACACACCTACACAACCATGCATACATATACACACACACACACACACACACACACACACACACACACACACACACACACACACACACACACACACACACACACACACACACACACACACACACACACACACACACACACACACACACACACACACCTACACAACCATGCATACATACACACACACACACACACACACACACACACACACACACACACACACACACACACACACACACACACACACACACACACACACACACACACACACACACACACACACACACACACACACACACACACACACACACACACACCTACACAACCATGCATACATATACATATACACGCACACACACACCTGCACAACCATGCATACATATACACACACACACACCCTCGAAAACCCTCAGAGTTTAAGATGAGCCAGCACTGAGCACTTGCTGTTACTTGAGGACTGAGTGGGAGAGGGCAAGAGCATGATTCATATTGAATTACATCCTAGTTGTTCATACTTGCAGACGCCAACCAGCCATGTCATAGCCTGAGTGGATTTACTCTGCAGCTGCAGCGCAGTCACACAGATTACTTTATCATAGCACTCCCTATCCAACAGCTCTGTGGTTATGAGACACAGATCTGTGGTCTAGTTGTTTTCACAAGAAGGCAGTGAGGCATCTTGCTGTGTCACAATTTGTGGAAAGTAAATAGTTAGTTCTGAGACATGAGACAGTCATTACTATAAACCATGAACTCAAACCTAGGCTATAAAACCTGCGCAACCGTGTCATAAGCATGTTATAACATGACATTAGCATTTATGACAGTTTTTGGGGAATAAATTAGCAGTGCTGACTAGCGTTGGCATATGAAGCCATTTAGGATAGCCCAATTAGGTCGTGGAAGTTTGCATACAGTCACCTCGTTACTTTTTAGGGCAATACCACATGGATTAACGAGGACTATAATTAAGTTTAAGTCTTTATATTTACTGTAGTAATATAGGGTCTTGAGACAGTCACAGTGCAGATGCATGTCTCAATGAATGTCTGTTAATGGTTAGAATGTCTGTCAGTGGTTACATTTTCAAATCATGTTGTGTTCGTCACATGCTTGGTAAACAACAGGTGTGGACCTACAGTGAAATGCTTACTTACGGGCCCTTCCCAACAGTGAGGAGAGAAAGAACATACCAAAATAATACAAAAGTAATAACACGTAATAATAAAGGTAATAATAGATACACATTGAGAAACGATAACTTGGCTATATACAGGGGCACCAGTACTGAGTCGATGTGCAGGGGTACGAGGTATTTGAGGTAGACATATACATATAACTAAGAATAAAATGACTAGGCAACAGGATAGATAATAAACAGTAACAGTCACGTATGTGATTTAGTCAAAGAAGTTAGTGCAAAAAGTGTCAATGCAGACAGTCCGGGTAGCTATTTGGTGAACTATTTAACCAACTATATAGCAGTCTTATGACTTGGAGGCAGAAGCTGTTCGGGGTCCTGTTGGTTCCAGACTTGGTGCATAGGTATCGTTTGGAGCTCGGCCCCAGTGATATTTATTTTTTTATTTTTTATTTTACCTTTATTTAACCAGGCAAGTCAGTTAAGAACAAATTCTTATTTTCAATGACGGCCTAGGAACAGCGGGTTAACTGCCTGTTCAGGGGCAGAATGACAGATTTGTACCTTGTCAGCTCGGGGGTTTGAACTTGCAACCTTCCGGTTACTAGTCCAACGCTCTAACCACTAGGCTACCCTGCCGCCGCAACTGGGCCGTACGCACTACCCGCTGTAGCGGCTTGCGGGTCGGATGCCATACTAAGCGGTGATGCAGCCAGTCAAGATGCTCTCAATGGTGCAGCTGTAGAACCTTTTGAGGATCTGCGGGCACATGGCAAATCTTTTCGGCCTCCTGAGGGGGAAGAGGCGTTGTCGTGGTCTCTTCATGCATGTGCTGGTGTGTTTAGACCATGACAGATGCTTAGTGATGTGGACACGGCATGGCTTTCACATGGCTCTCGTGTGCGTGTGTGCGTGGGTGTCTCACCTCACCAATCTATGACTGGGAAACCCCTTTGTGTGTACAAGAGTGAGGTACACTACATGGCCAAAACTATGTGGACACCTGCTCATCGAACATCTCATTCTAAAATCATGGGCATTAATATGGAGTTGGTCCCCCCTTCGCAGCTTTAACAGCCTCCACTCTTCTGGGAAGGCTTTCCATTAGACGTTGGAACATTGCTGCATGGACTTGCTTCCATTCAGCCACAAGAGCATTAGTGAGGTCGGGCACTGATGTTGGGAGATTAGGCCTGGCAGTGGCCATTCCAATTCATCCCAAAGGTGTTTGATGGAGTTGAGGTCAGGACTCAGTGCAGGCCAGTCAAGTTCTTCTACACCGATCTCGACAAAACATTTCTGTATGGAACTTGCTTTGTGCACAGCGGCATTGTCATGCTGAGACAGGAAAGGGCCTTCCCCAAACTGTTCCCACAAAGTTGGAAGCACAGAATCGTCTAGAATGTTATTGTGTGCTGTAGCATTAATATTTCCCTTCACTGGAACTTAGGGGCTTAGCCCAAACCATAAAAAACAGCCCCAGACCATTATTTATCCTCCACCAAACTTTGAGGTTGGCACTATACATTCGGCAAGTAGCGTTCTCCTGGCATCTGCCACACCCAGATTCGGCCGTTGAACTTCCAGATGGTGAAGCGTGACTCATCACTCCAGAGAATGAAATTCCACTGCTCCAGAGTCCAACGGCGGCAAGCTTTACACTACTTGGCATTGCGCATGGTGATATTAGGCTTGTGTGCAGCTGCTCAGCCATTGAAACCCATTTCATGTATCTCCCGACGAACAGTTCTTGAGCTGATGTTGCTTCCAGAGGCAGTTTGGAACTCCGTAGTGAGTGTTGCAACAAAGGACAGAGGATTTTTACACGCTACGCGCTTCAGCATTCGGTGGTACCATTCTGTGAGCTTGTGTGGCCTACCACCTTGCGGCGGAGCCGTTGTTGCTCCAAGACGTTTTCACTTCACAATAACAGCCCTTACAATTGACCGGGGCAGGTCTAGCAGGGCAGAAATTTAACGAACTGACTTGTTGGAAAGGTGGCATCCTATGACGGTGCCACGTTGAAAGTCACTGAGCTCTTCAGTTAAGGCCATTCCACTGGAAATGTTTGTCTATGGAGATTGCATGGCGGTGTGCTCAATTTATAACACCTGAAATAGCCAAAATCCACACATTGTGTGGCAATGTTACGCTGAATGTGTGTGTGGTTGAAGTGCTTGTTTGTGTCTCTAAAACATTGGATACTAAAGTGACCAAGAGACACTTGAAATGGATGACACTGGACTCACCAAGAGCTGGAGAAGCTGATGGTGATACAGTGATGGTGAATGCTTTCTCCATGACGGAATGGGAATTGACATTCTTTCCCCTCTACTGTAAGGACTGGATCCACAGAAACAGGAGTAGATACATATGGTTATTAGTGAACATATTGTGAACATATTGTGAACATATTGTGAACATATTGTATTTTACACATATTCTAGTCATAAATTCCTCATTCTCCGCAAGAACATTTAAAAAATCTGTATTTCATTAAGTTTACTGCAGAAGATCAGTTCAACACCAATATTGAAAGTAGAAACAATACCAACCCTAAAACACTTTGCGGCAAAATAGAGGCCACTTGAATATGAGAAAGCAGGTGTTCTCCCATGGCTTGGGATCACAGCATATGATAGACAATTAATCTTTTGAGGTTGACAGTGGCTCCTGCCAGGACCCAATCAAATTATATTACTAGGGAAGCACAGTAGAAGGGATGCATAGATCTCAGCACTATATCATTCCCCTAGACAGCCTAATCGTTGTTCTGTTATGAAAAGAGATTGTGTACCCTTGCCAACACAAGATGAATAATTCTGGATTCCAACTCCATCGACTAAAGAGGTCATTATCATTGAGTTCTTGACTGGTAAATTGGTTGATGGGCTGTATGGCACAGTTGTGTAAACATATTATATAAACAACATTTTATAAACAACATTGAAACAGGATAGTGAAGACTACGCACAAAACTGTAGTCAATTAAACAGGTAATGTATGTTGTTAATGTTAATAGTAATGATTACCTTTATGACTATCTCTGTTCACATTTCTTGCACTAAACGTTTCATATCTTGGGAGTACCATTCGCTGGAACCAAAGTGAAAACAGTATTAAAGTAATGCACGGTTAGTTTACTTTTTTGGGCAAATTATGCACGCCCAAATATGCCTATCCAAACGCAAACCGTGCACTTGTTGCACTCTTGAAGAACTGCTATAATTGTAAGAAATGGCTTCACTTACCGTTCGTACACTGATGACATACGGCAGGAAAAGTAGCACAAAGTATAGCATCATAATATTTTGGGTTATGTAGTCTCTGTTATCGTGCGCAAAATTATTTGAAGTTAATTTCTTGAATCAGGTCCGTCAGATAAATGTCACGTTTTATCTGTCAATTCCAGAGAACTAAGTCTGCTTTTGGTCATGGAGAACGTGGGATATGCTGCAAGAGCGAGCCTGTTCCCTGCAAACTCTATTGAGTAAATCAAATGCGTCATTAGACCTACTTTTTGATTATGGCCATCACTCTACGCAAAACATCGAATTGCAACTAATTTCCCCTACGAGACGCCCACGATTAAACATGCAAGATCTTGAAAGTGCTGATCTTTGATGTAATGGAAAGTCACATTTTGGAGGAGGTGGCGGGTGATGGTTTCGGATCCCTCCTCTTATAGCTTGGTAACCATGCATAAACATTCCAAGTGCTGCGTGCTGTGGCAAGAACACCCCCTGTCCCATAACCAAGCCTCTAATTTTCAAAGATTGCAGTAATTGAAATGCCTGCTATAGTAAACTACACTCGGAGATATATTATTCTTACTGACAAGACACGACTTACTGACAAGACTGGTCTAAAATGGGTTTATAATGTGTGACTCGAAGAAATTGTTCACTTATAATTACTAATACTCTTAATAACTGACCACCATTCTGACCAACTGGGCAAACAGATTTAAGAAGACAAAACACACTTGGGAGAATTCTGCAATGTGAATATCTTAAAGACCAATGATAATGGCTTTGACAGGTCTATGTTTGGAGCTGGTTGGGTATCAAGGATTTGCATTCTTACAAATCATTTTTATTTCAAACTAAGTTAATCATTAAAGGGGCCATCTTGGATTGGTACATCCATTTTTGGACGTTTAAATGAATGATATATAGCCCCACTGATTCTTGAAGAACATAACTTATAAATGCCTCACGAGCTTTCGACTGGGCAGACACTGGCTCAATCAAACTGTTTCCACATAATTTCAATGGAATTACGATGAACCAACATGGAATAGACGTTGAATTGACGTCTGTGCCCAGTGAGTTAGTTCAACTGTCATACCCCCATCAGTTGTGGTTGTTTAAATACCAGATTGACCCTTTAATAAAATCCTTTAACGTGACTAACGACAGAGGCTTCCATTCTGGCATTACAAAGGTGGGAATGTTTATTGAGTGGAATTTGAACAACCAAACATCAAGCCAGATCATAATAGATCAAATGTACAGGCATGAAGAGGAATCATATTTTGTTCACCACGAAACAGTGTACACTGAGTGTGCAAAATATTAAGAACACCTGCAGTTCTTGACACAAACCTGGCACCTGGCACCTACTACCATACCCTGTTCAAGGGCACTTAAATATTTTGTCTTACCCATCCACCCTCTGAATGGTACACATCCACAATCCATGTCTCAATTGTCTCAAGGCTTAAAAATCATTCTTTAACCTGCATCATCCACTTCATCTACACTGATTGAAATGTATTGAACAAGTGACGTCAATAAGAGATCATAGCTTTCACCTGGATTCATCTGGTCAGTCTATTATTATGGAGCAGATGTTTTTTACACTCAGTGTGTGACCAGAATAATACAGTAACGTGAACCAGAATTGCAAGGAGTTTCTCATGTTCCTACAATGTGTGAATCCTATAACCTACCTGAAAGAGGCTTAATTCTATAGCCCTTGTTTTACAGTATCTGTATTATCAGCATCTAAAACAAGGTATCTCCTAATACATTTCCAAACAATAGTTTATTACCAAATTGTTCATAATGTTTTAACTGGCAATTATTTTCCTTTTCATCACGTCTTGAAAATGTATAACCGCTAAACAGCACGGCATAGTCAGTGATGATCAATAATACAATATCTATCACCATACAATTATTATACATATACATCAGTTCTGGCATGAAAAACGACAGTTTTTTACAGTAAAAGTCCCTTGTTCATCAAGTAAGTTTCTTTTTGAACAGACCGTGAATCAAGCTTGGAAAGTGCTGGTGAGGGTTGGTCAGCCTCAGAGCTCACACAATGGTGGCCTTGTATATGTCAGTCTTGGAGTCTTTGTTCCCTTCTGATTGATCGTGGGTGCTGAGGGCCACCTGGGAGGTCTTCATTCGACTCTGGCACTGCCGGAGCTCAGCCGCGTACCCTTGGAAACTGACGCTGAGCTCCGAGACCTCTCCATGGGTGATGGTGACCTCCCTCACCTTCTCCTCCTCCTCTTCCTCCAGGCACACTCCCTCCACGTCCATCACCTCCTGCAGTGCTGGCTGAGAGCGGAGTGCTCCAAGACACGGCGACCTTTTGTGGGAGTGGTCAAGACCACATGCTCTTTGTCTTCTCTCTGGATAGAGGGGAGTGATGGGAGAATCAGACACGTTTTAACCACAGTGGTCAAACAAATCAAAAGCCCAGCTACAGTGTATGGAGGAGAGTTACCAATCTAGCATAGCCTTGAGGCCTCAAACACAGCATGCATTGGTTAACATGTCAATGATTTACTGATGGGTTACTACAAAACACACGTTATGGCTTGTCTACCACCTCCCTGGAAATGTACAAAGCCTTCCAGAGGATTTTATAATCTGTGTTCTAATCAGTCTAAAGCAGTGACATAGGCCAGTGAAGGCCACCAGTACTTTGTGTCTTGACCTACGCACTTTTTGGTGGTAGAGGACAAAAACAGTGAACAGGGGAGGAGTAGCGGAAGGGTTAATAAACCCTCTAGAATAGCTTTTTCCATCTCCATTATGATAGAGCTCTGACCCTTGAAATGCAGCACGTCCATTGAACTGATCTCAGAGCAGTGACCTGTGGGTGACAAAGCATCAGGCTCAGAGTATTTGGCTTGATGGCTTCTGGCCCCGGATCAGTTCAGAACATTGTGCCCTACGAACAAAATGAAACCATCTCAAACATCAAAAGCTCTATGCATGCCATTGGGTTCCCAGGGCGATCCACTTGGCTTCTCTTGAACAAACTGTAACAGTTTAACTGATTGGTTATTCGTTAGATCAACTGTGTACTGTACTGTACTACTGTCTACACCAGGGCTCTCCAACCCTGTTCCTGAAGAGCTACCATCCTGTAGGTTTTCGCTCCAACCCTAATCTAGCGCACCTGATTCTGATAATTAGCTGGTTGATAAACTGAAACAGTTCAGTTAAAATTGAGATTGGAGGGAAAACCTGCAGGAGGGTAGCTCTCCAGGAACATTGTTGGAGAGACCTGGTCTAAACTCTTAGAAAAATCTAGAACCTAAAGTGGTTCTTTGGCTGTCCCCATAGAAGAATCCTTTGAAGAACCCTTTTGGTCCCAGGTAGAACACTTTGGAGGTCCATGTAGAACCCTTTCCACAGAAGGTTCTACATGGAACCAAAAGGGGTTTTACATGGGACCAAAAACGGTTCTCCTATGGGGACTGCCGAAGAACCCTTTAGGAACCCTTTTTTCTAAGAGTGTAGACTTGTTGATGTCAACAAAACGTGGTGCTTGCCCACAAACTGAGCAGTGTTGCATTGATATGATACACTATTTAACAGGATTACATAATACAGAACTTTCTCAAAGGTGCATTTCTGGATCCAGATTAAAGTCTGTAGTCACAATGGAGCTGGATCACTATGACCGTTTCACATTTCTGTGCAGTTTTTAGCTGTATTCTTATCTTGACAAGTTGACAAAATTGAATATCGCAATGGAGAAAGAATATCTGACCTGAAGCCGGTGTATATAATGAGACATCACATGAGTAGAGGAAAGGGTTGTTAGAGTGCGTTGACTCATACAGTTCCTCCGCGACATTTCTCTATTAGATTAAGGATGCGTGAGTCGAGAGAGGCCAAAGCTAACCCTGAGTGATAATTCTCCTCGTCCCTCCTGCACTCAGTGACCCTCAGCTTTTCAAGAGTTCTAAGTGATTCATACATAGCACTCCAACGCACACACCTGACCTCCTACGTCTCTGATTCACAGTCAAAGCAGTTTTATTAACACAGCCTCCACAGCATTCCCTTGTCGCAGCTGAACACACAAACAGAACCTCTTTGCCAAAGGTAGCCCTACTTAACAAGTTGATGTGCTCAATATTTTCTCATGATTCTACAGTAACGATTTACACAGACTACATATTCATAATGCATTTATTACACATCTATAAGCATTTCATGAACATGTTATGACAGGTCCAAACAGCATTATTAAAGGTTCATGAAATATATCCTTACCATATCTATAGCACATTCATGTCATGCAGAGCTCATAATTAGGCATCTTAAGAAACATCATTACAATGACAGAGTAGGAGTGTCATCATTATGGCTGTTATCTAAAATTAAGCTTCTGCCATATCAGTGTTAGTGAATATTCCAAAAGGCCATGCTGATATGAAGCCTGTACTTGAGATATTGTGTGACTGACCTACACACAATACCCCATAACTGTCACACAGCCAGGAGTGGTGGGTGCGGAGTCAATCACAGAGAGCAGAGGATAATGGGGGGAACCAAACTTTATTACGGTATCCAAAAGTAACAAAAACAACAGGCGAAAACATGTGTCCAACCCAAAACTGGGCACCAAACAGACAGTGAACATAACATGCAACCAACCAAGACTAACAGAGAAGAGAAAAGGAAAAGGGGATCGGTGGCAGCTAGCGACGACGACCGCAGCTCAGACAGGCAGGGGAGCCACCTTCGGTGGAAGTCGTGACAGTACCCCACACCTGACGAGGGCGACCCGGAGGGCAAGGCGATCCGGATGGAGGCGGTGGAACTCCCTCAGTAGTGATGGATCCAAGATGTCCTCCACCGGTACCCAGCACCTCTCCTCCGTACCGTACCCCTCCAAGTCCACGAGGTACTGTAGGCCCCTCACCCGGGGACCCCTCGATGTCCAGAGGGGGGCAAAGGGGGCGGAGGGACCTCCGGCACCTCATCTTCCTTCAGGGGACCAGCTACCACCGGCCTGAGGATAGACACATGAAACGAGGGGTTAATACGATAGTAAGAAGGAAGCTGTAACCTATAAACACACCTCGTTTATCCTCCTCAGGACTTTAAATGGCCCCACACACTGCGGCCCCAGCTTCCGGCAGGTCAGACAGAGGGGCAGGTTTCGGGTCGAGAGCCAGACCCGGTCCCCCGGTGCGAACACCCCCAGATGCTCCATAAACGCCCTCCAAACTCTGGACGTGAACTGAGGACCCCGAAACGATGTCCTCGGGCACCCTGTAGTGCCGGAAGAACGTGGGTAAACAGGGCCTCCTCAGTCTGTAGGGCCGTAGGGAGACCGGGCAACGGGATGAGATGGCAGGACTTAGAAAACCGATCCACAACAACCAGGATCGTGGTGTTCCCCTGAGACGGGGGAAGGTTGGTTAGAAAATCCACCGACAAATGCGACCACGGCCGTTGTGGAATGGGGAGGGGCTGTAACTTCCCTCTAGGCAGGTGTCTAGGAGCCTTGCTCTGAGCGCACACAGAGCAGGAGAAAACCTCACGTCCTTCGCTAAAGTGGGCCACCAGTACCTTCCCCTAAGACCTCGCACTGTCCTCTCAATACCAGGATGATCCGAAGAGGGTAGCGTATGGGCCCATCGAATTAAACGATCACGAACACCAAGTGGCACGTACTGAACACCTGCTGGACACTGAGGAGGTGCAGGTTCCAACCGATATGCCCGGTCGATTTCCCCGTCAACCTCCCATACCACCGGTGCTACCAGACATGAATCTGGAAGGATGGGAGTAGGATCGATTGACTGCTCCTCGGTGTCATAGAGAGGGGACAGTGTGTTGGCCTTAGTATTAAGGGAGCCTGGCCTATAGGAGATCATGAACCAAAATCTGTTTGTTTTTTAAACATGGCCCACCTTGCCCGACGCGGGTTCAATCTCCTCGCTGCCCGGATTTACTCCAGATTATGATGGTCGGTCCAGATGAGGAAAGGGTGCTTGGACCCCTCAAGCCAATGTCTCCACACCTTCAGAGCTTTTACCACAGCTAACAACTCCCAGTCCCCCACGACATAGTTCCGCTCTGCTGGACCGAGCTTCCTCGAAAAGAAAGCGCAGGGGCGTCGGTGGCGTGCCGAGCGCTGTGACAGCACGGCTCCAACCCCAGCCTCGGACGCCTCCACCTCAACTATGAATGCCAAAGAGTGGTCCGGATGAGCCAGCATGGGAGCGTCGGTGAACAGCTCCTTCAAACAACGGAAGGCTCTGTCCGCCTCCGCTGACCACAGCAAACGCGCCAGCCCCCCCTTCAGCAGTGAAGTAATGGGAGCAGCCACCTGATCAAAACCCAGGATAAACCTCCGGTAGTAATTGGCAAACCCTAAAAACCACTGCACCTCCTTTACAGTGGTCGGAGTCGGCCAATTACGCACGGCTGTAACGCGGTCACACTCCATCACCACCCAAGAGATGAAAATGCGATAACCCAGGAAGGAAACGGCTTGTTTGGAGAACACACATTTCTCAGCCTTGACATACAGGTTATGCTCCAGCAGTCGACCAAGTACTTTACTCACAAAAGACACATGCGCGACGCGTGTAGCAGAATAGATCAGTATATCATTGATATACACCACCACACCCTGCCCGTGCAGGTCTCAGAGTATCTCGTCTACGAAAGATTGAAAGACGGCTGTAGCATTCTTCAACCCATACGGCATGACGAGGTACTCATAATGGCCAGATGTGGTACGAAACGCGGTCTTCCACTCATCTCCCTCCCGGATACACACCAAATTATACGCACTCCTAAGGTCCAGTTTTGTGAAAAAACACACCCCGTGAAAGGATTCCACCGCCGTGGCGATGAGAGGTAGCGGGTAACTAAACCCCACTGTAATGGAATTTAGACCTCTATAATCAATGCACGGACACAAACCTCCCTTCTTCACAAAAAAGAAACTCGAAGAGACGGGTGACGTGGAGGGCCGAATGAACCCCTGTCCCAGAGATTCAGTGACATATGTCTCCATAGCCACTGTCTCCTCCTGTGACAACGGGTACACTCCTGGGAAGTGCAGTGTTTACCAGGAGGTTTATCGTGCAATCCCCTCGTCGATGAGGTGGAAATTGGGTCCCCTTCATTTTACAGAAAGCAATAGCCTAATCGGCATATTCAGAGGGAATGTGCACAGTGGAAACCTGGTCTGGACTCTCCACCGTCGTTGCACCGATAGAAACTCCTCTGCACCTACCTGAACACTCCTCTGACCACCCTTGGAGAGCCCCCTGTTTCCATGAAATCTCAGGATTGTGATTAGCCAGCCAGGGAATCCCCAGCACCACTGGAAACGCAGGTGAATCAGTAAGGAAGAGACTAATGCACTACTTATGATCCCCCTGCGTTACCATGTCCAGTGGAACCGTGGCCTCCCTGACCAGCCCTGACCCTAATGGTCGGCTATCTAAGGAGTGCACGGGGTGGGTTGATCTAGCGGCACCAGTGGAATCCCTAGCCTCAACGCGAGTCCACGATCCATAAAGTTCCCAGCTGTACCTGAATTGACTAGCGCCTTATGCTGTAGAGAGGGAGAAAACTCAGAAAGAAATGAGTAAAAACATGTGACCAACAGGGAGCTCTGGGTGAGTCTGGTGCTGACTCACCTGGTGTGACCGAGAAGTGCTCTGCCTACCATCCTGACTCCCAGACGAGCTCCTCCAGCACCGATCGGCAGTGTGTCCTCTCCGACCACAACTGGTACAGGAGGAGCCTCCTCCTCCGGTCGCCCTCGATGCGCCCCCCCCCCTAACTCCATAGGGATTGGAGCGGGAGGGCCAGGAGGTGGAACTAACAGGGCCCGTTCTGGACGCCTGTGGGCAGTCAGCAGGTTGCCCAGTCAGATCAACATGTCAATGAGTTCATCGAGGGGGAGGGTGGTGTCCCGACAAGCAAACTGCCTGCGGACATCCGCCCGGAGGCTACATCGATCGTGGTCCATCAGGGCCCTGTCGTTCCACCCCGCTCCAGCGGCCAAGGTCCGAAACTCCAGCGCGAAGTCCTGCGCACTCATAGTCTAAGGTGAAACAGCCGTTCACCCGCTTCTCGGCCCTCTGGTGGGTGGTCGAGCACGGCCCGGAACCGGCGGGTGAACGCTTGGTAGTGGTCCCTCGCAGAGTCTGGGCCATTCCACACTGCATTGGCCCACTCCAGGGCTCAACCCGTCAGACAGGAGACGAGGACGCTCACACTCTCCTCACCAGAGGGAGTCATACGAACGGTAACCAGGTACAGCTCAAGCTTTAGCAAGAACCACTGGCACCCAGCCGCCGTTCCATCGTACTCCCTGAGGAGCGCCAGACGAAGAGCACTGGTTCCGGACGCCGCCAGAGGAGTAGGTTGAGCAGGTGGAGGTGGAGCTGGGGGTGAGGTAGGGAGACCACTCCTCTCACATCTGTCCACTCTCTCCATCATTTGATCCATTGTTGACCCAATTCGGTGGAGAATGGTCGTATGATGGAGGACACGCATCCTCCATGGATGGGAGAGGGGGTGCAGCTGCTCCTGCTGAATCCATGGATATGGTGCGGGCTTCTGTCACACAGCCAGGAGTGGTGGGTGCGGAGTCAATCGCAGAGAGCAGAGGATAATGTGGAAACCGGAACGCAACCAACCTAGACTAACAGAGAACAGAAAAGGAGATCGGTGGCAGCTAGTAGACCTGTGACGATGACCGCAGAGCGCCGCCCGAACAGGCAGGGGAGCCACCGTCAGTGGAAGTCGTGACAATAACGTCAAAGTGGAATTATATTTTTAGACATTTTTGCAAATGAATTAAAAATGAAAAGCTGAAATGTCTTCAGTCAATAAGTATTGAACCCCTTTGTTATGGCAAGCCTAAATAAGTTCAGGAGTAACAATTTACTTAATAACAAGTCACAAATTGCATCGACACACTGTGTGCAATAATAGTGTTTAACATGATTTTTGAATGACCATCTCATCTCTGTACCCCACGCATTCAGAAAATTCTAAGGTCCCTCAGTTGCGCAGTGGATTTCAAACACAGATTCAACCATAACGATCAAGGAGGTTTTCCAATGCCTCACAAAGGGCACCTATTGGTAGATGGCTATAAATAAAAAAGCAGACATTTAATATCCCTTTGAGCATGGTGAAGTTATTAATTACACTTTGGATGGTGTATCAATACACCCACTCACGACAAAGATACAGTTGTCCTTCTTACTCAGAAGAGAAAGGAAAGCACTCAGGGATTTCACCATGAAGCCAATAGTGACTTTTAAACAGTTACAGAGTTTAATGGCTGTGATAGAAAACTGAGGATGGATCAACAGCATTGCAGTTACACCACAATACTAACCTAATTCCCTAGTGAAAAAAGGAAGCCTGTACAGAATACAAATATTCCAAAAGATGCATCCTGTTTGCAATAAGCCACTAAAGTAAAACTGCAAAAAAATGTGGGAAAGAAATGAACTTGAAGTCCTGAATACAAAGCAATATAACACATCACAGAGTACCACTCTTCATAATTTCAAGCATGGTAGTGGCTGCATCATGTTATGGGTATGCTTGTTATTTTTTAGGACAAAAATAAACAGAATAGAGCTAAGCAGAGGCAAAATCCTAGAGAAAAACCTGGTTCAGTCTGCTTTCCGACACTGGGAGACAAATTCACCTATCAGCACAAGGCCAAATATACACGGGAGTTGCTAAGCAAGACGACATTGAATGTTCCTGATTGGCCTAGTTACAGTTTTGATTTAAATAGACTTGAAAATCTATGGTAAGACTTGAAAATGTCAGTCTAGCAATGATCAACAACCAACTTCAGAGCTTGAAAGATTTTGAAGGATTGGACCCCTTTTTTCAATTTTCGCCTAAAATGACACACCCAAATCTAACTGCCTGTAGCTCAGGCCCTGAAGCATCTTCTTGGTACCATTTGAAAGGAAACACTTTGAAGTATGTGGAAATGTTAAAGGAATGTAGGAGAATATAACACATTAGATCTGGTAAAAATCTAATACAAAGAAAGAAAAAAAATGTTTTGCAAGAGCAAAGGCCATAATGTATTATTCCTCCACAATACTTATATCCACAATACTTATTCCTCCACAATTCTTATAGATCCAAGATGGCGTAGCAGTAAGACTTGTTTGTTTTTGCCCCTTGTAAATATTTTCTTGTTTTTTTGTATACATTTCAATATATTTCAATCTCTTTTTCCATTTTTTTATTAAATGTACCTTCCTGCAACCCGCCTCACCCAATGTGATACGGATTTGCTATTTTTTCGACCTTAGAACTGGAACCTCCATCAGAAGCTAGCCATCAGACGTTAGCCAGCTAATTAGCTACTAGCTATTTAGTCACTGTTAGCGGTCTTTACCTTTAGCTCAGACACCAGCCGCTTTAGCCCGGATAATACCTGCCAGTCTGCACAGCCCTGAGCATATCTGACTGCTTTTTTCAACTACATCACCAGATTCCTGCCGCAAGCTCTGTACCATTACACAGGATAATCACAGCTAGCTAGCTGCTACCGAGTGGCTATTGTGGCTAACGCCCTTATCCAGAAGCAAGCACCAGTTAGTGTCGAGCTAGCCTCGAGCTAGGCCCATCTCCCGGCTAGCAAACGAAGTACACCAACTACAATAACTCTTGCCAATTGGCCTGGACCTTTTATCGACACGGAGCCCCGCCAACCCATCTCGACTGGTCTGCTGACGTAATTCGGCCGATGTGCTCTCATCTGCTATCGCCGACCTGCTAGCTTTTCTGAATGCCGTGTCTCCCGCTCGCTTAGCATAGTAACGACTACCAAACGGCTGCCCATCTATTGCTGCTCATTGAACCCTATGATCACACGGCTACACAGCTGATGCCTGCTGGACTGTTCATTAACACAGTACTTCATTTTGTTTCTTGCGGCCCTAGCCTTGAACTCAGGCCCTATGTTCTGACCCTATCTGCCCATTCGTCGCCATTTACCCGTTGCTGTTGTATTAGCTGTTTACCCGTTGTTGCCTTACCTGTTGTTGTCTTAGTTCTCCCAATCAACACCTGTGATGGCTTTATGCCTCTCTCTAATGTCAATATGCCTTGTATACTGTTGTTTAGGGTAGCTCTCATTGTTTTATTTTACTGCGGAGCCCCTAGTCCCGCTCAACATGCCTCAGATAGTGCTTTTGTCCCACCCCCACACATGCAGAGACCGCACCTAGCTTAACTGGTGCCTCCAGAGATGCAACCTCTCTCATCATCACTCAATGCCTAGGTTTACCTCCACTGTACTCGCACCCTATCATACCCTTGTCTGTACATTATGCCCTGAATCTATCCTACCACGCCCAGACATTTGCTTCTTTTATTCTCTGTTCCCAACGCACGAGATGACCAGTTCTTATAGCCTTTAGCCGTACCCTCGTCCTACTCCTCCTCTGTTCCTCTGGAGTTGTAGAGGTTAACCCAGACCCTGTGTGTCCCCAGGCTCTCTCATTTGTTTACTTCACTGTAACCGTAAAAGCCTTGGGTTCAT
The DNA here is from genome assembly GCF_021184085.1 of Oncorhynchus gorbuscha. NCBI lineage: Eukaryota > Metazoa > Chordata > Actinopteri > Salmoniformes > Salmonidae > Oncorhynchus > Oncorhynchus gorbuscha. The sequence goes on along the minus strand of NC_060193.1, from coordinate 26,625,036 downwards.
GCATGTTAACATTAGAAGCCTCCTCTAAGTTTGCTATATCCGCCAACCCTGAGGTCCTAGCCGTGTCTGAATCAAGGAATGGAAAGGCCACCATAAATTCTGAAATTTCTATCCCCAATTACAACATTTTCCGTCAAGATAAAACTGCTATAGGGGGCGGAGTTTCAATCTACTGTAGAGATAGCCTGCAGAGTTCTGTCATACTATCCAGGTCTATGCCCAAACAGTTTGAGCTTCTACTTCTAAGTCCTCACTGTTGCTGCTTGTTATAGACCCCCCTCAGCTCCCAGCTGTGCCCTGGACACCATATGTGAATTGATTGCCCCCCATCTATCGTCAGAGTTCGTACTGTTAGGTGACCTAAACTGGGATATGCTTAACACCCTGGCCATCCTACAATCTAAGCTAGATGCCCTCAATCTCACACAAATTATCAAGGAACCTACCAGGTACAACCCCAAATCCGTAAACATGGGCACCCTCATAGATATCATCCTGACCAACTTGCCCTCTAAATACACTTCTGCTGTTTTCAACCAGGATCTCAGCAATCACTGCCTCATTGCCTGCATCTGTTATGCCTTTCTAAATCGACCTGGCCCTGGTATCCTGAAAGGATATTGACCTCATCCCGTTAGTAGAAGATGCCTGGTTGTTCTTTAAAAGGGCTTTTCTCACCGTCTTAAATAAGCATGCCCCTTTCAAAACAATTTGAACTAAGAGCAGATGTAGCGCTTGGTTCGCTCCAGCCTTGACGGCCCTTGACCAGCACAAAAACATCCTGTGGCGTCCTGCACGAGCATCGAATAGTCAACGCGATATGCAACTTTTCAGTGAAGTCAGGAACCAATATACACAGTCAGTTAGGAAAGGTAAGGCTAGCTTTTTCAAACAGAAAGTTGCATCCTGCAGCACTAATTCCAAAACGTTTTGGGACACTGTAAAGTCCATGAAGAATAAAAGCACCTCCTCCCAGCTGCCCACTGCACTGAGGCTAGGAAACACTGTCACCAACGATAATCAAGAATTTCAATAAGCATTCCTCTATGGCTGGCCATGCTTTCCACTTGGCTACCAACTACGGCCAACAGCTCTGCACCCCCACAGCAACTGGCCCAAGACCCCCCTTCACCCCCTTCACCCTAATCCAGACAGCTGATGTTCTGAAAGAGCTGCAAAATCTGATCCCTACAAATCAGCTGGGCTAGACAATCTGGACCCTCTCTTCCTAAAATTATCTGCTGCCATTGTTGCAACCCCTATTACTAGTCTGTTCAACCTCTCTTTCGTATCGTCTGAGATTCCTAAAGATTGGAAAGCAGCTGCGGTCATCCCCCTCCTCAAAGGGGGAGACACTCTAGACCCAAACTGTTACAGACCTATATCCATTCTGCCCTGCCTTTCTAAAGTCTTCGAAAGCCAAGTGAACAAACTGATCACCGACCATTTTGAATCCCACCGTACCTTCTTCGCTATGCAATCCGGTTTCCGAGCTGGTCACGGGTACACCTCAGCCACGCTCAAGGTATCTATCATAACCACCATCGATAAGAGACAATACTGTGCAGCCATCTTCATCAACCTGGCCAAGGCTTTCGACTCTGTCAATCACAGTATTCTTATCGGCAGACTCAGCCTTGGTTCCTCTAATGACTGCCTCACCTGGTTCACTAACAGAATAATGTGCAAATATTGTGTAACGGGATTCTTCCTGGGAAGGAGAGGAGGACCAAAATGCAGCGTGGTTATGGTTGAACATCCTTAATAAAGATGATAACGTGAACAATATACATAAACAAAGCAAGAAAACGTGGAAAAACCGAAACAGTCCTAACTGGTTCAAAACACAGAGACAGGAAACAACCACCCACAAAATACCCCAAAGAATATGGCTGCCTAAATATGGTTCCCAATCAAAGACAACGATAAACACCTGCCTCTGATTGAGAACCACTCCAGGCAACCATAGACTTTCCTAGTCAACTCTACTAAACACAACCCCATAAATCTATTAAACCCCTAGACAAGACAAGACACATAAATCACCCATGTCACACCCTGGCCTAACCAAAATAATAAAGAAAACACAGAATACTAAGGCCAGGGCGTGACATATATCGTAAAATTAAATCAAATCAAATTGTATGTCACATGTGTCGAATACAACAGGTCTAGCTAGACCTTACAGTAAAATGCTTACTTACAAGCCCTAACCAACAATGCAGTTTAAAAAAATTACGAATAAGAAATAAAAGTAACAAATAATGAAAGAGAAGCAGTAAAATAACAATAGCGAGGCTATATACAGGTGGTACCGGTACAGAGTCAATGTGCGGGGGCACCGGTTAGTCGAGGTAATTGAGGTAATACTGTATGTACATGTAGGTAGACTATGCATAGATAATAACAGGAGTAGCAGAAGTGTAAAGGGGGGGGGGGGGCAATCCAAATAGTCTGAGTAGCATTTGATTAGATGTTCAGGAGTCTTATGGCTTGGGGGTAGAAGCTGTTTAGAAGCCTCTTGGACCGAGACTATTTTGTGTAGATTGTTGACAAAAATGACAAATAAATGCATTTTAATCCCACTTTGTAACACAACAAAGAGTGGAAAAAGTCAAGTGGTGTGAATTCATTCCTAAAACACGATCGAAGTGGTCTGGAATAAACATTCTCTCATTACAGTAGGCCTATTTGAGTTGAGAGGTATAATTTCTGTCTTGGCACTGTTCGTAACATGAGCCTGTGCTGGCTGGCTGTTCGTCAATGGGCCATGGCACCAGACTCTCCTAGACAGACCATTTCTCCCCAGGGCCAGTTTGAAACAGAACCAGCTGCACAGCTCACTAAGGCTAGCTGAGATCAGCCACAAGGCCCCCTAGTTTCTGCCAGATGGATGATAAGACTGATTCAGGGTCAGCTGTAGCCAGCTTTCAGGTGTGTCATTCAGACAGATGGAGAAGACAGTGAGATATAACGTGAGGCTAAAGGATCACTAGGTCCCTCAGGCAAGAATTCTGAATCCGTGTAAGCTAATTGTGTTTATTTTCTGGATATTACATTTTCATTTTGTTGTTAAGAAGTAGCTGCATTGGGGTGGATACTAAGCCTAACCTTGTGCCTATGTGGTCGATTGCACTTTAAAGTATAAAAGCTTTTCTAAATTCCAGATATGGGCGATGACATCACAAAGCCTAATACTATAAACCTGCACTTGATATGATAAATACAGTGAAAACAGGATATCCCAAACACGGGCAACGAGAAATGGGAGGAAGTCTAATTTTATGTATTTATGTATTGGTTCTTTGCTATGACTAGAAAGTGGAACAGGCTTGGGCTTATCCTCAACTGCCCTAGTATGGCAGATGACGTTAATGCAATGCATGGTAGTGGAACAACAGTTTAACTATATACTGTCGCCCTCTGGTGGACTACAGCATTAATTAGAAAGCAATTAGCAATACATGATTATCTGACCAGGCGCACAACCATCATTTGATTTTACACGGAAAGCAAAAACAATCATTAAAATAGATAACAGCTGATATCTTTTAGATATTAAAATGGTAAATGGTTGTTGGTTGTTATTTCACATCAGGTGGAGTGACCCTAGCAGACCAGTGTTTTGTTTTCAACATGAATTTACATTAACATTGTAGTCAGGGATTGAATTAGGATATCCTATAGGAACTGACCCCAGAACCACTAAGTCTGAGTGCCAGTCTGTTGATGCCATCAGGCCAACTCCCTGTCACACTCATTGTCATGCATACATGTTAGGCTTGACTGACAGCAATGGAGTAGGCACAAACAGATCTGGGACCAGGCTAAGAATCCCTAGCTTTTTCATCCTTAACTTAATTAGTTCATTAACCACTAACTCAAGGTGGAGGGGAACTCCGGTCCACTCCTCTAAGTAAACCCAAGGGAACATAGACCATAGGCTGCTGTGTCAGTTTGTCCTCTTTAAGGGTTCAAGGTTTTTAATTACACGACCATGATAACGTGACGGAAATGTTTTTCCTTTCAGATGTAGAGAGAGAGCGAGCAATAGTTTCTCTCTGCAGCAAAACAGTCAACTCATGCAAGTTGGACACGTTACCATGGTTCCCAAGGTGGAAGGGACAGGCTGATGCGCTTAGCAACCAGAACAGAAGAGCAGAGAGAAACTAACTGCGAGGCTTATACTAACCTCTCATATTGACTTGTGTACACATATCACAGTACATTTATCTGTTGACAGAGCTTTTAAGTAAAAGTCAGGGCTAGACGCGTTGTGTCCACCTGAGTGATGGCCTCTGTATACTTTGAAGTAATCCATCCTCGAAGCTGCAGGACTGGGTTCAAATAGAATTAGTTTTCTTTCAAATACTGTCAGCGATTGATTGAGCCTGCCTGGAGTGCTAAATGGACAGGGTTTGCACTTTGGGGACTATTCCATTGGTTCCATTGCACCAGACAAGCTCAATCAAGCGCAAGTAAAACAAAACAAAACAAATGCTGTTGGAGACGGTACTTAAAATAGTCCATGTTAAAAAAAATAGAATTCTAGCCATTTCTTAATTCCTTTGTTAGCTGTACAGATCTTCAAACAGCACAGCTGGATAAGGCTTCCTTTTAAATTGGGACATCAAAGTGTGTTGTTATTGCTCTAATATGGCTTTTGAGCACAGGTGAGAAAAGACTGCAATGAAATCACACAGCTAAACTGGTTGTCTTGTGACAACAATAAATAACTGTGGCGGATAATGTTGGTGATTATGATGGATGCCCTGCCCACCACAATCAACTGTTCATTCTGTTTTGACAGACTTACCCTCCCCAATAGAGATAGTGAATGACATACAGTTGACTCCAGATAAATGCAACAGCTTGGGACTGTTGTGGTAGAGTGTACTCAATCAAATTTGTAATTTAATTGAAAATTGTAAAACTGAACTTATCGGGAGTTAGTTGACTGCATTTGCAAACTTATCAGGCTCACCGTGACTATCAACCCGACTTACTACGTAGTGGAGAACTAGAAACTGACCAGTTGGTAAGGGGGTATGGACTAGGAAATCCATGTTCAGGACTGATACAGCTCTTCACTGCTCATAGAGAAAGAATTATGCATTAGCTGAGGTACATTAGTGAAAGCAATAAAAAGTCTAGTGTTGCAAAATTCCAGTAACATTCCCAAAATTCTCAGCTTTTCCAGAAATCCTGGTTGGAAGATTCCTGGAATCAGGAAGGAAGAAGCCAGAAAGCTGGGAGTCTTACAACTGGGAGTTCTGGAAAACCTAGGAATTATGGGAAAGTTACAGACATGATTCAATCCCTTAGAAAGACAGACTAAGACAAGAAAGTCAAAACAGGCAGAATTACACACAAACAGCACAAATGCTACCGAATGACCTCTCACACAGACACAACAATCAGAACTACACAAACAAGTCAGATTTACTGTGACACAGATGTCACAAGCTTCCCAGAAGCGCAGAGACAAAGCAGCTACCATGCAAGCACAGGTCGGGGAGGAGGTGGAAGACAAACTAAATGAAAGAGATGTATGTAGTGTTAGGGGAAGTTGGAGAAGAAGAGGCATGGAGTGGTAACTGAATTTGAGATCACAAACGTGTAAAAAGACAGATGATGTGATTCCAGGTCTAACATTTATTAGATCTAATCAAGCACAGATACAGAATTAATCGTCATGATCATCTACAACAAGCATCTACAGAGAGAGGATATTTCCAGACAGTGTGACACGCAATTCAACAATGATACCGTTAATTTCAAAAGGACCTCTATCATTACTGTTTTTTTCATCAAGGACTCTATAATTATCAACATATTGTGAAGAAATTGGTTCAGTTGTCCTTCTATGTATTACCAGGAAAAAATCTGAGCAAAATTGTTGAATTGCATTAGAGGATGGGATGAAAGTAAATACAGCTTTTCGGTTTAAAAAAGTACAGGCAGGTAAGAACAATCATGATCATCTTTAAAAAAAACAATAACGCTTTGCTTACGTTCTATCTTGTCTGTAGCTATGTACTGGGTTTAGGACCGTACTCCAATTATACATTCATAATGCCGGCATTGAGCATTTTATTGACATGAAAGGCTGTGACTCATTGAAATCTATTCCAGGTTCTCTATTTGAATCAATCAATCAAACAATTCACACTTGCATGGTAATTCTAGCTCACTACAATTGGTTGCTGTCAAATGATAGTATGTCTATTTTTCATGTATTGTAATGACAACTGTCATGTTGAGTATTACAGCATTACAATATGTAGGCATTATGAAACACGTTTTTATCCACCTGCATCCTCATATAACCTCTGTGGTACAACAATATGAAACATTCTAAGATTTACTTTCACCTCAAGTCTCAGTTAAGTTATAAAACCCATCAGTTCAGTGGTGTGTGAATATAAATGTCATTCATTTAAAATATATACATCACTATTTACAATTCAGCGGAACTTACTATTGAAAGTGACCACATAAACAACGCTATCTATGTTCATTCGAAAATATTCAAAGGGGTAAAAATGACTGGGGTACTACTGAGAGAGAATACATTTTCAGTTGTAAATAAAGTGCATTGAAGTCAGTATAAAAGGAGTTGTCGTTGGAGGTCAGGTCACCCTCAGACACACACACAATCACAAACTCTCACACACACACAAACACATACACGCACACACACACCAACACACTTATGCATAGTCACACTGGGGAAATACCTGAGCTTGACTGGCCATTCCCACCACCATCATGGAAGGAGTTGGCACATGGCGAAGGAGGGAGGAAGTTGCCCTCGTGGGACAGCAGCGCAGGGGCCAACAAGGTGCTGTTGGGGCTGGTGATGTCTCCCTCGCCCACCAGGGTCAGGTCAGCGTGGGTGTCTTCCTCCAGTGTCCTGAGGGCCGGGCCTCTAGACTCCGAGGGGCGGGGGATGGGTGAGAGGGCGGCGCTGAAGGGGGGGGACGGGGAGGCGGGGTGGGGGTAGAAGCGCCCGGCGCCCCGCAGCTGGATGGGGGTGTCCGTTTGTGCTGCTGAGGGAGGAGTCCAGGCTCTCAGAGCGCAGGCTGGCGTTGAGGGGGCCGCGGGCGGGGGCACCGCCAACCCCGTTCTCCCTGCCAGGCCCCTGGCCCTGTTTGATGGAGGTGGGTGTGGAGCAGGCCATGTCTAGGGAGGCAGTGGAGGGGGGGCCGGAGGTTAACCGCAGGAAGTCAGGTAACTCCAGGTCCTCTTTGTTCAGGAGGCCTCTCTGGTCATTTCTCCGGTTGCTCTGCGCCCGGCTCAGGAGCTCAAAGAATTCTAAAGAGAGAGAAAGCAGTAGAGTTACTTCATATTCCTTTAACTAGGGTTGTAGGCCGTGACGGGGAGAACCATGGGGCGGAGCACAATTGGCCCAGCGTCGTCCAGGTTAGGGGAGGGTTTGCCCGCCCGGGATATCCTTGTACCATTGCGCACTAGCGACTCCTGTGGCGGGCCGGGTGCAGTGCACGCTGACACGGTAGCCAGGTGTACGTGTTTTCTCCAACACATTGGTGCGGCTGGCTTCCGGGTTAAGTGGGCATTGTGTCAAGAAGCAGTGCGGCTTGGTTGGGTTGTGTTTCGGAGGAAGCACGGCTCTCGACCTTAGCCTCTCCCAATGGAGTTGCAGTGATGAGACACGACTGTAACTACCAATTGGACACCACAAAATTGGGGAGAAAAAAGGGGTATAAAAAAAGAGGGGAAAAAAATATATATATAATAATATGGTTGCAAAATTCAAGTAACTTTCCCCCCAAAAAAAATCCAGAAAGGAAAGTTACCATCATTTTGCAACCCTATCTAAAACCCTCACAAAGAACAAGAAAAAAGGTCAAATAAAAAGGGGATTAGATCATTTAACGTGCACAGTACACAGTCCCAAGCTACAGATAACCATGAAGGTTGAAGGATTCTTTTACAGCTGGTGTTAGTGACGCGGCGAAGCAAAGCTCAGAGAAGCAACAGAACGTTAGAAAAAGAGGGGGATTTACCTTCAGCTTCATCTATATTAATCTTTTTCGGCTTTCCCTTTTCCGCAGGGAGCGACGGATCTGGTCCGCTTGCCTTTCCTGACGACCTGTCATCTCCCTGCAGACGCAACAATAACAACGCACTCCATTAAGGGGGTGAGGGAGGAGGTTGTGCATGCCCTGTACTAACACCACTACAACACATCCTGGGCAGATTGACTTAAGTGTTCGCACCTGTGCCCTGTTATTAACTATAGGAAACACAAAAAACAACCATAAAACACGAGCGTGTGGTCTCTTTGATGCTTGTTGTTTCTTTTTACGCTTCTTTTATGCTTAGTAAATCCCTGAGACAAGGTCGGATCGCAACTACAAAGGTGACCTGGAGGCTGAACTATAAAGTGGGAGGTCAGCCAGGGTTCAAGTCAGCTACAGCCAGCATTTAAGGAAGAAACAACATGACAAAGAGCCAGGAACAAAGTAGAGTAGAGCACTTGAGCAATTATTATGTGACATTAAATTGTTAAGAAGCAGCATAGCAGGGGAGTTACAGCACATTTAGAAATTCAAGGATACTTGAGAAAGTGAAAACAGGAATAAAGGAGGAGGATGATGGTGGTCTCCTTACTGTTGCAGAAAGACTCTTGGTGGTCAATGATGGCGGATGTGCTTTCAAGGAACCTGACTTGGAGTCTATAGAGAAAAACAACAGTGAGGTAAATAGGAGCCAATGAATCATCCCACATGTCCTCCATCACTCTGATATCTTTGTTTATCACTGGAAGTCAGTGGGAACAAAACAGGACATTGATTACAAGAGCTGTTTGAATTCCTGGAAACAGACAGGCTGAAGCACCAGTCCAACATTGGAGGAATTGGATTGGATTTCTCAAGCCACTATCTTGGTGGCTGTTTGGGGGGGTTTGAGTGTTTGTGCTGTATAGCCAACTAATGTTTGTTCGTTTGTCATGCCAAATCAATGACCATAGGACTTGGCAAGACAAACACATCTGGGATCAGGCTAGGTCACTGTAGGCGTTATCTCTGAGATGGAATGTTGGCTTACTTCATTATCTGTCTATCATCTGCGTTTTAGTGCATGTTTTGGTGTTCGGTGTGATGGGCTGTCTTACCTTTCCCTGAGGCAACAGGGTCTGCTCTCTCCAATACCACACGCAGGCCGTCCAGACTGGATATGGGCGCCCCCAGGTCTAGGGGCTCCGTTTCTCCACTCTGTCAAAACACAACACAAAGTTTTAGCAGTCGTCATTCTCATAGGGGGCACATGGCCCCTCAGATTTGACCTGTTTATATACACGATATATACACAAAAGTATGTGGACACCTGTTCAAATGAGTAGATTCGGCTATTTCAGCCACACCCATTGCTGACAGGTATATAAAATCGAGTACACCGACATGCAATCTCCATAGATAAACATAGTCAGTAGAATGGCCTTACTGAAGAGCTCAGTGACTTTCAACTTGGCATCGTCATAGGGCACCACCTTTCCAACAAGTCAGTTCGTCAAATTTATGCCCTGCTAGAGCTGTCCTGGTCAACTGTACGGGCTGTTATTGGGAAGGAGCGACAACGGCTCAGTTGCGAAGTGGTGGCCACAAAACTTCACAGAACTGGACAGTCGAATGCTGAAGCGCGTAAAAATAATCTGTCCTCTATTGCAACACTCACTACCGAGTTCCAAACTGCCTCTGCAAGCAACGTCAGCACAATAACTGATCGTCAGGAGCTTCATGAAATGGGTTTCCATGGCCGACCAGCAGCAAACAAACCTAAGATCACCATGCGCAATGCCAAGCGTCAGCTGAAGTGGTGTAAATTTGGACTCTGGAGCAGTGGAAACGCGTTCTCTGAAGTGATGAATCACGCTTCACCATCTGACATTCCAACAGACTAATCTGGGTTTGGTGGATGCCAGGAGAATGATTACTTGCCCCAATGCATAGTGCCAACTTTAAAGTTGGAATAATGGTCTGGGGATGTTTTTCATGGTTTGGGCTAGGTCCCTTTGTTCCAGTGAAGGGAAATCTTAATGCTACAGCATACAATGAAGAATGACATTCTAGACAATTCTATGCTTTCAACTTTGTGGCAACAGTTTGTGGAATGCCCTTTCCTGTTTCAGCATGACAATGCCCCCATAACACAAAGCGAGGTCCATACAGAAATGGTTTGTCGAAATTGGTGTGGAAGAACGTGACTGGCCTGCACAGAGCCCTGACCTCAACCCCATCGGACACCTTTGGGATAAATTGGAATGGCCACTGCGAGCCAGGCCCAATCCCCCATATGCAGAGAAGCATATTTAGTTTCTTAAAAAAATAACCAACAGTCAGGATGATAGAGACAGCTGAAGAGGTATGCTTAGCTATGCAGAAAAATATACATATTTTTGACACAGAATTAAGCATAATGATTATGGCTCTAGATTGCAGCATAAATCTGACCATATCCGGACTACCCCCAGCCATCCTCACATACTAGGTGCACGATGTTCCTGTGTCACGTGACCATGATGCCTTATTGACATGTCAGACAAGCAAGTTGCCACTTTAGCGTATCGTCACAACTTCTGTGTACTATCATTAACTGTGTAAGATATGGACGCCTTCGCTCCATTTAGAATGTGGCTTTCAGCTTACTATGTAATCAGTAACAAATGTAGGTATAGGCGACATGGGCAGCCGCCCAGGGCGGCACGGGGCGCCCACAGAATTTCTTGGGGAATGATGACATTTGCGGTTTTCTATCGCTCATTTACACATCACGTCAATGATATCATGTCACCGTGTGGGACTGTGGGTCAATTAACCTTGTCGGAGTGGGCGCCCTGATTCTAGTTTGTGAGCTAGGCAGGTTACTGCCTGGGAAGGTCTCCCACTCAGAAGTACGAGATGGGGAGGGGGCAGGTTGACCTCAGGTCTCCCCACTGGAAGCCCGAGGTAGGGGAGCGGGGGAATCTATCAAATAGCACACCTCTAACGTTGTACAGTACTAATGCAATTAGTCAAATCCGTCACACTACGAAAAGCTACCAAATAAACCACAATTCCTTCATTAGACTGTGAATATAGTTTCACAGACATATTGTTGCATTTTTCTGGTTTGTGCAAAATCATTAAGAATAATATAAAACCAGTCTGCACACCACCAAGGTGAATTGGTTTAGTCTTGACTCTTAGTTGACAGTGTTGGGGGATGGGTAATGTAGTCTCGACTCTTGGTTAACAGTGTTGGGGGATGGGTAATGTATTGATGCTCGAGTGTCAAATCAACACAAATTTGTTTGTGTCTTTGTTACTTCTTTTTTATATTTATGAGTCTTATTTTTGTATATATATTTGTATATATTTTTATATTTATATAATTTGAAATGTTATGATTATTTGTGTATTTCCACAGTGCAGAATGGTGTTTTTTTGGGGGGGGGGGGCAAAGGGAGCCAAACAAGCTAGAACCGCCACTGTGTGTAATAGTAGGGTAATGCTTGGAAAACCACCTCAGGACAAAATAAACCACCTAACTGGCAAGGATTTGGAAGAGAAGGGAGTCCTTCTACTCCCCTTCACCCTGCATGTTTTAGGAGTGTCGTCATTCATAATTATAGACCTCTCTCTTTGTATCTTCAGAGGCCGTTTGAGTCAGAATGAGCCAACTACCCAGCAACATTTGAAGAGGATGCGGTTCCTTCCCTCTTCCAAGCCAATGAGACTCCACCCAGTGACATTGTCGTCTTTTACATGCTCTACAGAAGATTGGTTGGACACACAGCTGCAAACAGAAAATATTGAGGCGACCCAGCCAGTCACCGACATACTATTTTGGCCACCAGATCCTTGAGTTGGAGGCCGTATTTCGCCACGACGGGACGCAGGACTTCGGTGACGGGTTTGGTGGGTTTGGCCTTCAAACCTACGGAGCGATTAATGGGTACCAGGTCCAATCTAAAAATAGAGGGAAAATAAATATGCAGATACTTTCTGTAAAACGATCATGTGATTTTCTTCAGATTCTACTGGGAGGAATGCAGGTGCAAAGAGTTATTTTAAAGTTCACATTGTTGAATAAAAAGGGGGGAATGAGAGAGAGAAAGAGAGATGTGGAGACAAAGATGTAGAGGGGTAGATATGCATATTTTACCTGAATAGAGTGCGTTTTTCCATTCTGAGGTTCCGTGCACTGAGGGTCATGCAGTCTTGGTCCAGCACCAAAGGCTAAAAAGAATAAAAACAACATGAAAACCTACTTACAAAGCCATGAAGCGATGCCTTACTAAAACAATAATGTATGGCATTAAGCAGATGCTTTTATCCAAAGTGACTTACAATCATGTAAGTCACATGACGTATTAAGTGAAACTAACCACTTAATACATCAATGGATCTGCATTATTTCACTCTAAATCGGCTTTTCTTAAAGCATGGGTCGCGACCCACCTGTTAATGGTGGGTTGCGGTGTGTCAGAGAATGTATAATTATTTCATTAATTACTGGAATTGATTTGGCCAAGTGCATCTGCGCTCTCTGCTCAGTTTGGCAGCTGCGCAAGTTTACCGGTTTACCGGATATTTTTCTGCAGTTTCTTGAAGATCACTCAGTGACCCACAAGCTGCAGCGCTGTTGTTCAAGCCACTGACTTGATATTCCCACTCTCCATCATTCACCCCTGTCATGAAATGGACTCATGCTAGCCACAAGTTCTGACTCAGCACAATCGTCATGAAACGCATATACAGCTATGAGTTTCTCTGTCTTTCATACAAACTTATAACAAGGAGTCCCCACAATGTGTTTTGTGTGTGGAAGTACGTAGTAATGAGTCTCTCATAATGAACAAAATTAATAAAACGACACATCCTGACCAAACATCCATAGCAGGATGGTAAACCCAGGGAGTTCTTTCAGACCAGGGCTTAATGCTTCAGGAAACAGTGCTTCAATGTGGAAAAGTAAGTCAACTAGCAAGGCATTGTTGCCATTTTATAACCGGCAATGGTAAGCAGAAATAAGGGAGTACTCTCTCTCATGGTAGTAGATGTGAGTTTCTCTTTCAAACAATCCCCTGGCCTTGTAACGTTACACAGCTAATAGCTAACGTTAGCCAAAGCAAGCTAGCTACTGATAGTGCAACCCTAGTAACAATACAGATGAAGATGAAACATTATCAGGCCTACTGTACATTTTACTGTAGAAATGATTGTTGAAAACAAGTCTAGGCTGAAACTGTTGCTGTTAAAATACAATTAATCCTTTTTTATTCTGAACTGGAATAAACTGATTGAAGCAAGATGCCTTTTGAGGTAAACACTCACACATTTCTGGGTTGCTCATCAACAGCAGGAAGTGGTCAACTGCCTGACTGAGAAAGCAGTAGATGTTCTGGTCCAGTTTGGCACCACATACCTATGCGAGTCAGGTTTCTCAACTCTGACATACTTAAAAAACAAGTACAGAAAGAGTTTCAATGCTGAGCATGACCTCAGTGTTGTACTGTCAAAAACAGAGCCCAGAATAGACATGCTTGTTGAAAACTTCAACCAGCCACACACCTCTCATTAGGACTGTGTGCATGTGTGTGTTTTCTGGTCTACATCTGTGTGATGTGATCAATCAGTTTATTCCAGTTCAGATGAAAAAATATGTATTGTATTTTAACAGCAACAGTTCTAGCCTAGACTTTCTTTCAACAATAATTTCAACTGTAAGATGTACAGTAGGCCTGATCATTTTTCTTCGGTACTGTTACTTACGGCTGCACTATCAAAAAGCCTGTGTGTGTGTTCTGTTATTCATCTGTGTTATGTGATCAGTCAGTTTATTCCAGTTCAGAATTTAAATGATTTATTGTATTTTAACAGTAACAGTTTCAACCTAGAAAGATACGTAAGAGATTTTTTTAATGGGGGAAAATAAACATGAATATATTTTTAGATGGATATTTAATTTCATTGTTATTTGTTTTTGTCTATATTGCATTTGTTTTAGGCATAAGGGCAATGAAATGTACTGATATTTATATATAGTTGCATATTTTCCTAAGCTTGGGTCCCAAGAAAAACACAGAATTTCTCATTTGGGTCCCAGGCTGAAAAAGTTTCAGAACCCCTGCTCTACATCCACATTGAGATGCACAGTAAGGGAAACAGTAACTGTGCTGGGAACCATCGTGAGTTTGACTCACCTTCTCTCCTCCCACCAGGAAGAGGTCTACGGCAGCCATGTTGATGCGGAGGCTCTGACAGAGGTCCCGGAGAACCTCCCTGATGGTGGCCCCCGGCCGCAGGGTCACAGAGGAACACGAGCCGTCCGGCAGGGTCATGCTGCAGATCTTGGAGCACTCCCTTACCCTCTCCCACACCGGCACCGAGTGACGATTGTCCCCCTGCATGGGAATACCATGACAAACCATAGTCAGAGATGATAGAACTCAACGGAAGCAAGAGAAAATACCAAGAGCTAAAACTGCAACCGCAACAGTGTCTCTATGTTTTGTATGTAGTGTTTGATGTCCGACCAAATTTCCCTGTGGGATATTAAAAACAAAATTGAACGTCTGAACCTTGAAATGAAACCCCTTCAACTCATGTAACATACAGTATAACACCTGTAACCATCCAGACAAAAGTATACCCAAATCCCTTGTCAAGCAAAATTTCTGCAAACATGCCACAAAACTAACAGAGTCAGGACCTGTGTAACTGATGCTCCTACTACAGAACTATCTTGGTTCCGTGTTGCCATGGTGACCTGGCCTGGCCTTGCAGCAGGATCTTACCTCGGTTTTGCCCGTTGAACAGGAAGTGGCCAGTTCCAGACTAGCACCAGAGGACAAGGAACCCTGTGATTCCCTCCGACCGTTGCTGCCCCAGGAATCTATCCAACAGAAGAAGGACAGTGAGGCCACAGTTAGGATACAACTCATTCCACAATTAATATCCATGCATCATCACACCACAACTACACATAAAACTCACTGACTTCTAAACTTGAAATATTGTTCATCATCAGGTATCTGATGGAAGGGCCACAGGAGGAATGTATATGGTTGCGGTCACTGACAAGGGTGGAGAGCTTTAGATTAGTGAGGAATGGGGCCTGAGGTCGGGTCAGGTCACATTAAGGGAGAAGGAACAGTTTATTACCAACATCACTTAACTTCCTGCCTATCAATAACAAATGTAAAGCACACAATGCAGTGCTGTGTATTGCCCGACCAAAGACCTACCACCATAATGCATGACAGAAAGCTTTATGCCAATATTGAAATCCAACACAAGAAGTTTCCTCACGGGGGGGAAAGGTATTTGAATTGAATACATAGGATTAACTCCTTAAGACTTATTCTATGACTGAGAGTTGCTCACCAATGTTGATTTCTCCAATGTCCTTTTTCTTGGGTCCCTTCCCAAAGCTCCGGTTCCGGGACCAAGAGAAGAAGATGCCCCGTTTCTTATCATGCTCGTCTCCGGGTTCCTCAGTCAGTGACCTCCCTGACTTCTGATTCCTGGCCTCCTATTGTACAACAAAACAACCAGTTCAAACAACCTGTGTAACACCTGGGTTGATACATGAGTGCATACCGTAGAAAGCCATTTGCCATGGAAAATATCTAGCAGCAGAAAATGTTTTCCAATGGAAATAGAGTTTCTTATTGGACAAGTTCATGTAGTGCCTCCTTGTTTTGGTCCGTTTTCTCCCTTTTGGTACCTTGTGAATACGATCCTGATGTTTTGAAGACTACAAACTAACAAACACATATACTGGCTACAACACAAAATGTGCATCTCACAGGCGAGTTACACAATCACCTAAAGTGGTTACTAAGACAATACCAGATGCCCTTTTGGCTGTTATGGTTACTATGGTACAAGGCGGGTACCTTATTCGGTGTGGAGTGGCCGGAGCTGGCACTGTGCTTGGAGGGAGCGGGGCTACAGGGGATCTGGTAAGGGTCGGGTAATGGTCGTCCCTCCACCTCGGCCAGCATGCACTCCTGGTACAGGCCAGACTTGAGGAACCTGGAGTAGCTGTCAAACTTCATCAGGTTGAAGATCTACAGAAAACAATAGGGAGAGAAAATGATCTTGTCTTGTGAAGGGTCACAAATGTTTATGACAGGTGTTATGGCATATGTCATAACAGCTATGATTCGGTCACGTTTGTAACATTGTACAGACCTAAAACAACATTGTAAAGGCCTGAGAGTGTGTGTGGGGGGTGTATGCTAGTTTGTGTTTGGTCCTGAAGCACAATAGCCCTTTTGGAAACAGGCAGATGGTTGAAAAAAACGACACTGTGCAGAAAACATTTTGTACTGGAGTAAAGCAGTAAAAGAACATTCACACATAGCACTGAATCATAACAATGCTCAAGCAGCGCAGCCCTGCAGTTGACACTGTGCTGCTCCTAGCTGTGTGTGTGTTCTTGGTTTTACTATCTTTGTGGGGACCGTAAAACAAGGAAAATTCAGACAAGTGGGAACATTTTGCTGGCCCACTCAAGGAAATGGGCTATTTTAGGCTTGGGTTAGGGGTTAATGTTAGGGTATAACATATAGTAGGCAGTTGGTCCTCCCACCTGCAACTGCTGAGCCTTGAACATATTTGGACATGGGGAGGTGAGGACGTCATCAGCCAGTTGGGCCTGACTGTCGATGTTGACCGGCGTGGTAGCCTTACTGGACAGGAAGCTGTTGTAAATCTCCCCCGCCCTCTGGGATAACTGGGGAGAAGAGGAAGAGGTTTTATAAACACACACAACCATGACATAACCCAGTGATATAAAGGGGAATGGTTTTCAACTTTAAGCCATGATCAACCCTCACAACGGAGGGACTTTTCTATCCAGTCCATGACATCTAAAACCTATATGGACTTCTGAACTGGACTAGATAGGAAAGTATAGTTTGGTCTTGGTGTTGAGTAAGGGGAATAAGCTTACCTGCTTTTTGTCTGTTGCAGGTACCTGACTGAAGTATTCACAGGCCTGCCAGAACAAGATATTCTCCTCACTGAATTCCTTTTTGAGGAATTCCTGCGGGGACACAAGCCACAGCTTTATCACACTTGCAATAAGCCTGGAAAATGTTATGGTTGTGTTGATTGGCTATATAGTTAAATATTGCTTCTATTCCACAGAAGATAATGTTTTCATGTCTAATTAGCTTCGTATTGAGTTAATCCAACAGAATGGACAATCAGAGAGTTAACTGTAACATTTCATAACATGCAAACTAAAACTCAATTTCCCAGTTGTTGATTAGCTGTAAAGTGTACTGCTAATTCTATCCCACAGAACACGTTTAGATGCCTGAGGTAGACGAGTATTGATTTCAGCTAACAAATTGAGAATGAGAGAGATAATTAACTGTTAATTTCGTTAAATTTCAGATCACATAACTAAACTAAAACTCCCAGTGAACTAAAATGTGTTCTTTACTGTGCGTACTGAGAAGTAGCAGACGCCAATGGGGTCCTGGAGCAGGCGCTCGAAGCAGGCAGCCCAGCTGGCCACCCGGCGCTCTGACAGCCTCTTGTGGCTGCCGGCGCCGGGCAGACTGCTGTTGCTGTTCAGACTGCTCTGGCTGCAGCAGCCCTGGAGCTGCACACCACCACCATAGTCTGGAGTGTGAAAAGGGGTAGAAAAAATTGTTAGGATGTGTACCTAACTCACTAAAAGAGGCAATAATAAATCCTCTCCTGAAAAAGCCAAACCTTGACCCGGATCATTTAAAAACCTAAATCGGCCTAAATCAAATTTCCCATTCCTCTCGTAAAAAAAAAAGAAGCTGTTGCTCAGCAACTCACTGCCTTTCTGAAGACAAATTCCTCAAGGTTCTGTTTTAGGACCACTATTGTTTTCACTATATACACTACCTCTTGGTCATTCGGAAACACAATGTCAACTTCTATGCAGATGGCACACAGCCAGCTGTACATTTTAATGAAACACGGTGAAGCCCCGAAATTTCCTATCCTGGAAGCCTGTATCAGACATAAGGAAGTGGATAGCGGCAAATGTTTTGCTTTTAAACACGGACAAAACAGAGATGCTAGTTCTAGGTCCCAAGAAACAAAGAGACCTGCTGCTTTTGTCACTTTAAGAATAGACTACTGCAATGCTCTACTATCCGGCTATCCGGATATAGCACTAAATAAACTTCAGCTAGTGCTAAATACGGCTGCTAGAGTCTTGTCTAGAAGCAGAAAATTCAATCATATTACTACAGTGCTAGCCTCTGGCTTCCTGATTTCAAGGTTTTACTGCTAACCTACAAAGCATTACATGGACTTGCTACTGCCTATGTCTCTGATTTGGTCCTGCCGTACATATGCTACGGTCACAAGACATAGGCCTCCTTATTGTTCCTAGAATATTGAAGCAAACAGCTGGAGGAAGGGCCTTCTCCTATAGAGCTCCATTTTTAATGGAATGGTCTGTCAATCCATTTGAGTGATGCAATCTTTAGGTCTTTACTGCTAAGGTGAACGGCAAGGCACTGGAGTGACAAAACACACTTGCTGTCTCTGCCTGGCCCGACTCCTCTCTCTCTCTCTCCACCGGGATTCTCTGCCTCTGATTGTATTACAGGGGCTGAGTCATTGGCTTGCTAGTGCTCTCCCATGCCGTCCCTAGGAGGGGTGGCTCTCTCCGGGGATTTCGTCGGACGGGGCCACAGTACCCCCCCACCCCCCCCCCCCCAGCCACAATATCTATGCTGCAATAGTCTATGTGCGGGAGGGCTAGGGTCAGTTTGTCCTATCTGGTATAATTCTCCTGTCTTATCTGGTGTCCTGTGTGATCTTTAGTATGCTCCCTGTAATTCTCCTATCTCTCTCTTTCCCTTTCCGGAGGACCTGAGACCTAGGACCTGCCTGACGACTCTTGTATGTCCCCATCCCCAGTCCACCTGGTTGTGCTGCTGATCCAGTTTCTGCTGTTCAGCCTGCGACTATGGAACCCTGACCTGTTCAACAGACGTGCTACTTTCTCCCGGACCTGCTGTTTCGACCTTCTCCCTCCCTCTCACACCTGATGTCTCAACCTATGAATGCTCGGCTATGAAAAGCCAACTGACATTGACTCCTGAGGTGCTGACCTGTTGCACCCTCTATAACCACTGTGATAATTATTTGACCCTGCTGGTCATCTATGAACGTTTGAACAACTTGAAGAACAATCTGGACTTAATTGCTATTAACTCTTATAATCTCCCCCGGGCACAGCCAGAAGAGGACTGGCCACCCCTCTGAACCTGGCTCCTCTTTAGGTTTCCTCCTAGGTTCCTGCCTTTCTATGGAGTTATTCCTAGCCACCACGCTTCCACATCTGCATTGCTTGCTGTTTGGGGTTTTAGGCTGGGTTTCTGTATAAGCACTTTGTGACATCTGCTGATGTAAAAGAGCTTCATAAAAACATTTGATTGATTGATTGGTTAGGGGAAAAGGGGTTAGTGACAGTGACTGCTCTGATAACAACAGCCTTTATAGTGCTGCAACCCACCACCATTATATTGCACCCTGCCACCATCGTCTACAGCAGAGGTAATTCAGGGACACACACGGGGGGACATGATCACTATACTCTAAAAGACGGGAGACGAGGCTATTACTCTAGATCTTTACAAACACCCAAAAGAAGGGAATAGCTTCGGAGCTGTGGAATCTAGACAACTAGGCCGAGTACTTCTAAGGACTCACAGTTAGTACTTGGTATCATGGCACCAGATGGCAATTTCATGGCTGTAAGTCCCACCAATCAGAGAAAGCACAATAGCAAAAACACAAAAGGAAGACTGCAGGGTATGTTACCAAAATGCCTTTGAATGGTCAATGTCAGACAAGACAAGTGTTCACGATCTGCCAAGGCTAACAACATTGAGGAATTTGAATAGCCTCTGTTGGGAGTTCTCTGAAACAACAACACTGAGAATAATTGAAGATGAATCCATAGCCTCCAGCACCAAGGTATCTAAGCATGCAGAAGCACAGGAGGAATTACAAATAGATGTAGTTTCAATTGAGGTTTATCAAGCAACGTTTCTTAATGCTATTGCAAATATTACATTACATGTTGGACACCAAATTAGGACTGTTCGTGACTGACTACTTTACAATGCTGTGAGTAATGTCACGGCATGCAGTCTAACTATAGCATCTCATGCCTTTGTTAGCCAATTCACCCAGCTGAATCAGTACATGTGCCAACAGAGGCATAAAACAAGCTGATTTTGCAGATCATTACATCTAAAGACGCAAGAGTCGTATTCCATTTTCTATCGCGGCAATCAATTTGTCCCAGACACTTGTTTATATTTTTATTTCAACTCTGCCAATTGACCTCGGTGACATTATATTTGGTTTGGAGTTGACAAGATATTTTGTTTGGAGTTAGCTGTATTAGATTCGGGTGTTGGGAATATTGTGTTTGCCAGCAGAGAGAAAATATGGGGCCTGTGTTGCTTTGTTAATGAGATGGTTTTCAGGGTAAATAGCATAGGGTGTCTGAACCAAAACCTCCGAAAATACGGTAAGCAGCGGCAACGCCGAAGCTCCATTGACCGTGGCGTTCAGCAAACATTATTAAACGTCTGTGAAATGGGGAACAGACAGCAAACACCAAAGCCCAAAGCCCAAACCCTAAAACCCCTGCACAAGCGCCTTTTGTTAGTTGTAAATAAATAGGTTGACATCATATTCTGTGTGCCTGTTTTATTCAATAACTTCCGAATTCCGTGTGGTGGAAAGTGTAATAAAAAAGAAACCGGAAACCGAGAAAGTCGCATTCTAAACAAATGCACACAAAAGTGACCATTATTGTTCTACAAAAGGGTCTACACTCTTAGAAAAAAGGTGCTATCTAGAACCAAAATGGGTTCTTTGGCTGTCCTCAAAGGATAACCACTCTTAGTTCCAGGTAGAACCATTTTGGTCACAGGTAGAACCCTTTCCACATGGAACCCAAAAGAGTTCTACCTGGAACTAAGAGCCGCAGAACCCTTCTTGAAACCCTTTTTTGTAAGAGTGTATGGCGGGACAAAATGTCCCATTTGTTCCGGGGCTTGTTTAGGAACTCTTAGTTGAACTTAATTTAAAACTAATTTGGTCAGTTAGTTACAACTATTACATACAGCTGCAAGCAACAAATCTATTTGCTGTGTTTTGATATCACAGATAAAGTAGCTAAATGTCAGAATGGGTGTAATGAAAAGAAAAGATAAATGTACTCACCAGCATCTGAGGAAGCAGTCGACTGAAAGAGAACAGAGAGAGACATGAGTGAGAAGCTGCCCTCATGTCCTCCTCCTGCTCTGAGGCAAGGAACAACTGGAGCCTGAGAAACAGTGTCTCTCCAGACATCCCACCAGTGTGTGTGTGTGTGTGTGTGTGTGTGTGTGTGTGTGTGTGTGTGTGTGTGTGTGTGTGTGTGTGTGTGTGTGTGTGTGTGTGTGTGTGTGTGTGTGTGTGTGTGTGTGTGTGTGTGTGTGTGTGTGTGTGTGTGTGTGTGTGTGTGTGTTACTGCAAGGGGAGGGCCCCTGTTCTCTAATCAGGGGCCATTAATGTAGGGATGTGGGTGGACCAAGGGCCTCTGCACACACAGCTGTTCACACCCCAAGATCGTGGCCCGCCCCTCACCACACACATTCACCACCTACGACTCACAAGTCTTGAACACACGAGAACATACTCAGAGAAAGAACGAGAGACACACACAGACAAACACACACACACTCTATTTCACACACACAGACACAAAGACCAAGAAGTAGCACAATCCCTCTCGCTGGTGTCATGATCAGATCAGAAGTCATTATGAGGAGCCACAGAGGCCGTTGCTTGCAGTAATGGGCCACTTTTCTCATGCTAATTCAGGGGCTGAGTGGGCTATAAAGGTCTATACAAGGCTATAGGTCACAGAGTGAAGAGTCATTCCAACAAGCGTCTTCGGGAAAGACTCAACAATTGCATTTCACCAAAGTGTTGGTATTTGGCTGGCATATTTATTAGCGTGATGCTCTCACACAACCAATGCCTGACTTCATTTTATATATTCACATGGCAAACAGAATTAGAAGACATTGCTGGAAGGAGAATGTCAGAAAGCCAGCTATAGCTGTTAACATCAGTTTAGATAGAAAATAAAGATTTAGAGCAAAAAAATTACAATATTTTCACATGCCGCAAAGGAAATGAGTGGAGCATCATTCTTTCCAAGAACACTCTTTAAATCAGTGTGTTGGAGGATTCATTAAGAAAGAGAGACTGATGCCGGATGAGCATTCGAGAAGCCACTTCAAATTGTGAATGTGCTGGGATATATGTCTAGACAGGGCACTTCCAGCAAGGCAAATGCTTGAGATAATTCAAGCACTGATTTTGGATTTCAATGGATTTCAACAATATTGTGGAATATAAATAAGATCTAGAGACTTGAAAGTTGAAATTGAAGAGATTTGAAAGTTGTCATCAACATAACATAAGCATTTCGATACACTCGCAATAACATCTGCAAACCATGTGTATGTGACCAATGACATTTGATTTGAAATTAATTAAAAATATTTCTATGCATAGGCCTAATTAGCAATGTTTTAAGTTAAAGGAGTGCATAACAAGATATCCTTTCTTTGTGGATCTACTATTGGCCACAGCTGGGAGTCATTTATGCATCTAAAATAACATTAATCAATGACTTGAGGAATATGACCAGACATATTTTGTACCTGCCCATTCCCAGTCAGTCAGTGGCTGGCTAATGTTGTTTGACCATGTTGGGGTAAGGATCATCGTCATGTGCACCCATTGTGGTCCATTCCATTATGGGAGTGATGGTGACCACATGTAAATGTCGCATCAGTGTTTTCCCCCTCTCCCGGAGGTGAAGAGAGTGTAGTCCCAAGAACCACAACATCTAGTCTTCACTCAACAACCACAAGGCTGCTGAACCAACCCCATACTGTCACATGGAATGACACTGGAGAGACGAAGCAGGTACGGCGAGTCAAACATTTAATATAGAACGGACATGGAACAGGAACGGCGTCAGCAAACGAGTAATACATACAAAGAACAATCCATGCAGCAGCAGGGAACAGAGCAAGGGAACTGACAAATATAGGGGAGGAAATAAACAGGTGATGAAAGAGTCCAGGTAAGTGCAATATTGCGGATGCGCATGATGAGGGAAGGCAGGTGTGTGTAGTAGATGGCAGGAGTGCGTGATGCAGGGCAGCTTGGCGCCCTCAAACGCCGGGTGGGAGGGGAGGGAGCGGAAGCAGACGTGACACATACAGCCTGGGCCTCTTCTGTGGTGGCTAGACCACATATAGTCAGGAGTCAAAGAGAGAGAAGATGAAGAGGTCAATAGAAAATGGAGGACGAAAATGTAGAGAGCACCTGCTCAAAACGACTGTTGCTTCAGTAGTAGCAGCAGCTCTTGCACCTAAACCCCCACTCTAAATACACAGTAGTCTCCAGAAATCATGTTTCATTCTGAACTAGACCGCCATCATCTATGACATATGTCTTGGCATGTTTGAACTCATAAAAAGTCCCTACTGAAACCATGAAATTATACAGGGGAGTCACTAGAGTCACCTGTACAGACCTAGTAGTAGTTTGAGATTGGTGTTCAAAGAGTTGAGATGTCAGCCATATCCTGTTCTTGAGGATAATGAACTCCCTTCCCAAACAATCTTTCACTCATGACGACTCATAGGAGAGCATGTCACAGTAAATATCATCATGACACACTGCGGATGTTAGCCAACCTAATACATGCCCTTCTAAATTACTATGTGTCATATGAGAACTATTTCTGATGAATGAAAACATCAGGTCACGTGACAAGTCATGTCAGGTTGCCTTTAACATCATGAAGGCTAAAGTTTTCGCCACACCTATTAAAGTTGTTACAGCTCTGTTGATTAATGAAACGGTGTGTGTGTGTGTGTGTGTGTGTGTGTGTGTGTGTGTGTGTGTGTGTGTGTGTGTGTGTGTGTGTGTGTGTGTGTGTGTGTGTGTGTGTGTGTGTGTGTGTGTGTGTGTGTGTGTCTGTGAGTGTTTAGCAGCCTACAGGGGTTAATGAGACCACACATACACCTCGGTGTGTTTTCCAGCTCGCTATTGCTTCCACAGCAATACAGCCCTGTGAAGAGATCAAGTGAAGGCTGGCCACTTCTGATGTCTCAACTGCTCTGCTCTCTTCCTCTGTTCACACCTCCAGTGATGCCCCGCAGACAAGCTCTATCCATGGGTGGAACTAGGCAGGACAAGCCTTGAGCATAATATCATTAGGAGCCAACAAAGGTCTTACAAAATAGACAAAGCTATGTTTCTAGCTACAATCCAAGCTTTAGTGATCCAACCCCAGCGGGTCCTAATCCACTATTTGGAAAGACATGTTATGATGTTTTCATATAGCCTAGGTGCTGGTAGAGAGCTCCAGGGGGCATAGATTATACAGGGATTTCTCAAAAGTAATGTAGGCAATATCGGATAGTGCAATCCATTGAAGCATGACAAAGAAGATATAAAGACAAAGTGAAGAGCAAGACAGCCATGGGGGATGTAAAGAACATATCAGGTGCGACAACGTACAAGCCCAAACTACTTTTCCAATGTAAGTATTAACATACAGTATGGTGGGCACAAGCAATGCATACATTTCCAACACTGATGAGGCTTTGTCCTAAACACCACACATTCAAATCACATCACACTTCTTGACTTGTTTAGGCATGCTCGTGTCCCTAGAACCGTGTTAAGAGAGCTGAACTCTGTCGATCACACCAGTAGAGCCAGAGAGAGAAATGCCTTCACAGCCTTCACAGTTCCTCTCCCAAATCATAACTGTGGAAAGTAATGACTAAAGCAGCTGAGTCCTTCACCACCACCAGACAAAAGAGTGAAACTGTCCTATAAAGTTGTCAGAAGTTTACTTACAGTGTTGAAATACCAGGTTTTCTTGAAGGAGAGTCTCTTTTTGAGACTCATTATTCTCAGAGTCTGGTGTATGCTAACAGGCAGACAGATGTGTGTCTGAGCGCATACCTGAACACTCCCCACCCAAACGCTGCCACCATGTCTGTACAAGTCAGAGCGAGCCGGGGAAATGTGACGAGGTACCAGACAGGGGAAGCTCTGTTCCCCTATACTCCTGTGCTTTTTGTTACCGTGGCAATCCACACGAGCAATACAGTACAGCCTCTGCCACCATAGGGCGTTAGGGATTCAGATGAAATTACCCCCCCCCCCCCTTTGTTTCGAGACACAGTATTCTATATTCATTGCTTCGTGAAGGCTGGAGTCACTGCTAAATTGAAACCAGATGAAAGTTCAATCAGATTTAGTATTTATTAAAATCCTTACATTTCTGCTCCAGTTTATTTATCCTCATCAGGTTGCACCAGTCAGCTATAATTTGTCCCACCATAGCTATCAACTACAACTTCAAAATCAATGGACAATTGCTATAACCAAGAAAACAATGTATGATTTCATGAAAATAATCATGTCAACTATTTGACTGGTTCTACTAGAAGGAAAATACGTTTGCAAACCTTTGTCATTGGAGTCGGACTGAGTTGCATTTCTGCTGCTTTTTGGCAATCTCTGGGATCTGTCTGCAGATTGCTTTGGACCCACCTACTATCCTTAACATGGGTGGCCCATAGCTAATGGACAAGCCTGATTGCATTTAATTCCTCTCTAAACACCCGTTGCCTCATGACCTGAAAGTGCAGTGTAATCGTGCTTTCACATGCAGTACTTCTTAACATGCAAGATTTTAGGGTGGATTTTATCCTGTTCTAGTGCTTTCAAACATGATCTATTATGGTCTACGCATTTTACTTTTGTATTAGGATCCCCATTAGCTGCTGCAGCTACTCTTCCTGTGAGTCTATTCATGTTTATCTGTTTCAAAAGAGTGAGAGCGAGAGAAGAGGGAAGAGAGAGATGGTGTGTATAATAATAAATAACATCTGACAAGCTGTAATTAGAATCTGGTGAAAATAGACAAAATTAGTCAGACCCTGATGAATAATCAGAATAAAAACAGCCCTCCTGACCTCTTGACTCTTTCACATCTTGGGGTAGACAGTTCAGGGTTGGTGAGTTCATCTCAATTTAGCTCTGAGAATGTGTACAACTTCACACAACACAAACAGGCCAATCAATATGTTTTGGTTTCACGTAAAGCATCTCTTTAGATCTGCTCCTCATCCAACTGTCATGCTTACCAGTCTACCTTGCTGAATTAACTGGCTGTAAGAAGAAAGCCTTGCAGAAAATTGTCACACTTGATTACAGACATTTCCCAAAATGCCTTAGTCTGTCCCAACTATTGTCTTTTGGGTCCCAGGGCTTCTAATCATTAAACTGAAGGCATTTTATGATGAGACTCCAAAAGTGGACTTAATGACACTGAGCCAACATTCCCCACAACCAGAGCCAAATCAATTACTCAAATATTTCCTTTCCTCCCTATATCCTCCCTGTATTCCTATGCAAAAAACGAACACTCCAATGTCAACGAGACCCAGGCAGCACTGGTCGAGTTCTAAACAAAGCAATCTCAAATTGAAGAAGACAACTAATCTCTGCCTGCTATCTCATGGCAGACAACAAACTATGCCTCCAGAAAATAATTACAAGAGAAAGCCTTGGAAGCCACTTCCTTTTGAGGGAGGGCAAGGACGCAGCGACTGATAAGATGGAAGAGACATTTCTTCCCCAACCAAGTGAGGAGAAGAGAGAGAAGAGAGACTCCTCTGGCGATATGCAACCAACTGAAGAAACCCCCAGACAGAAAGACAGCCTTGTGTTGTGTTCTTTAGAGATTATGACTTATGTCCAAAAATGATATTGGCGCGACAAAGCCACTGTAGGTCTGATACACACTGTGTATCATCAGCTCAGATGTGATGATGAGCTCATGAACGATGGTTAAATGACTGGCACCACAATGGTGGAACCAGCTTTCCCGATGCTAGGACAGCAGAGTCCCTGCCCATCTTCCGAAAAACTTCTAAAACAACAACTCTTCAAAGAGTATCTTAAATAAGTCTGTCTTTAAAAAAAATACATAAAGAAAAAAATTGCAATTGTCCTTTCCTACTAGCACTGATTGTGATACGTGGTTGTCTCACCTAGCTATCTTAAGATGAATGCATGAAGGGCCTCTTACTGTCATTTAAGATCTTTCTAAATTCGCATGTAAACGGAAACCATTGTCCCCCTGAGCTGGTGTGTGTGTGTGTGTGTGTGTGTGTGTGTGTGTGTGTGTGTGTGTGTGTGTGTGTGTGTGTGTGTGTGTGTGTGTGTGTGTGTGTGTGTGTGTGTGTGTGTGTGTGTGTGTGTGTGTGTGTGTACAGTAGAGGGCGACAGATTAATTGGAATGGCCGATTAATTAGGGCCGATTTTAAGTTTTCATAACAATTGGAAATCGGTATTTTTGGACACCGATTTGGCCGTTTTTTTTTTTTACACCTTTATCTAACTAGGCAAGTCAGTTAAGAACACATTCCCATTTTCAATGATGGCCTAGGAACGGTGGGTTAACTGCCTTGTTCAGGGGCAGAACAACAGATTTTTACCTTGTCAGCTCGAGGATTCAATCTTGAAACCTTTACTAGGAATGCAGTAAGAAGCCAAGATAAGTTGCTAGCTAGCATTAAATGTATCTTATAAAAAACAATCAATCAATCATAATCACTAGTTAACTACACATGGTTGATGATATTACTAGTTTATCTAGCGTGTCCTGCGTTGCATATAATGCGGTGCGCATTCGCAAAAAAAGGACTATCGTTGCTCCAACGTGTACCTAACCATAAACGTCAATGCCTTTCTTAAAATCAGTACACAAGTATATATTTTTAAACCTGCATATTTAGTTAATATTGCCTGCTAACATGAATTTATTTTAACTAGGGAAAATGTGTCACTTCTCTTGCAACAGAGTCAGGGTATATGCAGCAGTTTGGGCCGCCTGGCTCGTTGCGAAATGTGTGAATACTATTTCTTCCTAACAAAGACAGCCAACTTCGCCAAACGGGGGATGATTTAACAAAAGCGCATTTGCGAAAAAAAACACAATCGTTGCACGACTGTACCTAACCATAAACATCAATGCCTTTCTTAAAATCAATACACAGAAGTATACATTTTTAAACCTGCATATTTAGCTAAAATAAATCCAGGTTAGCAGGCAATATTAACCAGGTGAAATTGTGTCAATTCTCTTGCATTCATTGCACGCAGAGTCAGGGTATATGCAACAGTTTGGGCCGCCTGGCTCGTTGTGAACTAATTTGCCAGAATTTTATGTAATTATGACATAACATTGAAGGTTGTGCAATGTAACAGAAATATTTAGACTTATGGATGTCACCCGTTAGATGAAATACGTATTTCATTTTTCACTGAAAGAATAAACGTTTTGTTTTCGAGATGATAGTTTCCAGATTCGACAATGATAGAGATTTGATTAATGACCTAAATGCTCGTATTTCTGTGTGTTATTATGTTATAATTAAGTCTATGATTTGATAGAGCAGTCTGACTGAACGATGGTAGGCACCAGCAGGCTCGTAAGCATTCATTCAAACAGCACTTTCGTGCGTTTTGCCAGCAGCTCTTCGCTGTTTATGACTTCAAGCCTATCAACTCCCGAGATTAGGCTGGTGTAACCAATGTGAAATGGCTAGCTAGTTAGCGGGGTGCGCACTAATAGCTTTTCAAATGTCACTCGCTCTGAGGCTTGGAGTAGTTGCTTCCCTTGCTCTGCAAGGGCCGTGGCTTTTGTGGAGTGATGGATAACGCTGCTTCGAGGGTGGCTGTTGTCGATGTGTTCCTGGTTCGAGCCCAGGTACTTTAACTTTCCTCTCCAAAACTTTGTTTAAACAAAATTGAATATGTTTCATTATTTATTTGAGGCTAAATTGATTTTATTGATGTGTTATATTAAGTTAAAATAAGTGTTCATTCAGTATTGTTGTAATTGTCATTATTACAAATAAAAAACATTTTTTAATCGGCTGATTAATCGGTATCGGATTTTTTGGGGCCTCCAATAATCAGTATCGGTATCGCCGTTAAAAAATCATAATCGGTCGACCTCTATATACAGTGCCTTCGGAAAGTATTCAGATCCCTTGACTTTTTTCATATTTTGTTATGTTACAGTCTTATTCTAAATAAAATAAAATAAATATCTCATCAATCTACACACAATGCCACAATGACTAAGCAAAAACTGAAATATCACATTTACATTTATTATCATACAGCCTTGAGTCTTCTTGTGTATGAGGCTACAAGCTTGGCACACCTGTATTTTGGGAGTTTCTCCCATTCTTCTCTGCAGATCCTCTCAAGCTCTGTCAGGTTGGATGGGGAGCGTTGCTGCACAGCTATTTTCAGATCTCTCCAAAGATGTTCGATTGGGTTCAAGTCCGGGCTCTGGAGCAGGTTTCAATCAAGGATCTCTCTGTACTTTTCTCTGTTCATCTTTCCCTCGATCCTGATAAGTCTCTCAGTCCCTGCCGCTAAAAAACATCCTCACAGCATGGATCTGCCACCACCACACTTCACCATAGGGATGGTGCCAGGTTTCTTCCAGGCATGACGCTTGGTATTCAGGCCAAAGAGCTCAATCTTGGTTTCATCAGACCAGCTATTTTTTTTTCTCATGGTCGGAGAGTCCTTTACGTGCCTTTTGGCAAACTCCAAGCACACTGTCATCTGCCTTTTACTGAGGAGTGGCGCCCACCTGGCCACTCTACCATAGAGGCCTGATTGGTGGAGTACTGCTGAGGTGGGTGTCCTTCTGGAAGATTCTCTCATCTCCACAGAGGAACTCTGGAGCGCCGCCTGAGTGACCATCCGGTTCTTGGTCAACCCCCTGACCAAGGCCCTTCTCCCCCGATTGCTCAGGTTGGCCAGGCGGCCAGCTCTAGGAAGAGTCTTGGTGGTTTCATTTAAGCATGCCACTGTGTTCTTGGGGAACTTAAATGCTGCGGAATTGTTTTGGTATTTTGGTACCCTTCCCCAGATCTGTGCCTCGACACAATCCTGTCTCGGAGCTCTACGGACAATTCCTTCAAACTCATGGCTTGGTTTTTTCTTTGACATGCGCTGACAACTGTGGGACCTTATATAGACAGGTGTGTGCCTTTCCAAATCAGGTCCAATCAATTGAATTTACCACAGGTGGACTCCAAGTTGTAGAAACATCTCAAGGATGATCAATGAAAACAGGATGCACCTGAGCTCAATTTCGAGTCTCATAGCAAAGGGTCTGAATACTTTTGTAAATAAGGTATTTTTTTATTTTGAATACATTTGCAAACATTTCTAAAAACGTGTTTTCGCTTTGTCATAATGGGGTATTGTGTGTAGACTGATGAGGAAAACTATATAAGGCTGTAACGTAACAAAATGTGGAAAAAGTCAAGGGGTATGAATACTTTCCGTATGCCCTGAAAAACTCCAAGCCCACAAATCACAAGGCTCGCTACAACAAAACCACCCAAATAAGATGACCCCAGATTTTCAAAACACTGCATGCAACCCTTCAAGATGTATCTCTCTGTAGTGGGACTATTTTGGTGGAGACTAAGGGGGAAGAATCTGGGATAATTACAAGTTTCAGGTTGGGAAACCCATTCATTTTGTAATTGTGTGGGAGTGAAAGGGGGGAGAAAGCTGGACGAGGGTGTGGTAGCATCTTATGTGGCAAACTCTTAACTCTGCACGCCCTCGAGGCTCATGGGAGGGGAGCCTCTCCTCCATCATAGTCAACTAGGATGCAAGGTCACCTGTGTCCTGTGTCTGAATATGTGTCTTGAATTGACCAGTTCAGTCTTCCTCAATGTTCCTCAACTGATTTAACCCAATGATTATGTTTGCAGCTTAACTTTGAACATCACACACTGTACAGTAGGCCTGTTATGAAAGTCTGAGATTCCAGCTATGTTATCCAATCTATTCTAAATTAAGTTACCCATTTTTGATGGTTCCACGACACTGACATATCTGCATTCAGAGTGACACTAGTAATTACTTAATGGAGCGAATGTTATGCCTCAGAAAAAAATAATGTGACTGTATATTTACGAAGGGTCAGGAAGGGTTCAATTGATATGGTCTCTAGAACAAGGAGGAAACACTCAGTTCTGACTGTTATGTAGCCTGGACTTGGTGTGTCTGACCCTGAGAAAAGTGGGGCATCGGGAATGAGTAAGGTAAACATCTCCAGCCAGAGGAATGTGAACACAGTAACTCCTTGCTAACATGGCATCACCATCACTGCTGCCCTAGTATGGCCTTGCTAACACTGATTATATATATATATATATATATATATTATTATTATTATTATTATTATATATATATATATATATATATATATATATATATATATATATATATATATATATATATATATTTCACACAGTATCAGTCAAACGTTTGGAGAACACCTACTCATTCCAGGGTTTTTCTTTATTTGTACTAATTTCTACAATTTAGAATAATAATGAAACATCAAAACTATGAAATAACACAAATGGAATCATATAGTAACCATAAAAGTGATAAACATTTTTTATATTTGAGATTCTTCAAAGTAGCCACCCTTTGCTTTGATGACAGCTTTGCACACTCTTGGCATTTTCTCAACCAGCTTCACCTGGAATGCTTTTCCAACAATCTTGAAGGAGTTCCCACATATGCTGAGAACTTGTTGGCTGCATTTCCTTCACTCTGCGGTCCAACTCATCCCAAACCATCTCAATTGGGTTGAGGTCTGGTGATTGTGGAGGCCAGGTCATCTTCTGCAGCACTATATCACTCTTCTTCTTGGTCAAATAGCCCTTACACAGCCTGGAGGTGTGTCGGGTCATTGTCCTGTTGAAAAACAAATTACACTTAAGCGCAAACCAGATGGGATGGCATATAGATGCAGAATGCTGTGGTAGCCATGCTGCTTAAGTGTTCCTTGAATTCGAAATAAATCATGACAGGGTCACCAGCAAAGCACCCCCACACCATCACACCTCCTCCTCAATGCTTCACGGTGGGAACTACACATGCAGAGATCCTCCGTTCACCTACTCTGCGTCTCACAAAGACACAGAGGTTGGAACCAAAAACCTCATATTTGGACTCATCAGATCAAATTACAGATTCCCACAGGTCTAATGTCCATCGTTTCTTAGCCCAAGCAATTCTCTTCTCCTTATTGGTGTCCTTTACTAGTGGTTTCTTTGCAGAAATTCGACCATGAAGACCTGATTTACGCAGTCTCGTCTGAACAGTTGATGTCGAGATGTGTCTGTTACTTAAACTCTGTGAAGCATTTATTTGCCCTGCAATTTCTGAGGCTGGTAACTCTTTTTTTATATGACTATTATTACATTTTTTTACCCATTTTTCTATTTCGTGGTATCCAATTGGTTGTTACAGTCCTGTCCCATCGCTGCAACTCCTGTACGGACTCGGGAGAGGCAAAGGTCGAGAGCCGTGCGTCCTCAGAAACACAACCCAGTCAAGTCGCGCTGCTTCTTGACACAACGTCCGCTTAACCCGGAAGCCAGCGGTACCAATGTGTCAGAGGAGGCACCATACACCTGGCGACCGTGTCAGTGTGCATTGCACCCGGCCCGATCCCTGCGTGATGGGACAGGAACAACCCTGCCGGTCAAACCCTCCCCTAACCCTGACGACGCTGGGTCAATTGTATGCCGCCCCATGGGTCTCCCGATCGTGAGCAGCTTTGACAGAGCCTAGACTCGAACCAGGATTTCTAGTGGCACATAGCCACTGCACAACTCGCGAGGCCTTGATGCTGGTAACTCTGATGAATTCATCCTCTGCGGCAGAGGTAACTCTGGGTCTTCCTTTCCTGTGGTGGTCCTCATGAGAGCCAGTTTCATTATATCGCTTGATGGTTTTTGCGACTGCACTTGAAGAAACATTTAACAAAGCAACCTGTTAATTGAAATACATTCCAGGTGACTACGTCATGAAGCTGGTTGAGAGAATGTCAAGTGTGCAAAGCTGTCATCAAGGCAAAGGGTGACTACTTTGAAGAATCTCAAATATAAAATATATTTTGATACTACATCATTCCATATGTGTTATTTCGTAGTTTTGATCTCTTCACTATTATTCTACAATGTAAACTTTTGACTGGTACTGTATCCTTCGGAAAGTATTCAGTTCCAATTTTGTTATGTTACAGCCTTAATCTAAAATTGATTAAATAAATAAAAAATACTCAGCAATCTACACACAATACACCATAATGACAAAGCGAAAACAGTTTTGTTAGAAATGTTTACAAATGTATTTCAAATTAAAAACAGAAATACCTTATTTACACAAGTATTCATAACCTTTGCTATGAGACTCAAAGTTGAGCTCAGGTGCATCCTGTTTCCATTGATCATCCCTGAGATGTTTCTACAACTTGATTGCAGTCCACCTGTGGTAAATTCAATTGATTGGACATGATTTGCAAAGGCACACGTCTATATAAGGTCCCACAGTTGAGAGCGCATGTCAGAGCAAAAACCAAACCATGAGGTCGAAGGAATTGTCTGTAGAGTTCCGAGACAAGTTTGTGTGGAGGCACAGATCTGGGTAAGGGTACCAAAAATGTCTGCAGCATTGAAGGTCTCCAAGAACAAAGTGGCCTCCATTCTTAAATGGAAGAAGTTTGGAACTACCAAGACTCTTCATAGAGCTGGCCGCCCGGCCAAACTGAGCAATCGGGGGAGTAGGGCCTTGGTCAGGGAGGTGATCAAGAACCCCATGGTCACTCTGACAGACCTCCTCTGTCGGGATGGGAGAACCTTCCAGAAGTACAACCATCTCTGCAGCACTCCACCAATCAGGCATTTATGGTAGACTGGACAGATGAAACCCACTCCTCAGTAAAAGGCACATAACAGTGCTCTTGGAGTTTGCCAAAAGGCACCTAAAGACTCACAGACCATAAGAAACAAGGTTCTCTGGTGTGATGAAACCAAGATTGAACTCTTTGGCATGAATGCCAAGCGTCACGCCTGGAGGAAAACTGGCACCATCCCTATAGTGAAGCATGACTGTGGCAGCATCATGCTGTGGGGATGTTTTTCAGCTAAATGGACTGAGAGACTAGTAAGGATCGAGGCAAAGAAGAACGGATTAAAGTACAGAGATCCTTGATGAAAACCTGCTCCAGAGCGCTCGGGACCTCAAACTGGGGCAAAGGTTCACCTTCCAACAAGACAATGACCCTAAGCACACAGCCAAGACGCAGGAGCAAGTCTCTGAATGTCAGAGTGGCCCACACAGAGCCCGGACTAGATCCATATCGAAAATCTCTGGAGAGACCTGAAAATAGCTGTGCAGCGACGCTCCCCATCCATACTGACAGAGCTTGAGAGGATCTGCAGAGAGGAATGAGAGAAACTCACAAAATACAGGTGTGCCAAGCTTGTCGCGTCATACCCAAGAAGACCATATTTAATCAATTTTAGAATGAGGCTGTACTGTAACAAAATGTGGAAAATGCACTGTAACAGGAATGGAGAAGCACTGGGCCTTGACATTGAGATAGTCCCATTCCCTGACTTCCTGACTTCCTGAGTGTAATATTCAATTTTCAATTCTGTGACCTTGTGATCTAGTGCACGGTTGGTTCTACTGGTCATACTGGGAACCTGAGCTGACTGGGGGACATTGGGAGAAGACAAGGGGGGACCGGAGTTCCGTTTAAGTCGGTCCCCTCAGGGGAAAGGCATGCAGTCTTCTAGTTTATCCTCATCTGTATTTGGCATGGGGACAAGTTCAGGGCAGCTCTGAGGGGCAAAAATAGACTTTTCTGAAGGGAACCAGAGACCGAGTGGAATAGAGGAGAGTTATGTGGATTGCTGTATAAAAATACACTGAAATATTACAATAAACTGGTGCCATCTAATCTACCTTAGATTCAGTAGTGTAAAGTACTACTTAAGTATTTTTTGTGGATATCTGTACTTCACTCTTTATTTTTTTGACAACTTTTACTGTCACGTGTGCTCCTTCTCCAGCCTCTAGGTCACCAGGCTGCTCGTTATGGCGCACACCTGTCACCATCGTTACGCACACATGCGCGTCGTCAGACTCACCTGGACTCCATCATTTCCTTGATTACCTGCCCTATATATGTCACTCCTTTGGTTCCTTACCCAGATGTCATTGTTTCTGTTTTATGTATGTATGGTCGAGGTTCTTGTTTTTGTTTTGTATTATGGTCTGTTAATTTTATTAAAACACTCACTCCCTGAACTTGCTTCCCGACTCTCAGCGCACATCGTTACATTTACTTCACTACATTCCTAAAGAAAATAATGTACTTTTTACTCTACATTTTCCCTGCCACACAAATGTACTTGTTATGTTTTGAATTATTAGCAGGACTGGAAAAAGTTCCAATTTATACACGTATCAAGAGAACATCCATGGTCATCCTACTGCCTCTGATCTGGCGGACTCAATAAACACATAGTTTGTTTGTAAGTTATGGCTGAGTGTTGGAGTATGCCTCTGGCTATCCATTTTTTTAAAACATGAAAATTGTGCCGTCTGGTTTGCTTAAAATTAACAATTTGAAATTATTTATATTTTTACTTCTGATACTTAAGTACATTTTTGCAATAACATGTACTTGTGATACTTAAGTATATTTAAAACCAAATACTTTTAGACTATTACTCAAGTAGTATTTTACTGAGGTGACTCACTTTTACTTGAGTAATTTTCTACTAAGGTATCTTTACTTTTACTCGTATGAATATTGGGTACTTTTTCCACCACTTCTTTTCCATCCACATGCAGAGCTATCCATCCTTTGAACCACCCACACATCTTCCTTCTAGAGAGTTGTGGCCCACTGTAAAAAAAAATGCAAAGAAATAAATCTAACATACTGGTGCTAAGTAATCCAAGCATTCATATTTATATACATCCTTTATCCACCCACATATCCTTACAATGTGTTCTGCTGTTGCCAGGTATAGAATGTTAGATCAGTGATGATCTCAGGCAGTTTTCGCTTAACCTCCTATGGGGTATAGGGAGAGTAAGCTGATCCCGTTTTAGGGGCAAAATTCACCTCCAGCACCTCTGGAAATACCATGACCACATTCCATGTGCTGCACGTTACAGCACAAACCACAGGTGTTGCTGCTTTGATCAACAGCAAGCGTGTAGCATGTTAAATTCTCCTGCCCTCGGTTGCAACACTCACTACCGAGTTCCAAACTGCCTCTGGAAACAACGTCAGCACAATAACTGTTTGTCAGGAGCTTCATGAAAACACAAGCCTAAGATCACCAAGCGCAATTCCAAGCGTCGGCTGCAGTGGTCGCCATTGGATGCTAGAGCAGTGGAAACATGTTCTCTGGAGTGAAGAATCCCACTTCACCATCTGGCAACCCGACTGAAGAATCTGGGTTTGGCGGATGCCAGGAGAACGCTACCTGTTCGAATGTATAATGCAAACTGTCAAGTTTGGTGGAGGAGGAATAATAGTGTGGGTCTGTTTTTTATGGTTTGGGCTAGGCCCCTTAGTTCCAATGAAGGGAAAACTTAACACTACAGCATACAATTACATTCTATACAATACTATGACTTCAACTTTGTGGATACAGTTTGGGGAAGGCCCTTTCCTGTTTTAGCATTACAATGCCCCTGTGCACAAAGCGAGGTCCATACTGAAATGGTTTGTCGGGATCGGTGTGGAAGAACTTGACTGGCCTGCACAGAGTCCTGACCTCAACCACATCGAACACCCTTGGAATTAATTGGAACACCGACTGCGAGTCAGGCCTAATCGCCCAACATCAGTGCCCGACCTCACTAATGCTCTTGTGGCTGAATGGAAGCAAGTCCCCGCAGCAATGTTCCAGCATCTAGTGGACAGCTTTCCTAGAAGAGTGGGCTGTGAGGGGACAAATTCCATTTTAATGCCCATGAGAGCACGGTGCTTGTAACAACAGGATCGTCGGTTTGAAGAAGTATGTATGCAGTACTGTAAGTCGCTTCAGCTAAAAGCATCTGCTAAAAGGCAAACATTATATACCCTACATACTAGATTTCAGTCCATTGATGTGGGTTGAAAAGTTTTTGAAATATCTCCCGAGAAGGAATGTTAGTGTTCAGCTTGCCAAAGCAAATCCATAGCAAATCTCTCACAATAGCATCGGAGAGAAACTGGTCTAACAACAATCTGTGTTAATTACATCCATGGTGTTAAGGAGACAGGACCTTGGCACCGTTTCTCAACGTTCTCTGCCAACACAAGGCCAAAGATACCAACAAACGCAGTAATTCCCTGCATTGTTGAACAACCACATTCTCTTTTCCCACACTACTTGAAACATGACACCACCTCTTACCCAATGTCAGGGATGTGCGGAAACATGCCCGTGCAATACAGTCACAGGTGTGAGTTTCATTTTGTATTTTATAAGAATAAAAGTGTACCAGTTTCTCTCTCGGGCATGTCTAAACTGTTTCCTTTGATGATAAACAGAGTTCTAGTTACATGGATTCCCTTCATTAAGTAACTTCCATATGCTTGGCAAGGGATGTACTGCAAACAAATCAGTATG
This sequence comes from Oncorhynchus gorbuscha, assembly GCF_021184085.1. Classification (NCBI taxonomy): domain Eukaryota; kingdom Metazoa; phylum Chordata; class Actinopteri; order Salmoniformes; family Salmonidae; genus Oncorhynchus; species Oncorhynchus gorbuscha. The sequence goes on along the minus strand of NC_060193.1, from coordinate 26,587,358 downwards.
AAGGAAAGTGTTAATAGTGAAAGGAAGCAAGGAAGGTAAATAGCGTAGATGACCTTAGAGCTGAATCACACTGCTTCACTCCCAGAGCCTTCCTGAATCCCTGATAGGAGATTGTCCAACACAGACAGATATATGGGACAACAGTGAGCTGACTGTCGCAAAGTAATTCAATAAATCTCAACAACAAACCTTGGTACTTGACAGCTAAGGGTTTCATCCCCTCTTCTATCACTCTTCTCGGTTTCCGGGTGAGGTTTTGGGTTGGGCAACAAGGGCAAGGGTGGGGTGCATTGTAGTTCACAGAAATAAAGATATATAGGATAGGATACAAACTCAATTTAGAGGAAATGTTTAAGGGAAGGGTTGGGGGATGGGGATGGGATACAGACCCGGTTTAGGGGAAGGCTTTTGGGTTGGGGGAGGGGATAAACAACTTTATTAAAATAGAAAGAAAAGGTATGGATCTGCTCTTCCAGATGCCGAGGGAGGGATTGCTTCGATACGTACTGAGACACTAGACACTGGGCCTGATTGGACAGAGCATCTGCTCTTTTTTGTCCATATAAACACATGGATGGGTGGGAGAAGCAAGGCAGACCAGGAGCAAGGAAGGAGGGTGTGGTCAAAGCAAGGCATCCACCCAGCCTAAATGGATTTAAAGGTTCTGTTGAGAAAACAATTGACTATATGTTCAACTATTGTTCTTTCCCAACATGATTTTATTTAAAACAAACTATATTAGGATAAAAGATAAAAGCACGTAACTACGAGGAGGGGGGGGGGTGTAGGATACGAACCCTTGTTAGGGTAAGGGATGGGGTTTGGGTGGGGGGTGGTAGAGGATATGCACCCGGATAAGGGTAAGGGTAGATGGAAGGGTTAGATATCAATAAATTGGATAGATTAAAAAAAAGGTAATAAATATTATTCATATTGTTTTTATTTTTTATAAAATAAAATATGGCAATGTATGATTGGAGTCAGTTGTGCATGGTTATGTCAGAGATAGAGGGATATGTTGGGTCAGTTTTCAGCCAGGCAGCATGTTGGACATGGGTGTGTCTGTGGTCCAGTCAGCCTCTTCCACAGCTTCCTTCAATGATGGGTTATTGATGGCTTTGTTAATTAGCTTCTGACCAATGACCAAATTATTGTCTTTGATTGTGTGTCCAGATATGCTGTGGGTGAAATTATTACTGGTTGGTAGTCTGTAGGCCATTTTTATAGCTATTTTTTTGGATTGTCTGTAGACAATTAATCTGCTGTGGTGAGGCTGTTATCCAGGCTGGTAGGGCATATTCAAAGAGAGATCGGATATAGCTGATATAAACTTTCAACATTGTCTGCGATGGGGCTCCATATTTTCTTCTGCACAGGGTTTAAGTGGTTGAGGCTTTTTCATCCCTCTCTCTCTATGTTCGCTCTATGTGTTGTCCAGTGCATGTTCTTCTGAAAAGTGATGCCATGGAATTTAGCCTCTTTTTCAACTTGTATTATTTTGCCATAGAGCTTGAGGTCTAAGAGGACACATTGGGTATTTTGTGGGTTCAACTTCACGCGTCACATGTTAAACCATGTCTCGATCTCTTCAATAGACTGCTGGAGCTGGACCAGTAGCAGAGGTCGTCGGCAAACTGTGACTTGACCTATGGTGGGTGGGGGGTTAATAGACTTGACCTATGGTGGGTGGGGGGTTAATAGATGTCTAACATGTATAAGAGGAAGAGTAGTGGGCTTAAGACTGCCCCCTGTGGGGCTAATTGCTTCATGGGTAAATGGTGGGTTATTGCTGTGGAGACCTTTAATTGTGTGGTTGTGGAGGAAGCTGGTGATTATGTTCCTGATGGAGGGTCATAGTTTAAGACTGGAGTCTGCAAGTTGAAATCACAGCCCATTATGCCACATAATGTCTTATGAAAGTCTTAGAATGTTATCTGTGGTTGATCTTGTTTTTCTGAAGCTAGCCTGATGGAATCCATGAAGGCCCATTTCCTCAGTGTGGCTGCTCAGTCTTTGGGTGAGTAATCTCTCAAACAGCTTTCCAACATGGTGATTTGTCTGTAGCTTGTGACGTTGTATGGGTCTTTACCAGGTTTGCGAATCATTATAACAACTGCAGATTTCCAAGGAAGGGGGAAATGGCCTTGGGTGAGACATGAGGGGAAGAGGTTGGAAAGGAGGGGCAGGTATTCATCGGGTGCTTGTTTGATGAGTGTGCTGTCAACGTTGTCTTCCCCAGATGCTTTGTTTTTCATTTTCTTCACATGGATTTTAGTTTCTTCAATAGTGAGGGACCGAGCCTCCCGGGTGGCGCAGTGGTCTAAGGCACTGAATCGCACTGCTAGCTGTGCCACCAGAGACTCTGGGTTCGAGCCCAGGCTCTATTGCAGCCGGCCGGGACCGGGAGGTCCATGGGGCGACGCACAATTGGCCTAGAGTTGTCCAGGTTAGGGAGGATTTGGCAGGTAAGGATATCCTTGTCTCATCGTGCACTAGCGACTCCTGTGGCGGGCCGGGCGCAGTGCACGCTGACCAGGTCGCCAGGTGCACAGTGTTTCCTCCGACACATTGATATGGCTGGCTTCCGGGTTGGATGCGTGATGTGTTAAGAAGCAGTGTGGCTTGGTTGGGTTGTTTTTCGGGGGACGCATGGCTTTCGACCTTCGTCTCTCCCGAGCCTGTACGGGAGTTGTAGCGATGAGACAAGATAGTAACTACTGACAATTGGATACCACGAAATTGGGTAGAAAAAGGGGGTAAAATTTTAAAATAAAAATAGTGAGGGATCGGGTGAGAGGAGGGTCTACTGGAGTCGGGAGAGAGGTTTGCTTTTCCATTCTTGGTCAAAGAGAGGGTCATCGAGGTAAGAGTGGACATGTTGTAGGTGGTTTCTGAATAGTATTGCTTTGTTAACTTCTATGAGTTGGTCTTGGGACTTCAACACAGGAATGATATTGTTGGTTTTGTTTCCGTTAATGCCTTAGATTTTTTTACCAGAAGGTCTGGGGTTTGGTGTCTGAATCTAGCTGGTGGTAAAAGGCAGTCCACTGTTTCTGTTTATGAAGGTTGAGTTGATGTACAATATGATTCTGTAGCCAGTTAACTTCTGTTTTCAAGTTTGGTGCTCTTGTTCTGATAAAATCACTCCAGACCTTTCTCTTCTGCTTGATAAGGCTGAGGATGTGTGGTGGGAGTTGTTGACTTGGTGGTAAGAGAAATAGTCTCTTTCGGGCCTGGATGAGGAATTTTTCCCATTTTGCATTCTTGTAGTTGTATCTTTGTTTTGCAGGTGCTTGTTGAAGTTGGAGGGAAAAGGAGGCAAGGACAGAAAGGGGGTCACTTCCCACGTCATGACTGACGGAGAAGCTGAGGAGTTTAGCAACCAGGTCAGGGGAGCAGAGGACAAGGTCAAGGATGTCTGCAGTAGAGGTGGAAGAGGAGTGGATGTGTGCGGGCTCATCAATGTTGAGCATGCTCAGGTTTGTGTTGTTGAGGATGTCCCTTAGTACTCTCCCGAGTGGTTTGTTGTGTTACAGTTATATTTGGTATGGCAGTTGTTGGCTGTGAAAGCAGTGACCAGATTTTGAGAGGGTGTTCTTGACATTGGACATTATATAGTGGCTATCAGGGGAGCTGTGTGTGCATTTAAAAATTACTTTTGCTGCAGTGTACACATTGTTGTTAAGTTCCTCTTTTGTGAGGTTAAAAACAGCTTCAGAGTACTCAATGCCTTCCTTTAAGAGTCATGGAGAGCATTTAAAAAAAACACAGCGACAGTCTTAACTCTTAAACACCTTTTATAGCCTAACTGGATTTCAAACCAGATAGCTACTCCAACAAATGTTTTACATGTTAACATCAGAAGCATAAGGAGAAACAAACAGGAGCTAATACAACTTCTTTCAGAAAAGCAAACCAGCATCGCCTCATCAACAAAACATTTTGAAGTACTAATACAAGATTCCTCATTCTTGGCTTTAACATTTTAATAAAGGATCAACCAGAGGGATGCAGAGGGGGTGTGGCACTGCTCTTAAGGATTACCTCCCCTTTTCCCATTTTCGCCTAAAATGACCTACCCAAATCTAACTGCATGTAGCTCAGGCCCTGAAGCAAGTATATGCATATTATTGGTACCATTTGAAAGGAAACACTTTGAAGTTTATGTAAATGTGAAAGGAATGTAGTAGAATATAACACAATAGATCTGGTAAAAGATTATACAAGGAAAAAAACAACTGTTCTTTTGTTTAAAAAAATATTTGAAATGCAAGAGAAAGGCCATAATGTATTATTCCAGCCCAGGTGCAATTTAGATTTTGGCCACTAGATGGCATCAGTGTATGTGCAACGTTTTAGACTGATCCAATGAACCATTGCATTTCTGTTCAAAATCAAGACTGCCCAAATGTGCCTAATTTGTTTATTAATAACTTTTCATGTTCAAAATGTTGAACTCTCGTCAAACAATAGCATGGTATTATTTTGCTGTAATAGCTACTGTAAATTGGACTGTGCAGTTAGATTAACAAGAATTTAAGCTTTCTGCCAATATCAGATATGTCTATGTCCCGGGAAATTTTCTTGTTATTTACAACCTCATGCTAATCACATTAGCCTACATTAGCTCAACCGTCCTGTGGAAGGGACACCGATCCCAAAGAAGTTTTAAACTATTTCTTCGTCTCTTCATTTCTTGGTGTCATGGGATGGCTGGTAGTGGCGGTGCTGGTGGGGTTGATGGTGTTAGCAGTGGCAGTAGTGGGCTTGGTCGTGGTGAGGGCTAGATAGGTATACATCTTTCCCACCAGGCAGTTAGCTAGATGTTGTTGACAAATTATATAATGGTTTTGGTATGACGGTGATGACATCATTAAGCTGTGAGCTGGATGTATAATAACAACCCAAACACTTGGTAAGTGTGGGAGTACACAGTACTGTATTTCTACCCTCGGTTGGTCAGATGTTACTTTCCTTCTATGGTCAGGAGGTGGTCGAACAGCGAAGCCAGCAACCACTTTCACATCTGGTTGTTTGGTCACTGAGTTTCCATCTTCTGAGTTCTGCAGCTATATTAATCCGGAGTTGTTGTCCATGTTAATGTAACAGTCCAAGGCAGCTAGCCATTTTTCAGGTCCGTGGGCAGAAAGGCGGCATATTTAATGCAATGAAACCTCTGCAGGAGGAGAAAAAAGTACACCACTGTGGAGAGATTTAGAAAATGTCAGGCCGTTTGCTCTTTACATCCCATAATACTGTGCCCGAGGACACATTTCGTTCCACCCACACTCCGACGCTGGTGCCCTGTGATGTCAGCGAGATAAAAGCGTGTCGTGCTTTTCATTCGACTGCTAAATCCCCCCAAGAACACACTATTTCTGCACCGCCTTTGAAGTCTCAACATCAGCATCATACACTGAAGAAAAATGGAACGAAACAATTTCAAAGATTTTACTGAGCTACAATTCATATAGGAAAATCAGTCAATTGAAAAAAAACATTTTTAGACCATAATCTATGGATTTCACATGACTGGGATTACAGAATACAGTATCTCTGTGCAATCAAATTTCCATGGATAAAATGCAATGGTGTTCATTGTCCATAGCTTATGCCTGCCCCTACCATAACCCTACCACCACCATGGGGCACTCTATTCACATCAGCAAACCGCTCGCCCACACAATGCCATCTGCCCAATACAGGTGAAATAGGGATTAATCCATGAAGATGAATCAGCGTGCCAGCGGCCATCGAAGGTGAGCATTTGCCCACTGAAAAAGTTGGTTACGACGCCAAACTGCAGTCAGGTCAAGACCCTGATGAGGACGACGAGCACGCAGATGAGCTTCCCTGAGATGGTTTCTGACAGTTGGTGTAGAAATTATTGGGTTGTGCTAACCGTTTCAACAGCTGTCCATGTGGCTGGTCTCCGACTATCCCGCAGATGAAGAAGTCAGATGTGGAGGTCCTGGGCTGGCATGGGTACACATGGTCTCCGGTTGTGAGGCCGGTTGGACGTACTGACCAATTTTCTAAAATGACGTTGAAGGCGGCTTATGGTAGAGAAATTAACATTTCATTCTCTGGCAAGAGCTCTGGTGGACATCCCTACAGTCAGCATGCCAGTTGCACTCTCCCTCAAAACTTGCGACATCTGTGGCATTGTGTTGTGTAACAAAACTACACATTTTATTGGCCTTTTATTGTCCCCCGCACAAGATGCACCTGAGTAATGATCATACTGTTCAATCAGCTTCTTGATATGTCACACCTGTCAGGTGGATGGATTATATTGGCAAACGAGAAATGCTCACCAACAGGGATGTAAACAAGCTAATAAGCTTTTTGTACGTATGGAACATTTCTGGGATCTTTTATTTCAGCTCATGAAACCAACACTTTAAATGTTCTGTTTATATTTTTGTTCAGTATGCCAAACCCAATCCAGTTGTATACTATACATACTAGGCATTTTCTATATATGGCTCGTATCCGATACATTTAGATTCGAATAGAACATCTAGCCCAACAACATAGCCTACATGTTCATAAAGGTTGCTTTAAAACAAAAATAGATCGAAGAGAACACGTGCCACCACTGGCAGTAGTACTAGTAACGTTAACAAAGGTTCCTTTAAGACAAAACGGACAGACTGTCTCAGAGCAGGGGGTGAATCACAGTAAAAATGTTATAGGAAACTGAGAGGGGCAGGGCAAAACCACATACAACCACATCAAGTTCAAACTCAACTCAAGTGGCTATAGGCAACCCTAAAAATTGTAATGTTCTCTACGTAGGTTGGGTCTGATTTCAGGTTGACAACGTCTACAAATCTAATTCCTCCACACCAAAACTCTGCTTTACTCCTCCAAACGACACTAATTCATTTGAAATGGGTCACTAGCCAAGGGACCCCAAACACAGCGCCGCTCAGTCAACAGTTCATAATGAACGCTTCATGAGAATCAACGACGAGAAAAATCGCTCATCACTTCACAAAACCCTTTTAGTTTGATGCCTGATTTAAATTCAGTTTGTGTCCCCGGTCCCAGGATTCAGGAAGCGGGACAGTATCTCTGTATACAACGAGACAGTGTGTCACATAGCCACACATGTGAGCTTCGTTGGAGGCTGGAGCTGATCAAAACATTCCTCTGAAGGAGCACACAAGCTAACCACTGTGAGCCACTTAAACACTCAAATATGAGAGAAAGAGCCCAAAGAAGGCATGAAAGCTGTCAGGGAGACACTGGAAGACACCACAGCACAGCACAGGCAGCATTCCTGTTCAATAAGCATGAGCTACTGTATGAAAGCAAAAGGATGAGAGAGAGAGCGATGGATAGAGAAGAGAGAGCGAACAATATATACACATGCTCAATGAGATAGAAGACTTACAGAGTTGAGAGTTAAAGTTTTCTCCATGTATGGGGCTGTGTGCAGCGTGTGTATTTGGCTTGTCTTCAGCGCTGCTGCAGCTCCACACGCCCGGTGTGTGTAAACAAGTCCATCCGCAGGCGCGCTCTGCGGTGTGTGTGTGTGTGTTTGCAGCCAGGGAGAGCTCAACTCAGGGGCAGTGCAGGAACGCCCAAGATCCTGACAGCTACTGAGAGTTCAAACGATCTCTCTCTCTGCTGCTGCTGTGGCTTGCTTCCTCTTTCCCTCCTTCCCTCTCTCTACCTCTCTATTTCTCTGTTACTCCCTCTCCCTCCTGTCTTCGTTCCTCCTCACCGTGCCTGCTACGCCCACAAAGTAGATGTCAGAACTACGCTATCCAGCCTATGATATGAGGGGAAACACAAAACCTTAGACTAACATATGGGAGCACCTTCAACTCTTTGCACACACATGTCATCGGTACACAAAATAGCATATACTGACAAGCATTCTTTCACACCATTAACAATGCATTCATACACAGACCACAGAAACTCACAGACACTACAAACAGAAACGCTCCATGTCATCTCAGAAGTTTGTGAACTGTGTTGTGCTTGCCTTCCATCGTCTACTTAGTGTGCAAAGTGTCTGATTTGAGTCAGAAATTAAAGCCTGCGATGAGGAAGGAATCGGCTCGGGTGCAAGGGGGGGTGTGCCGGCAGGTCTTTGACAAGTGTGCGGAAAAACAAATAGAAGAGATACAAAGCGCCACATTCTTTAACATGCCCAAACAAAAAGGGGGTTGGCAAAGCTCCAGTGTGCAGCGAGCCGCTCCTATCGCTCTAACCCCACACACACAAAATACAGTGCCTTCAGAAAGTATTCACACCCCTCGACTTTTTCCACATTTTGTTGCATTACAGCCTTAATTTAAAATTGATTAAATGTAGATGTTTGTGTCACTGGCCTACACACAATACAGCCCAAAATGTCAAAGTGGAATTATGTTTGTAGAAATGTTTACAAACTAATTTAAAATGAAAAGCTGAAATGTCTTGAGTCAATAAGTATTCAACTCGTTTGTTGTGGCAAGTATAAACACATTCAGGAGTAATTTGATTAACAAGTAACATAATAAGTTGCATGGACTCACTCTTTGTGGAATAATGGTGTTTAACATGATTTTTGAATGACTACCTCATCTCTGTACCCCATACATACAATTATGTGTAAAGTCCCTCAGTCATGAATTTAAAACACAGATTCAACCACAAAGACCAGAGGTTTTCCAATGCCTCACAAAGAAGAGCACCTACTGGTAGATGGGTAAAAATAAAATAAAAAGCAGACATTGAATATCCCTTTGAGCATATTAATTACACTTTTTATTTGGTTCATCGCTTTCTAGCAACCCCTTGTGGCGGGCCAGCCGTATGCAGATTGACTCAGTTGAACGGTGTTTCCTTCGACACATTTGTGCGGCTCGCTTCTCGGTTAAGCAGGCAGGTGTTAAGAAGTGCGGTTTGGTGGGTCATGTTCGGAGGACGCATGACACGACCTTCGCTTCTCCCGAGCCCGTTAGGGAGTTGAAGCGATGAGACAAGATCGTAAATGGATATCACGAAATTGGAGAGAAAAAGGGGGCAAAAAATAAAATAAACATAAATATTAAAATAAATAAACATTTAAAATTAAATCAATTGTCTTGAAAATCATTGTACCATCTAAACCGCTGTGAAATATATTTTCCAAAACCAAAACTATTGCTGTTTCTGCTGGTTTACAAAACCAAAAATAAACTTCTTAGTTTCTTAGACTTGCTTTCAAGTAAAATGATAGATCTATAACTCACATTTCTATGTGATTTTGATCAGGTCGCACAAAAAGTTCCATATTGCCCCTAAGAGAGCTTGGAGAATATTGTACAATTCAGGTGTGCAAAGCTCTTAAACCATGTTCACATTGGCAGTTTGAAGTGACTCAAATCCTATCTATTTGCATATCCGATTGAAAAATCTGTTATTTTTCCTGCAGTCTGAACAGCCACTGTTGAAGGTGGTTTGAAGTCAGATACAAATCTGTAGCTGGCTACATAACTAATACCTTAGCTCGCTACATTAGCACAAGCATCACCACCAAACTTTGCTAGGTATAGCTCCGCCTTATCTCAGCTCACTGGTCACCATAGCAATACCCAGCCGTAGCACGCACTCCAGCAGATATATTTCACTGGTCAACCCCAAAGCCAACACTTCCTTTCGCCGCCATTCCTTACAGTTCTCTGCTGCCAATGACTGGAACGAATTGCAAAAAAAATCACTGAAGTTGGAGACTTATATCGCCCTCACTAACTTTAAGCGTCAGCTGCCAGAGCAGCTCACCGATTGCTGCAGCTGTACACAGCCCATTTGTAAATAGCCCATCCAACCAACTACCTACCTCATCCCCATATTTGTTTTTGTTTTTCTGCTCTTTTACACACCAGTATTTCTACTTGCACATCCTCATCTGCACATATCACTCCAGTGTAAATTGCTAAATTGTAATTACTTCACCACTATGGCCTATTTATTGCCTTATCCCGTTACTTCATTTGCACACACAGTATATAGATTTTTCTATTGTGTTATCGACTGTACTTTTGTTTATCCCACGTGTAACTCTGTGTCGTTGTTTTTGTCGCACTGCTTTGCTTTATCTTGGCCAGGTTGCAGTTGTAAATGAGAACTTGTTCTCAACTGGCCTACCTGGTTAAATAAAGGTCAAATTAAATAATAAATCAGCCTACACCACCGCCCACACACCCGTCATTACTTTGACAACTAGTGTAGCCATGTCAGCAAATGACTGCTGTCTGAACACGCACAAATCCGATTTGGTCACTTGTAACTTGCTGTTTGGATTAGTCAGTAGTCCAAAATGTATTTCAAAAACTAAACTGACTTGAGCATTAAGGCTTGCAGCGTGAACAAGGCTTTAGAGACTTACCCAGAAAGACTCACAGCTGTTATCACTGCCTAATGTGATTCTAACATGTATTGACTCAGGGATGTGAATACCTACAGTGGGGCAAAAAAGTATTTAGTCAGTCACCAATTGTGCAATTTCTCCCACTTAAAAATATGAGAGAGGCCTGTAAATTCTCATCACATGTACACTTCAACTATGACAGACAAAATGAAAAAAAAAATCCAGAAAATCACATTGTAGGATTTTTCATGAATTTATTTGCAAATTATGGTGGAAAATAAGTATTTGGTCACCTACAAACAAGCAAGAATTCTGGCTCTCACAGACCTGTAACTTCTTCTTTAAGAGGCTCCTCTGTCCTCCACTTGTTATCTGTATTAATGGCACCTGTCCACAACCTCAAACAGTCACACTCCAAACTCGACTATGGCCAAGACCAAAGAGCTGTCAAGGACACCAGAAACAAAATTGTAGACCTGCACCAGGCTGGGAAGACTGAATCTGCAATAGGTAAGCAGCTTGGTTTGAATAAATCAACTGTGGGAGCAATTATTAGGAAATGGAAGACATACAAGACCACTGATAATCTCCCTCGATCTGGGGCTCCACGCAAGATCTCACCCCGTGGGGTCAAAATGATCACAAGAACGGTGAGCAACAATCCCAAAATCACACGGGGGGACCTAGTGAATGACCTGCAGAGAGCTGGGACCAAAGTAACATAGCCTACCATCAGTAACACACTACGCCGCCAAGGAGTATTGAGATAAACTTTCGTTATTGACCAAATACTTATTTTCTACCATAATTTGCAAATACATTCATTAAAAATCCCTACAATGTAATTTTCTGGATTTTTTTTCTAATTTTGTCTGTCATAGTTGAAGTGTACCTATGATGAAAATTACAGGCCTCTCTCAACTCTTTAAGTGGGAGAACTTGCACAATTGGTGGCAGACTAAATCATTTTTTGCCCCACTGTATGTAAATTAGATATTTCTGGACTTCTGTCATTTTGAATTCAGGCTGTAACACAACAAAATATGGAATACATCAAGGGTTATGAATACTTCAGAAAGGCTCTATACATCAACCACTGATCATCACAGTCCTCTGCTGAGACCAAACGGAAACCAGGAAAAACACCAGATTAGGCTAGCCGACAGGACAATCTGGGGTAGCTACGTGTCAGAGGCTCTGTGATGTGCGGAAAATATAACAGCGTTTACCGATTCCTGACTCCTATTGCCACTGCTCTGACGCACACTACTGACCACGGAAAAAGAAACAGGGCCCCGGCTTCCTGAGCATCAAACGGAGAGAGGTTATCCACAGGCAGGGGTCTCGCCACAACGCCGCTGGAAGGGTCTACCAGGGTCCCATGGTGTCCGCTCATGTCCAGATGTGTGCAGTGACCAATGGCGACTTATCACATTTTGGATTCGCACAGCGTGAGAAAAGGGCTCAACAACATCCTAAGGAGCTGAGGAAGGAACTTTAGGAGTCAGGAGGGTAGTCGTAGGAAAAGCTCCCCTCAAAAAACACCTTCCAATCCCTGTGTAATGGGATATTCCAATATGATGCAAACTACTTAATAAACATGTGTGTTCACCTTTGCTTCTGGAGAGGCTTAGATACGATGACACTTGCAATTTATACGGTGAGGACCAACTAACAACATAAGAAATCTTACAGTTTGGGTGCTTTGATGTAGCTTGTACTTCATGCCCCAGTTTGTCATTCCATATTTTTTCTTTACGGAATGCCTTTCCTTATCATAAAAGAGCAGATTACTTATCTATTGCTGTCATTTTTCATCTTCTCTTGCATTGAATACAGTAGCTGATCATGTTACGAGGCAGGATAATAGACATGGAGGTTCCATTACAGGGTGTGGTATTAGGGGGCTTATGACACTGAATCAATGGTTCACGGAATCCGACACAGTGTAAATACAGAGTAAAATAACTGTCTAACCTCTGCAAATAGATTACCTATTATCTCAGCATAGTTTATAATCATATCCCTTATGGCTGAGATCTGCTAGTGCAGAGCCTTTAGGAGTGACTCATTGATCTTTGACTGATAATCCTGTGAAGCTGCTATAGGCTGGTTAAACCAGACTGAATGGAACTATGGTGACTGCAGCATTCAGTCTAGTTTAGCCAGGCTGGTGACGCTGAGCCCTCGAGGAAATGAGCTCTTGACGTGGAAACCAGGGGTGGGTGATAGCCATAGATGAGGATCTAATCGTTTTTGGCCGCCATTAGAACAAAACCTCAAAAAGTAATTACCTGAAACTGACTTGCCTAGTTAAATAAAGGTTAAATAAAATAGATATTTTTTTAATTTATACCATCAGCATTGGTCAATTTCACTCATTGCACTTATTTCATCATGGTTCCAGGGTGGCTGAAACAGTGACTACACAAGGAAAATCCCAGAGGACCAGCAACTCCTAAGAAACCCTTAAGTTTGAACTCCACAGTTTCATAACATGTAAATGTACATCTTGGGGAAAACGCTATACTGTAAAGGCGAGGCTCTCTTGGCCGAACTGTGTTCAAATTCACTTAGCCCCACTTAGGTAAGTGGGCAGCCGGCCACTGACCAAAATGCAATTTAGCTCATTGAATACACACAAGTCTTAGTGTTCCAGGAAACACTTCAGGGAATTGTACTACTCTTACTTACTGTTCCCCATTTGAACTGGGGATTCCCATTCAGTCTGTGGCCACCCAAATAGAGCCTTTTTTGCTTCACAAGTAGCTAGGCCAAAGATATTTCTGATGTATGTACATTTTTTTTTACAGTTTGCGTCATATAGAGGATCAAATAGCAGGATTAGCCACTACCCTGAAAGTGTCACGTCCTGACCGTAGTTCCTTTTTTAAGTCTCTGTTTTAGTTTGGTCAGGGCGTGAGTTGGGGTGGGCATTCTATGTTTTGTGTTCTGTTTTATATCTCTATGTGTTTGGCCTGGTATGGTTACCAATCAGCGGCAGCTGGCAATCGTTGTCTCTGATTGAGAACCGTACTTAGGTAGCCTGTTTTCCTATTTTGAGTTGTGGGTGATTGTTTTCTGTTGTGTGTCTGCACCAGACAGAACTGTTTCGGTTTTGTTCATTCACGTTGTTATTTCTGTGTTCATTAAATAAATATGGACACATACCATGCTGCACCTTGGTCCTCTCCTTCCAACAGTCGTTACAGAAAGCCCAATTAAAAAAGGGATGTCAAAATGAGCCAGGCCTAGTTATTATTTAATTCAATACATGCTTACTTGGAAAACCTAGTCATATATGTCAAATGAAATTCTCTTGATGACAAAGTATTCCTAGTATTGCAATATTTTATTTATATCTATAAATGTCATTTGTGTGAAGCCCAAGGCAAATGTCCTCGTCGTGCAGACAACACCATGTTGTATCCATTTTATTATATTGTATTAGAGCTATAAGTGTAGGTAGCAGACTTTTAATGTAGGCCTATAACAGATCCTTTTCTATAGGTTCCTATTATAGTTGTATAATTAAGCAATAAGACACGAGGGGGTGTGGTATACTGCCAATATCCCACATCCAATTACTGTTCATATGCACGACACAATGCGGAGTGCCTGGATACAGCCCTTAGCCGTGGTACATTGGCCATATACCACAAACCTCAGAAGTGCCTTATTGCCATTATAAACTTGTTACCAATGTCATTAGTGTAGTAAAAATGTTGTCATATCCGTGGTATACGGTCTGATATACCACGGCTGTCAGCCAATTAGCATTTAGGGATCGAATCACCCAGTTTAGAATTATGTGTATCATACAGTTGCTTACATGCCAGCATGTACAGTTAGCATGTGAGGGTGGGCTCTGTAGACAGAGATCATAGCTAATGCTAACATATGAAAGTCTGTGTGTTCTCTTTATTGATGTCACGGACAGTTTCAACACTTAAAACACCCTGTCTTTCTCTCTAGCCGTCACAGTAGCTGTTGACCCTGAAGAGGCTGCAAGGTCCAAGTGTACTTTGCTCCTCGCAACCGGAAGAATTCCAGATTGTCTACACCAATGACATCATCGCTGTAGCATAAGCAAATAGTGAACTGGAGCAAATCTTTATATAGTTCCCAGTCCAGGGTTCACACACTGACTGACAATACCATTATCTTCTCTTCACTCCTCTGCAGCGCCAGTGACTCAGAAATCCCTCAGACAGAATGAGCAGAAACCGTTAGTCATGACATCTTAATGCTGTGTAGTAAAAAATGTGCAGCCGCGTTGAGATAAGAAAGTGAATCATGCGTTGTGCTGACAGACGGCTTTGAATCCGAGTCGTTCGATGACAAAAACGTGAGGAAAACTAATTGTCAAAACCTGTTAGGTTAGACATAAGAAATGTGCTTTATATTGTGTGATGCTGTTCGGAACAGGATTATCTTCCAGAGAGGCTTGTTGAAAACCCTATGGAACTTAAACAGAGAACAAGAGGCCGCAAGTTTCTGACACTACTGTTTAGTGTGGGGGTGAGTGACAGGGTGTGTGTTTATGCAGTGTGTGTGTATGTATGCAGTGTGTGTGCACGTGTATGCAGTAGGGTATGTGTGAAAGCAGGAGCTAGTAGAATCCCAAAGCAGCGCTAATAGGGGAGAAATGTGGGCACGTCATTCAGTCATTCAGCAGCGCTGCTCATTAGCAAGGCCAAACCAACAGGGCCCATGCTTCGGGCCCACACAAAGGCCACTTTGTGAGCCACCCTCACCACAAGTGTGGCACCAAACACGAGAATGAAACAGAAATGAAAGGTTAAGAAAGAGCTGAAACTGGAGCAGAACGGAAGGGGGAGGGACGTTCGGCTGAATGTCCAAATTAGACCATCTCCTCTGCATAGAGGTGAACGGCATGATGGAAAAATACCGTTCCCATAAAAGATGGGTACACAGCGTAACAGGGCCATTGTTCAATGCTGTAATATAAAGGCATTGGTACGATAAGCCGGAACAGAGTTGTATTGAATTAAGTCCATTGAATTGCACCAGATATTTTACTCTCATTCAAGTAATTATAATTCCAAAAACTCCAATGGGTTAATACCAGAGTAGGAGGAGCTAGGTTTAAATGTATATGACTGCAGTTTTAAATACTGTACTGGAACTGTATTGGGTCTACCTCCAGGTCATCCAGTGATCGTGCCAGGCTGAGCTTCTTGGGGTGTCCAAATGAGCGACGGCCCGAGAAGCGACGGCCCGAGGAGCGTCCCGCACCAATGCCCCAGAACTTGGAGCCCTGTCAAGGGCAGAAGAGAAATCATAAGAATGAATGGCTGTCTGCCAAAACATCACACTATTACATGGACACAATTGATCTTATTGTGGTTTTTGTCATACTTAGCTATGGATTATGAGCCTACATAACACCATCATAAACATGACAAAAACATGACATAACACCTTATTAGGTAAGCATTAGGGATTAGTAAATTTATCAATGATCAGTTTAACATGATCATTCTTCTGTCTGGAATACACTTCCGTGCATAATAGACAAGGCTTAAACAAGCTTGCAGTGTTGGGAGAAAATTAGAGAGGGTGATAAGGAACTATCCACCTGGGCAATTTAGATGATGTAAACCAAGATGATGTAAAGCAACCAAGATTACAAATGTTCTTCCTGCCTTGACCTTAAGGCCATATGTTGTGTCCTTATCTAACATGGGTCATGACACACAACTTTAGGGGTGGCAGGTAGCCTAGTGGTTAGAGTGTTGGGCCAGTAACTGAAAGGTTGCTAGATTGAATCCCCGAACTGAGAAGGTAAACATCTGTTGTTCTGCCCCTGAACAAGGAAGTTAACCCACTGTTCCTAGGCTGTCATTGTAAATAAGAATTAGTTCTTAACTGACTTGCCTGGTTAAATAACATTTTTTTTAAACTCCCTTCTGCCAGACAACATAACTCATCATGGCAAATGTGATTGGCTCACAGATGTTATAAAAATAACAGACTGGCCACCCAAGACTTACAGCGAGCCCCATGTGAAACAAGGTCAAGCCCATTAGTCTCAGTTTGGCACAATGCTGACGATTTCACAGACACCAGTTGGGCTGAGGAAGTGAAGAAATTGATTTTCAATTTATTTCAAAAGCCTCCATCAAATTCAACTCCTCCACTACTCATCTGTACCTTAATCTCACAGTTTAACTGCTATATGCTAAATGAGCATGAAAAACGCATTTTGCCAGCAGCCCTGCTATTATAATGATGGGTGAAAGCACAGCCTGTTTGAGCTGGAATAAAGAACTGCCGGTAATTACCATGGTATCACATGGGCTCTACCCTGTAATTTTCTTTTGCTTCCTGTGCAAAATTGTCTTCTTTTTCAGAACAGAGACAGACACGCGATTCATCCCGGAGTATGCACACAGAACAATAACTTTCACTTGGATAAACAACGAGAGACAAACACAATGATAAACAGTGCACACATTTTCCACTATCATCAAACTCTGGGAATCTGCTCTCTGCAATGGAAAGAAGAGCAGAAACAAAAACACATTAGAGGGTGGAGGAGGATTCTCTCCATTTCTTACCAGCTTCTGCTTAAATATGCCACTCTGTCAAAGCAAAGTTTCTGTTTTGACAAAGGCCTGCATTTCCATGGAACACGTCCATCTTTATCTACACTCATACCATCCAATAGTGCAGCCACAGGAGAAGAATATTATAAAAGGTCAACTTTCTGTATTGGCTATTACATTTTTTTTGTGGAGGGGGGGGGGGGGGGTCCAGAATATCACAAGTTTGGAATGCACATTTCCTTGTGTCAACAAAAAACATAAATAAGTAGCAAAGTACTTCTTCCATGGGGAAAAGCACTCCCACCCCAGCTAGATAGTGAAACAGGGACATCGTGTGGATAATGAGGAAAACAACAAAAAAGCCTGTTTGGAACTAAATCCTGGATGTGGATTTATGACAATGACATCATTGTGGTATAGATCAACAGGTGGCATTTTTTGCTCAATTCCCAGCCAAATGAGCGGTGAAATGGTGTATTATATTAGGTGTGAAAGTGAATGGACTGTTCACCCTATCAGTGCCTGGCAACTCGACTCCTGCAAACCATTTATTACTTCCGGTGGAATAAAGCTGAACAAAAAGCTAATAGAAACACAAAACCAGATGTTCACACTACACACACATGATTGCTGAATACTGCACAATTCCCCACAATATTGGACTATAAATTGTGACTTCCTGTATTATACTTACACTAAAATGTTTATTCTACTGAACAATTTACTTTATGTTCATATTCTCATCTACTGTTGTTGCATTGTCAAGAAGGAACCTGCAAGAAATAATTTTGCTGGACGGTGTATACCATGTGTATCCCATACATACAACTAATAAAACTTGAAACTCCCTGTAGAATAAAGTTGAACATAAAGCAAAAACAAACACAAAACTGGATGTTAAACAGAAGGGACATGCAAAGGTATTTTTGTTCAGCCTTTGCACAATCTCCTTTATTAACTTTGTGTAAGGGAAAACACAAACTCTGGCCTATACATTAAGTTAACACACACACGCACGCACACACATAGACACACCACAGAATCATCAACACAACAACAAATCTCTATCAACACAACAACATTCTCTCTTCTAATCTCACCTTGGTAATAGTATCTCTCCTGGGCTTTCGATTTAGCAGCTCTCCAGATTCTGCTCTCCAGAGTCGTTTTGCCCACTCCTCCCTGGCCTCTGCTGCCTGGTACCGGTCTGGTGGGATCTGGCTCCTGGGGGGTGGCAGGGCATTGGTGCAACCCACCGTGGCTGGTCCTGACCAGCTGTTAGTGGCCGGTGTTGCCTGGGGATCAGGCTCTCCACTGTGACCCCTAGGCCACCTCTGCTTGACGCTCATAGAGAACCAGCGTTGACTGCTTCTGAAGGGGCCTCCTCCTTCTGTTAGGTTCTGGATCTTACCCACAGGGTAAGGCGGTGGCGGGGGCTTGAACTGAAACTCCAACTTGGGAGGAGGGCCTCCGGATGGGCCGGTTAACGACGCTGGGCCCGGTAGAGATTCAGAAAGGGAATGGGTGCTTCCCGGATTAGGATGACCGTTTAAGTTTAGGCGGCCATTTTGGTGAGCTACTATTTGGGTGAGGTTTGCTTCAGCCTGGGGGTAATCCTCCCATGGACAGCTGGGGAGGTTGCTCCCGGCGTTGGTTCCGTGGGCAACTGGGAAATCCCTGTCCGGTCTCTCCTCAGGGGGGGAAGCGTTTCCGATCCCGCTGTCTCTGTTGCTGCTGGCACTGCCGTTCTTGCAGGCTCTGCTGCTGTTCTGTCGAGTGTGGAGGTGGTGGGCCGACTCTCTGTCCAGCCTGGTTCTAAGCCTCTCCACCGCCTCCCCCATGTCACAGTATAAGACAGACACAAACTGGAGGACAGAGGGTGGTGTGAGGGGGAACTCCTGGCAGCCCTGGGTGTCTGGGGTGCAGTCAAAGCCAAACCGCCCGGCGATGCCCAGGTGGTCACTGTGGTGGCACAGCTCGGGGTCGATGAAAAAGACATGGCAGGAGGATCTCAGGGGACCGTTCTTCCCCACATGGCCACCAGAGACGTGTGCAGTGGTGACCAGGCAAAAGAAGCGCCTGTCCTCGGAACACACAACTCCCACGACAAGGTTCTCAGAAGGGAAGGCCGCCAGGACAGCTCCAGCGTCATCACAGAGGCGGACACAGTCGAACATGACCTTTATCATCACCAGCGTGTGGGTCTCCTGCTCAATGCCCATACGTCTAATACACTTGCGGATCACCTGTAGGCAGTCATCCTCTGAGCTGGGGCTGGACAAGGCCAAGATCAGTTCAGTAGAGCCCAGGTAGCCCACCACCATGGCTGTGTTTAGCAAACTCCAGTCTGGATTCACATCGTTCTCTTGGTCATTGAAAACAGAGTTGATGTCTGCCACTTTGGCGGTTTCTTCCTCAGACAGGAAGCCAGGTTGGAATTTGGAGTTCCACAGTTGGGTCCAGTGGGACATGTCAGGTTCTGACAAAGGTCTCGGCTTAAATGGAGTGGCGTTTACTGAGTTACATGACGAGTTGCCACAGTGGTCCAAAACTGTTCGAAAAACTTGCCCCTTTTGAAAAAGCCCCATTCCCTCTGTTCTAGAAAGCCCTAACTCCTCTTTGCTGGAGGAAGGGTCCACCGTGGGCCCGGTCCCAACAAGCACCACCAACCGCAAGGGTCCTTTACAGGTGCCAATCAACTGCACCACAGCCTCGTGGGAAGCATTTGCGACATCGATTCCGTTTACACTCACTATACAATCCCCCTGCTTTAGTCCCAGCAGGTCTGCAGGGCTCCCCTCCAATATACCACTCAAGAGGCACGGGCCTTGTCCTGATAAGGTGAACCCGTATCCTACACGTCCTCGAACAACCTCGACCCCTCTGGCTTCCTGAGGGGCGGTCAAATTCAGACGCCTTCGTGCCCTGTCGTTCTGTCCCGGCATCCTCATCCTGAATGTGGACATTTTTCAAATGGAGAGCGTGGGACCTTTGAGTCACAATGGAATGTTATCTTTTAGTGCCAACACTGAAGTGTTTTAGTCATCCTGCATAAAGACTAAAAGTAGACAAGAGAGAGACAAAGAGAGACAGAGAGAGGACAAAGATAAGTGAGATACAGTGTATCAAATATTGATTAAGCATAGGCCTCCAGAATCAATATTCTTAACAAACAGCAACTGTAACACCTATCCTGTGATAATATTATGTTACAAAGTATTTGTTACACAATGTTACAAAAGAATAATGATTGCATCAAATGATTTTCCCCTTCAATTAAAAAATATGTTATTCCACTTCAATAGGCTAATGCTGCATATAATAACAATCTCCATATTTTGGGACAAAAATATATTGAGTTATTATAGTTTAACCATACAAGTGTGGGCGGTGCGCGTGAAAATAAACCGTCTGCAAGAGCAAACAGCGCCAGCTGGCCCCCTTCTCAAGAACAGTTCAATCAAAGCAAGAGCTTTCAAACCAGACAAACCTGTTCGAGAGCCTTGAATTGGTTTCGTTGGACATCACATCATTTTCTATTCTACCTCCCTTGGTTATTACATTTTTGCCCTGTCTGTCCAAACACAGCAACACCCAAAATATTTTCGAAAACATTTGCTAGAGTTATACATTTAAAGTAGCCCGGCCTATGCCGATGAAGTTTAGGCGCAGATACAATGTTGCCAGTGCCACTGAAATTAACGTTACCGTTTCAAAACTTTATGAAGTCAGTTCAAATATTGCATAATCCCAAACGTCCAAAAAAAGTGTTAGAAATCTACACGTACGTAGTTTCCGAAACGTAATAATTTATGTTTTCAAAAATTCCCTCGTATTCCGTATTCCATATGGCGGTGACAAACACTCATGTTGGGGACAAAGCGTCTTTCATAGTAACCATGACACTCTAACGTTTTCGGAGCACGTGATGTATTTAATTCGCCAATGAGGTGATTCGATTCATCTCGCCCGTGTAGGCGTGTTTTGCATCGGCTGAATATTGATTGCATTCGATTTGGAACCGGGCTGACTCCCGGGCTCGAGCCAGGTGCCCTGTTCCAACCCCACTGCGAAGTCGGCTCCAAACAAAAGTGACGCAAGTAAGCACTTGCATAAGGATTCTGTGTTATCCCATGTAAAAGTGATTGCATTTGATAAAAACGCTTTATCTGCCTTACCAATGATTTGTTTTTGAAAATTCAAATATTTATTGTATGTAAAGGAGATTTCTGGACGATGCACCATGTTGCCTTGTCAAAATGACCGAGCGGCACATATTTCTATTCGATATGAGAATGCCGCTCCTCCCTCCCCGTTTTTGCCCGCTGGCGTGGTAGCCTTTGTCGGTGGCCCAACATAATCGAATCCGCCCAATCTCTCGTGTTGAATATTCAAATATGTGCGGTATGATCCTATTGTTTCTGATCATCAAAATTGATAAGCTAAATATAAACATTGTTACCGATATTTAAGCTACAATTCACACATAGCATTACCTAAATTCAATTTTAAGCATTTCACATAGGCTAACTATGCGCGTTTAAATCAAAGCTATAATATGATAATGTGATGCAACATCCACTGCACAATTAAAAATGGATTTATTACAAGATAATTAACATAACATCGTAATTACCTTACATTAAATCTTAACTGGATGTATTAACCACACAGCTCGAGAAGTAATACTTTGTTGCATCCTGCACTCGCTACTTGTAAACAAACTGCATTGTGGTCAAAGTTCTGCAACGGTTGCAAGGGAGAGTCACGTGGTCCTATTACACATGTACTGTACACACCACAGTCTCTAGACAAATATACACTCAGCAGTGAGTCAATCAATGTAAACATAGAGCAAGCCCAAAAGCAGATGTTTACTCATGTTTAGGCCTACTAAAACCCTGGACATTTTTCTTAGGCCTAGTAGGCCAGTGAAGTGAAAGACAGTCATTTAATGAGAATAAGCAGACTATTATTATCTTTTTGCAGTAGGACCCACTTTCAGTATATTGATTAATTAAATTTTAAAAAGTGCTAAATGCTAAACCTACACCTGGCAAAGCTACATTCAACTCCCTTCTATTTAATCCCAAGGTTTCCCCTAATCCTCTCAGACAACAGTTAATTATTCAAGACAATGCTGTTTAAAGTGAGTTACTGTAACTGTCCTCTCACATTACCCACAACACTGAGAGTAAACCCCTTCCTGGATTTGCCTGTCTAGCACTTTCAATCGTTTAATGTGTTGATATCCTTTCTCTCTAAACCAGTCCAACCACTACCATGCAAGAGAAGCAGATACTGTGTTATTGTTACACATTATATCATTGCTGTCATATAATATTATGTGTTTTATTGTATAAAGATACTATTACATTACATACACACTAAGTGTGAATGCTAACATTATGTATGCATTTACACAGGCATCCCAATTCTGATAATTTTTCCACCTTTTCACATCAGATCTTTTTCAGAGCTATTCTGATTTGTAAAAAAAAATCTAATTAGTTAAAAAAAGATCAGAATTGTGCTATCTGTGTAAACACAGCATATGTAGGCTACATTGTAGCAATATCTATAATGAAAGGGAGACGTGATGGTACCAGGAATAGTTGAAAGACAAACCAAAAATGATAACAGAACATATGTTTTTATTTCAGTCATACATTTCAAACAAGTAGGCTATGCTAGTTGGGATATGCAAAAACCATAGCAGGACAGACATTAAAACATAATTGATACAACATCAAATGCCCATGCCTTTTGTCATCAAGATGTAGAATTTGTGGACATACATTGTCTTTTGTCGATCTGAAAACGTATTTTCCTAGCTTGTAGATATCTTTCAAATCTGAATGGTGGAACATGTCTAAGAACTAGCCTCAGCCGTACACCTCGGAACCCTCACCCCTGACCTCTCACTCTCTCACAGAAACTACAAGATGGTCATTCTAGAAAGGACGAAACCATCTATATTCTCTCAGTACTGTTGAGCAAGTTGATAAGCTTTTCCCTCTCTCTGGGGGTTAAGTGTCCAGGTTAGGGATAAGGGTGAGATTGAGATTGACAATTACAGTCAGTATTCACTATCAATCAGTTGTTACAAAGTGCCATATAACAGGTCCTTTCTAGCATAGCCATAGCGATCACCAAGCATAGCCTTATAGCATTTTGTCATGTATAGAATTTATTTTCTAGAATAGCCATATATTGACCACCCCACCCCCCTTGATCCCTCACCCTTGACCCTTCACCCCTGCCCTGGCTCTTTGACCCCTGGCTGGGCAGCAGAACCCCAGGTGGGTATGGGGGCAGCGGGTGGCTGAATCATCTTCTCCAGCAGGTTCATCATGCGCTCCTGGAGCTGTAGGCTCTGCACCTGGAGGAAGTTTTGCTGGTGCATGACGCGGCGCACCTCGCGGCACGTCTCCTCCACCGCCCGGCTCACCTTCCGCTGCTCCTGCAGCATTGCCTCCATCACCTTCAGCTTCCACCGCTTCAGGGTGAGGTGCTGGTGTACTTTTTTCCTCTTGGCCGGTGCCGGATGGGAACTGGACAGAAACTTTGTTAGTCAAAGTAATGGTAATGACACAGTATATAGAGAGTTTTATGCAAGTACTCAAGAGATTTCATGGATATGTTTTTCATTCCATATGTAGGAACCATTTTCAATCAAACGGTTTCTGGGATAAGCCAGGAACTAAAGAAGAGGTTGAAATTAAAGTAAACTCAAAGTACTCTCATGTGAACTAACTATCATCACAATTCATTGTTCATCTTTGTCACTTAGAGAGCCTTGTGGAGACTCTTTATCACACCCTACCAATGACAATGGAGGACCCCTCTTGGCAAGGGTGGGCAGTTTAGCTCAATAACACAGCTTGATACCACTCTCTTTCTCTCTCGCTCTCTGTCTGTTCCCTCATTTGAAGACCAATATGTAAACATGGCCTTACTCAGTACAGGGAAGCCCGGAATGCAGACTGCCAGAGCTCTCCGATCCACCCAGGTCCTCCCTAATTTCCATCTCATCAGAGGAGCCTGTGTACTCCGGAAGGACGCCCATGGGGAGGCCCTCCGCATGGGAGATCGAGGCCTCCGTGGAGGTGGAGGGGCCTGAAGACTGGAGCTCAAATGGGTTCATAGTCCCATTATCGGCAGTCTTGGTGAGGATCTTCTCTATGGCTTGGTAGTACGGCCAGTCGGGGGTACCTCCACTCCCTTTGGTCGTGCACTTAATTTTCCTGTCAAAGAAGGACAGAAGTTAAGGATATTGGTTTGGGTCCAGTAGTGGGCATCAGACGTATGGGTTTATAGGTATCATAGCAACCTGTATTGAGTTCTAGGTATGCAGGTTGCTCTTTTTTTATTTTACTAGGCAAGTCAGTTAAGAACAAATTCCTATTTTCAATGACGGCCTAGAACAGTGGGTTAACTGCCTGTTCAGGGGCAGAATGACAGATTTGTACCTTGTCAGCTCGGGGGTTTGAACTTGCAACCTTCCGGTTACTAGTCCAACGCTCTAACCACTAGGCTACCCTGCCACCTGTGGGGTTAAATTCCCAAGAAATAGCCCACGTTTGTCTACTCTCTCTGCGGATATTTAAGTAAGTTCATACAATATAATATTTTAATGGATTTATGTTGCCACCTCTTTCCATCCAAACAAATAAATTATGTATTTCTTACACTTGCCTGTACTGGAAAGACATATTGGTGATTTTCATCTTGATCTCCTCCCGGTGGCGCTGTTCTCCCGTGAGCTCGAAGAACCTCTGGGCCATTTTCTCATAGATCTTGGTATTCCTCTTGCATTTCTTCAGCTCGGCGACGTTCTGTTCCCAGACGTACAGGAGCCCCTTCATCTCCGCATCAGTCCAGTTTCGGGCCCTTCTGTGCTTCTCGCTGTGGTCCAAGAAGAGGTAACTGAAACTGTCCTCGGTGGCCATTTTGAAAGCCCACTCGAAAGTGCTCTATTCCTGTTTTGGTTTGGTAAACAAAATAGGCCCCCAAAACGGCT
Source organism: Oncorhynchus gorbuscha (assembly GCF_021184085.1). Lineage (NCBI taxonomy): Eukaryota > Metazoa > Chordata > Actinopteri > Salmoniformes > Salmonidae > Oncorhynchus > Oncorhynchus gorbuscha. The sequence goes on along the minus strand of NC_060193.1, from coordinate 26,562,409 downwards.
TAGTTTGAAAGCCCTTTTCTGCTCTAAGGTGTTTTTAGCAGTCTAGCAGTTGTCAGTGGAATGTGGTTGCAAACAGCCACACACCGCTCTGCTTTGCCTGTGCTTTCCCCCCCGAGTTTAGCTGAAAGAGGACTCAAAATGGGGCCTAGGGCAGGAGAGGGATCCGGTTAAAAGCTTTTAAATGGAGGAAATCGTCACTGTGATGTCAAGTTGCCCTGGCAACTAGGAGGACCCTCTTTCTTCCTCCCCCAGCTCTCTTAACCATTCCCTGTCTCTCATGTCCTCTCTGGCTCTCTGGCTCCAATGCCACAACAAAAAGCTTTTAGCTGAAACGCAACGAGTTAGGCCAGAGATTACAGGGAAAACAGATTTGAAATGTGAGCCTCGAGGGAGGGAGTAGAATGAGAGAGCGGGTTTCATTTGTTTCCTTGGCAACAAGGCTGCCAAGACATTGCTGCATTTAAAAGCTTTTAATAACATACAGTTGGGAGTGCAGGGACTGCAGGGACTGTGTGGATACTATTCTCAATGCAAGATGAAATGATATGCGAAGGGGAAAGACATTGGGGGGGGGGGGTCAGTGTATATTAAACCAAGACAATAGGAGTCCTGTCAGTAGGTCAGCTTGCGTGTGGACACTTGAACCCCTCCCCCACTCCTTACCATGATATGGCCCTTGGCGTGCAAGGGTGGGCTTAGCATGTTATCTCTCTCTCTTGCTCTCCACTAGCAACAGGTACAGGTTCACACAAGACAGAGTGCAACGATGGATACGAGCCATTATAGTCCATGTTAGATTTCAATACTAGAGGACATAAAGCACTCAGGAGACAACGTGAACATAACACTGTCTGTGTAAACTCCCCCAGCCAATCCCCAGATTTCCAAGAAGGGGCCACATTGAAGTCGGAAGAAATTATAATGCCAGTGCCACTAATAGCCAGACCCATCTGTGATTTACCATCACTTTGTCTTTATTAGTGACCCTTTGCTGTCACAGTCTTAACACAGTTTTGTCCTTATTAAATCTCGAGGTCCATCTGCTCCATAGAAACTGACAGACGTTCCACCATGCCATAACACTGGCTTTTTCTTTGCAACTCTGCCTAGAAGGCCAGCATCGCCTCTTCACTGCTGACGTTAAGACTGGTATTTTGCGGGTACTATTTAACGAAGCTGCCAGTTGAGGACTTGTGATGCGTCTGTTTCGCCAACTAGACACTAATGTACTTGTCCTCTTACTCAGTTGTGCACCGGTGCCTCCCACTCTTTCTATTCTGGTGAGGGCCAGTTTGCTCTGTTCTGTGAAGGGAGTTGTATGAGATCTTCAGTTTCTTGGCAATTTCTCACATGGAATAGCCTTCATTGAGGAGTTTCCGAAGAAAGTTATGTTTCTGGACATTTTGAGTCTGTAATCGAACCCACAAATGCTGATTTAATTTTTTTTTTTTACCTTTATTTAACCAGGCATGTCAGTTAAGAACACATTCTTATTTTCAATGACGGCCTGGGAACAGTGGGTTAACTGCCTGTTCAGTGGGGTGGGGTGGTCAACTCGGGGGGTTTGAACTCGCAACCTTCTGGTTCCTAGTCCAACCACTAGGCTACGCTGATGCTCCAGATACTCAACTAGTCTAAAGAAGGCCAGTTTTATTGCTTCTTTAATCAGTACAACAGTTTTCAGCTGTGCTAACATACTTACAAAAGGGTTTTCTAATGATCAATTAGCCTTTTACAATGATAAACATGGATTAGCTAACACAACGTGCTAGCTAACACAGGAGTGAGTGTTGCTGATAATGGGCCTCTGCGCGCCAATGTAGATATTCCATAAAAAAATCTGCCGTTTCCAGCTACAATAGTCATTTACAACATTAACAATGTGTACACTGTATTTCTGATCAATTTGATATTATTTTAATGGGCAAAAAAACGAAGGACATTTTTAAGTGACCCCAAACTTAATGTTAGTGTACCTCCTCCATTGAAGTGGACAGAGGTCTATAGGTTTATGTTAAGCCACAAATGGTTTTGGTTAAAGTTTCTAGTAAATTGAGTGCATACTTTTTTTGTAAGTGATCCCTGCAGGAATTGAACCCATGACCACAAAACACCACATATTGTTTTTAAATATCTGTCCTGAAGTGGCAGAAGATAGTGAAAGAGCAAACCTTGCAGTTCTATATAATTACATAAAATACATAGCACATATGTTAGTCTATTTATACATCTTGACCGTCTGCATGTCGGCAACTGTTTTCAAGCAGCTCGAGCCTGTCAAATAGATCAAAACCTATTGAGAAATTTGACTTAATTGGCCAGAACTGGCACTTTGAGGCACATAAGCCCCCTCATAACCACACACAGTGATATAGAAACTGGCTGGTAGTCTAGAGACTGCCCGATGCCAGTTAGTGTGTTGGCTACTGTGCTACACATTAGCCTAGTAACTAGAAGAAGAGCAGCAATTAAAGTCATTGTTTAATCTTATAGGCCATTCTTAAATAGTTATCTTACTACCTTTTCTCATTTGTTAAAGTGGACATAATCCAGACTACTAATCCAGAGCTCAGACTAATCTAGAGATAAACTGTCCTTCGTAGTTTCGCATGGTTAGACTGACCCTGTCATGTCCATAGAGTGAATGATCTGGGGACAAACCTTGGAATTACTGTATTTCCGAAAGGCACTTGCAAATCAAGTGTACATTTATGGTCACTTGCCCATATATATTTACATGCAGAAATGCCATAAATTGGCCGTATTTCACTTAAACGATGGGGAGGAACCAGAATGTTTAGGGTTAGGCTACTGGAATTCTTGCAGTTTGGTTGTTTGAGTAAGGAAAACTGCCCACCTTGCCCAACTGTTCAGTTTACTTGCCCCCGGCCAATAGGGTAACCCTTCATGTCAATCCCTGTATAATAGGTATATACATAAATACATACACTCACACGAAAAGACACCAACACCGTAATCATCATACTGCTATTTTAATTGTCCCACTGTTACTTTAAATGCAAGTCTTTTGTAGTTTTATACGTTACTACTTTCTCTGCCATCATAGTTCTCAACGTCATTCGTTCTCTCCATTACAACTTTTACAAAGGTTTTATTAACAGTTTTTTTTTTACAAAGTGGCCATGAGCCTTCAACCGTTGTTTTATTCCCATTGACGGACATGTAGTCAAACTGTGCCTGGGAAAGAAAATGACATGTGCCAAACTGAGCAGTGCAAGAACTGAATAGACATAAAACATGACTACATCAAGTCCTGCATAAGACATCCAAACCAGCTGCTGGTATCATTGGGGAGAGGGGGGATACAGGGTCACATAACATGTGCCAAATGCAGTACCCTTTCCCAGAAAGTACAATACAGCAGTCGTGTGATGGATATGTAGACATCATGTCGTCACACAGCTGTAAAATGTGGCTAAACAATACAAAGTAAAAAATAAATAAAAATGTGGTTTTGATATGCCACTTACAAAAAAAAAATATTTGATAAAAATTATAAAAAATAGAGCACAATAAATAAAATTCATTAAGTATAGAGTTGCGTTATAACCGTACCTTTACAAAATGTTTAATGTAAAGTTGTATACATAAACACACACATACATACAGAAAAAATATAAACTATAAATGTTGGCCTAACATTTGCATGTTAACACATACTCAAACATATTGTCAATAGTACCGCTTTATAAGCAGGTCCGTCATGGACCTAACACAAACCGACTGGACCGTTTGACCACAGGTTAGATCGACGACAGAGCAAATCTTTGTCCCTCCTTACAGCAAAAACAGCAAAAGGTTCGCTTGAAGCTGGTGTCTAAAAGAAAGAAAATGAAACCCAAAGTAGTTTTAACGGTTAGATATAACTTTTTAAGGTCATGCCTAACTTTCCATGTTTCCTTTTGACTAAAGGAATAAAGAAAGACGATGCTCTGTGCAGTGCAAATCTGACCTCACGTGGCAGGTCCAATCATAGCTTTATATCTGATTTAATTCCTTCTGGGGTGCATCTCAATAGTCTAGTGCCCTCCCCACCCCCCCATCCCTGTTCAATCATCTGCAATGACGTGAAAGAATTGGAGAGGAAGCTATGTAAGACTATTGAGATGCACACATGGTTAGAAAAGGACTCTCATTTTGTGCTTTTAGGCTCACCCACCCCACCGAGAGGGTTCCCAAAACACTAACACTGAAAGGGCCTGGCAACGGACGAGTCTTAAATCGTCCGAGGTAAAAACTCAGATATTAACACACAGACACCCACAGAGGCTTGTAATATTTAGGAGCCCTCTCGAGGAAGAGTCAAGCCTGACCCATGTCCTTACAATGTCACATATAGAAAACAATGCTGTAGCAATCAAACAGACAACATACAGCGGTTAAACCAGGTGAAAAGAAAATGGAATGTAAAAATGAAATGAAACTCAAACCGAGCCAATATATAACAACTATTTAAAATGTACAACAACGCATTTTCAAAAATGATACAGCAATTAATAAAACACAGAAGAAAACCTAGAGGCCAAGGGAATGTATTTTTCGACAAGTACCACTAGAGGGCATTACACATTCATGCTCACACATCCAGTCATAACATTAAATATTTTGAACGTTCTCGTTAACGGTTTCTGTAAATGAGAGACTTGTTACTCTGCTGCCGGTGGTCTAATACTTTTTTGCCCTCTACCATTCATTAGCCCATCTATCATAACCCCACTAATACCCATTTTTAGCGTTCATCCTACTACTTACAGCAGCTCTGGTGACTTGGTTCACCATTGAATTCAATTGGACCCATACAGATTCCGTACATTCTTGTCAAACTCTCACAGTGTAAACAACAGCTTCTGTCCAACACTGAATTGTATGTGCACTGTTGCCTCAAACGTCTCACTGAATGACATTTTGTGACGCCACCATTAATGTAGCAGAAATAAACTAAAACATTCCATCATACACCCGACCTATGCAGCTAAGCCACTGCCCACCTGTTCAGAGGGTGTATGATGTTGTACCTCAGTCAGTGTCGCTAGAAACTACAGTCAGACAGTCGATTTGTCTGTTTCTCTATTTGTTTAATGTGCCGTTGGTTCTTTTTCTTGGCTCATCTATTCACCCGTTCAGTCATTTCTTCTCGTATGCAGTCTTTCAGGCATTCGGTTTCTGTTGCTGTCACATTTGCGCTGTCTGTGTTAATTTCTGTATTTCTCTTTTTATTTATTTTTTACATATTCATTTGTCTATTTCTGCTCATCTCTGTTCCGTTGTGTCGCTCTGAGTCTGTATGTTCATTGTTTAAGCTCTGTCTCAAGTCTCCAGTGTCAGAACAAGTCTCTGTGTTGCTGTTTCCCCATTGGCCCGTCTTTAGCTCAGTCTCTGGGTAGGCACTCCTCCTCCGTGATCCCCTGGGCCTTAAGCTCCTCCAGAACGTTGTCCAGGTGGCCTGGGTCGGGGTAGCCATGGCCTGTTAGGTTGGAGCCAAACTCAGTCTTGTGGTGCACTTCGTTCCAGATGACCGTGTCCGACTCGCCCGTGGTGCTGGACGTGCCCACCGAGAAGATGAGCCGGCGGTCCCACGCCACCAGCAGCAGCTTCAGTACCTAGGGGGAAAAAAAGAATGAAAGTTAGCTACACAACCCAGTCATTTCATCTACAGCAAACCAGTACAAACTAGTAAACAGGAAGTTAGCTGGTGTTGACCTTGCGTCCCTTCTCGCTATCAGGGAGGTAGCAGTGTCGGGGGAATCCCCGGGCAGTGAATGGCTTGCCCGGGTTCGGGTGCTCAGGCCCCTGGGAAAAGGTGCAAGGGATTAGAATATAAATAATTGTGCACAGTCAATGGGTGAATTCACGAGAACGCCCATCATCTTGTATTTACAGTACATCAGATGCGTGTAGTATGTGGATGGGCAGTAAGGCTGTTACCTGGATGCCGGGGGGGATGTTGTAGATGATGCGGATGGTCTTGCAGTCAGGGTGGCCGGGCAGCGAGTGGGGGATGACGTGGTACTCCATCTTGCCGGGTGGCTGGTTCCCCGTCTTCACGCCGTAGATGGTCTTGCAGGTAGGGCACTGTAGGCTGCCGTCCTTGTTGCCGTTGTTGTACATGGCCACCAAGCACTGCAGGTGGTACTGGTGCCCACACTGAGCCAGGCGACCAACCGACTCTGCCCGCTGGATTCCCCCAACTCCGGGGCCCTTGTATCCCGAGGGCCCAGCCAGGGCCTCCATGCAGATAGTGCAGTCCTCCTCTGGGGGGTTGCGGACCTTCTGAAGGTACCTCTTCACTACTTCCTCAGGGGTCTTGCCTGAGAGAAAGGGATGAAAGAGACATTGTTAGTGAATTAATCACTGTGACCCACATTTCCTATGTTGGGGTGTGTGTGTGTGTTTGTGAGCGCTACACCCACCTTTGCGGGCCTGCTTCTTGGTGGTCTTGCGGCAGCAGTGGCCGAGGCCGGGGACGGGCTTTATGTCACTCTTGCTAACGGGCGGGGGGTGGAGCACCAGTTTGGGAGGGCGGGTCAGACAGACAGGAAGTCCTGCGGCGCTCATCAGGATCCCTGTAATACCTAGAGACAACCAGCAGTGGGAGCAATGAGACTCCTCCACCACTGTCTATTGAGCTTAACCCAGGTAGACACTGGTCCATCATAAGCTACACTCATTCTCTATTTATGGGTCACATTAACAAATTAAGCCGGATTCTCTGTAACACTGTCTATCATTATTAGGGAAAGTGACGTTGACCGCTAAATGACCAAAATAGGCAGAGGAAATGAAGACGGAAAATGGCTTTAGACACTGGTACAAAGTTCCCCAATAGCCTGACTAGGAAACATAGCTTCCCAGGCAGCTTCAAGCTTCCTGTTTTGATATTAAGACTTAATGGTTGTTCTTACCTGCCAATGCAGGGTGGACAGGGCTAGATCCATTGAGGTTCTTCACAGGAACCGTTGGGACACTGAAACATAAAACACACTTCAGAACACACACACCTAGCAGACACAAAGCATTTCCCTGTTGTATTCGGCGCATGTGACAAATAAAATTTAATTTGATTTTGAAACAATCACATCAGATGTGTGTCATAGGTAAACTTCAGGTGACCAATGACCACAGTTTCTGGTGTTTTCTGTGTCAAGGGTCATACCATGTCAGCAGGTCAAAGAGCTTTTGCTGAGCCACGTTGTTGACACGTTGACACGTCGCTACGCCATCCAGGACTCCCCTAGTTGTCTGCTCCATCACTGAAAACAACAACCCTCACCTGAGCCAACACTGACAAGAACAACCCTCACCTGAGCCAACACTGAAAACAACAACCCTCACCTGAGCAAACACTGAAAACAACAACCCTCACCTGAGCCAACACTGAAAACAATAACCCTCACCTGAGCCAACACTGAAAACAACAACCCTCACCTGAGCCAACACCAAAAACAACAGCCCTCACCTGAGCCAACACTGAAAACAACAGCCCTCACCTGAGCCAACACCGAAAACAACAGCCCTCACCTGAGCCAACACTGAAAACAACAACCCTCACCTGAACCAACACCGAAAACAACAGCCCTCACCTGAGCCAACACTGAAAACAACAGCCCTCACCTGAGCCAACACTGAAAACAACAACCCTCACCTGAGCCAACACCGAAAACAACAACCCTCACCTGAGCCAACACTGAAAACAACAACCCTCACCTGAGCCAACACTGCTTTGAGAAAACCATGAGTGCATAGATTGTTAAACTTCAGAATGTTTGTTGGCCAGTCGGTCAATTTCATCTTAACTCCGATCAACTCAGGAATGGAATACCACTCCTATAGAAAAATTCCATGCCCAATATAAATGACAGGAGTTGAAACAGAATCCAACAGCCAGGATTGAAATAACCCATCATTCCCTACAGCCTTCTCAACACTAGTTATTCACATCCAACATAGTCCCACTGTCAGACAACTGAAAGAAAGATTGCTGTATCATTGTAAGCATTTGTCATGAGCCTCCACATTCTTCACAATATGATCCATACAGAAACCGTACTGACTAGGTGTTCAATTTGATTATTGTCATCTTGACTCTGATTGTGGGTTTTATTTCCCAGCTGAAATCTGCAAACCCCTCAGGTACCAATTAAAATCGTATCCCAAAGACGATTTTCACTATCGCTTCTCCAAACTTGAATCTTTCTCAATCCTCTCTTCTGTCTCCTTTCCAAATCTCAATAATAAATCCTCCCCGGGTATGTATATCCTCAGATACGCTGCATCTCCCTGCTCCAGTCTCCCTCTCCTCTCTCAGTAGGTGTATGAATGTCTCATATTCCTCTGGCTTTTACAGTGTAGGGATTTTCCATCTGTTTACGTCACCACACTGAGATTACCTGCCAATTAGCATGTCACAGTGCACGGCTGCCAAACGGCAGACAGACACCAGCGCATACTGGAGTAACGGCATTAGCTGAGGTCACCCCCTCTAGCCTTACACGCTGTGAGGGAATGCTGTGCGTTTTCACTGAGGGATAGTCCTTGACATAAAAGCAGAGGCGTGGATTGGTAATGAGTGATTAACTGAAAGTACTTTAGGTAGAGAATATTACTTGTGACGTTTACCCCCCCCCCCCCTCCCCCGCACACATAAAACCTAAACGTGGGAATGTTATAAAGGCTACATTTAGTCCAATGATTCAGCCACATTGTCTGAAATAGGTACTGAAAAATACTGTTCGCCCATCACCAACTTGTGATGTTTCTACTGTTGAAGACAACACAGCACTGAACAACTGTGGCTCATTCGTTGTATGATCTCCAAGGTCTATTCCCCAACAGAGGTATTCCTCATCTGCACATTTCAAACCAGGTTACACTCTCACCAGTCCCTCTTTGAACATTTTGGTAACACTTTATTCGGAAAGCCCCTCACCCCGACAGATGATCTAGCGTAGATGTTCAGCAAGCACAATTGGTTTCGTTTATCGAGTGCGTCTGCTGCAACATATTACAACAAATTTGAACGCCTGAGTGGCTGAGGATAGTAAACCAACGATTACGTGTCAACAGTAGTAGTTCAATTCGAATTCATCCAATGACAATAGTTGTTTGATCATCTGAGCACCTGTCTGGCCACTATCCAAATAAAGCAGGACCGACGTGGTCTTTCAACCGGACACTTTCCAGACCCTCAGTTCAACTGTAGGCCATGTCCCAAGTCCCGCCGCACGACGTGGCTGGTGGCTGGTGGCATCCCCAACTTGGCTTACAGTTCGAGAAACACAGCGCAGTTCATTGGGTCACCGGCCTTTTGTGTGGTAAACGAGTGACTGTAGGGGTGCTCTTGCCCAGTGTTCTCTCACAAATACGAAGATGTGGGCGAATGAAAAGCACCTTGTGAACTGGAGCAGACGGCATAAACACATTGGAGAACACTCTCGTGCCAGGGAGCGGACGTGCAAGGTGTGAGATACGGAAGGAGGGAGGGTGGAGGAGAAGGGAAAGAGGGAGGAAAATAGTGAAGGAGAGAGGGAGAGCAAAAGGGAGAGCAAAAATGTGGAGAGGACTTGGAGTTAAAACTGTGCTTTAGTTTGATCTCTAGCTAATCTAAAACGTTAGTGCACTTTCTGGCTGATCCATTCAAGAGAACTGCTATGGTGTACAGGACACGAATAGTCACACACGGCCATAGGAAACATACAAAATCTACAAGCTCCAAAATCACATGTCGTGGGTCAGAACCTAAAACAACTGTCTGGTTCACAGATTCCTGGCAATACAAAGGTACCAGGACCACTGTGCCTGGACCACTGACGAGCACGTGACAGGGGAGAAGGGGGTTGACCCTGTAACGTCATTGGTTAATCTCTTGACGTGGTTGACCATGCCCAGGAAAATCAAATGAACTTGTTAACCATCGGTCATCGTCCCACCTACTCACTTTCAGGTCTTCCAAGGACAACTTTCCAAACAGACACGAACAGAGTTTACAACTATGTTACGATGTGCTGAGTGAGGCTGACATAACTAAATCAATTCAACGTGTTGGGCCGGTTGTCCTGGACAGAGAGGTTTCTCAACTCTATTTGTGAGGAAAGCCACAGCTGGTTTTACAAGTGAATCTTTTGGTCCATGGGGTGTTCAACGTTTTACAGGTGTTACACGGGTGTTTGTTTTTCCCCTTCACACGCCTGTTCTACCTCCCTTTTATCCCCCTCCGTGTGTCAGTGAACCTGGCATGGTAACCGTTACCGTGTGTGTGTGGGTCAGTGTACCAGTCTAACGTTGTTTGTCTGCTGTGCATTACTAGAAATGATTGGGTTTTGTTACTCTGGGTACGTTCGTCTGCAAAATGATTTATAACATGAATAGATTAAATTAAATGTGTATAAAATGTAAAATAACTCTAAACAATAACATGAATACTCAAATAATGTGGAAGAGAATGGCCCCGTGTTTTGAGGAGTATACACTGGCAATATACTAATTTAAACGGAACTGATGAGGCTTTTAGTTCTCCTCTGGGAAGCTAATACTAGGCAACTAAATACCAAATATGCACTTTAAAACCATCTCGTTTGGTTAACAACGGTTTAGGTAAGTGCAATATTTAATCAATTCAGATTTTTGGTGAACCATCCCCTTTATCTCCCAACAGTGGAGGTATAGTGTTTCACATTGACCTCTTATTCAACTGACAGGGAAGTTGATTCAATTTTCCTCCTCTCCAAAAGTCCTGGCCCTGGGAGTACATCTACAAGGTGTCTACCTACCTAGGAAGTTTTCCTTTCCACCGTCACCACGTCTTGCAATTTTACGGGTTAAGACTTTTTTGTTGAGCATTTTTGCCCAAATCCTAATGTAAGATCCCATGTAGTCTAGTTTTCATGTAAATCTTCCATTGAGGTTTCATGTATATCTTCTATTGACATCAATGCATGACTGGGTTAGAGCTTAGCACATGTAACTCAAGTTAGCATTCGGCCCTAAGTAATGAATGCGGGCTACTAGAAAAAAAAACATCTCAGCCTCCCGAGTGGTGCAGTGGTCTAAGGCACTGCATCTCAGTGCTAGCTGTGCCACTAGAGATTCTGGGTTCGCGACCGGAAGACCCATGGAGCGGCGCACAATTGGCCCAGCGTCTTCCGGGTTAGAGGAGGGTTTGGCCCGGCAGGGATGTCCTTGTCCCATTGACCACTAGCGACTCCTGTGGCGGACACGGTCACCAGGTGTACGGTGTTGTTTCCTCTGACACGTTGGTGAGGCTGGCTTCCGGATTAAGTGGGCATTGTGTCAAGAAGCAGTGCGGCTTGGTTGGGTTGTGTTTTGGGGGAAGCACGGCTCTCGACCTTCGCCTCTCCCAAGTCTGTACGGGAGTTGCAGCGATGAGACAAGACAGTTCCCACGAAATAGGGGAGAAAAGGGGTACTTTTTTTTTTTTTATACAAAAAAAAAAAAAAAAAGATCTTATTAAAACTTGATTTAACTTCTGAGACAAACGACACCGAGAAACAATTGAAGATAATTTCATCAAGTGAATTCTTCTGGAAGCCACAAAAAAAGACCTAAAAGCTGCCCTGTCATAAAACTGTATCAATTGACAAAAATTATCATTGAAAAGTAATAAAGAATTTATAAGCAAGTTATCAACAATTCCTGACAAACTTTCAAAACGCTGCTTTACCCACTCGTGTCCTGACTCTGGCCCAACCCATCGGTTTCTGGGACCAATCAGACGGTCTAGAATGTATTTCCATTCTAGAAATCACCGGGGAGGTACTCTGATTCATTGCGGAGAGGAAACTAACGTCCGTGGGCGTGGCTCTTGGCCGGAGCAAGGCGTTTGGGTAGCCAGGCAACAAGTTCTCAGCTTTTCACAGTGAGTTGGTAACGTGGCGAACAATGCCCTCTAGTGTTAAGAGGAGATCATTGCTTGACTCCCTCACTACTCTCACAATAACACATTATTCACACAGAGCCAGTAACTGTGTCAATATTGATACTCGCCCTGCAAGCATATGCTCAGGTGGCAACTCATCTATATGCATGTGTGGATTACCGAAGTAACTGCTAACTCGCTTTAAAAAAAACTCTATCTACCTCTGTTGTCCTTTGCCAGGACCCCATTCCACACAGTCTCTTGCTCCCAATCCCCCTATGCACAGATTTGAAAACCTTAGACAGGAGATATGGTGCTATTATCACATTGCTTAAATCTCTCTCTCCTATCCTTTTCCGATCTACACAAGTGCTCGCTTGGGTAGTGGCTCAGTATGGCATCACCCCAAGACCCTAACCCTAGACCCTTTTCATTGGCCCCTCTGAAAATATAGGGTTGGTGAAAGCAATATGGTAGTTGTCGAAACCAAGTCCCCCAGGCACTGGGCACACAAACTGAGACGCTGCCTTGTGTCTCCAAGACTGGAGCAGTCTGCCCCCAACAACCCCCCCCCCCCCCTTCCCAATCCCTCCTCAACCAAACTTCCCCTGTTAACAGGTCTCGTGTCTCCAAATCACCCCCCACTCCCACCCCTATATATCAACGTCACATTCATTCTCAGGGCCAACTCCCCAACAAATAGTCCCATAGGACATAGTGAAGCAGCTTTGCCTTCTCAGGGTAGCAATTGGGACAGCAGTCACTACAGATTTGAGTTCCCCTCGTACCCCCAGCCCTGAGAGTCCCCTGCCTCTGTCCGTGCCCCAGCATTGTTTTGGAAATAGGAACCAGGCCTCGGCTGTGCCCACAATGGTTGCCACGGAGACCGAACACATACACACCAGGGGGGGGGGGCAGGGGGCCTGTAGGATTGAGAATAGGCCTGGGAACTGGGTGTGTAGGGATGATGTCAGTATTACAACAGTAGCACTAAGCATGTCATGAGAGGACTGGAGAGGTTGTGTGTGGGTGTGTGTATGGGGTCAATCTATGCATGTTATCAAAAAACTATGCTTACCCCAAGCCTCCCCCCCCTCTCAAATTCTAACTGGGTGAATCAAATCTGAGTGACACAACGCGGCGTATTTGATATGAATGCGTTATGGAATTTCACATAGAAATGAACCAGCTAACAGAATGCGTCATAGGGATTAAAGGTTTATTAATGCTAATGGGGTGTTAATGTCAGATATGGGCAGTGATTGTGGAGGCATGTCTACGCCAGTGGAAACGCCTTGGATCAAAATGTTGAAATTCCTCGTCTATCCTCGTCTTTCATCCCTTGTGTTGTGTTTATCTGCGAGAGACAAGTCTACGTCGGGCTTAGTCCACCGTGTTTTCGGATTGGGGTTAACAATTGTATCGGCTACATAACATCACTAAGTCTCTTTCTCAACACTGAAATTCCCTTGTCTTCAGAAAGAATACTTTCTTTATGCTGTTTGGGCCGATATCCAGTACACAGATTGAGCCCAGTTCTGATATCGGTTCAAATGGAGACATAACTATGTATTAACAACAGGTTCTTGTCCATCTTGCAGGTTATGTTGATCAATGTTTGGGTCACAACTGACTTGTTTTGGGTTATGGCAAGAGACTGGACTGTCAAAGTAGACAGACAATTGTAGTCACTCGCAGCACAAAAACGTTTCAAAACCACTAGACGTGCGTGATATCGAGTGTTGCGTGATATTGAGTGTGCGTGATATTGAGTGTGCGTGATATTGAGTGTGCCTGATATTAAGTGTGCGTGATATTGAGTGTGCCTGATATTAAGTGTGCGTGATATTGAGTGTGCCTGATATTAAGTGTGCGTGATATTGAGTGTGCTTGCTTGTGGCATTAGATAGCACATCATATCAGATAGACAAGTGTAGAGAACTACGTCATAAAGGAGGTACACGGGTGGAGTATTTTTGTGAACTGTAGTGACATAACAGCTGGAGCAGTGACTCACCCGGAGGCGATGAGGGCTCTGGACTGGGCCATGGCGATGCGCTGCAGGGCGGGTCGGCTGAGCCCGGCAAGGCTGGCACGAGGTGGCAGGGGGGCTGCACAGGCCGCTGCTGCTGAAGACACGGGCCCCAGGACACGGGCGGAGGGTGAGGGGGTGCAGGAGGAGGTTGCCGTGGAGATGAGAAGAGGAGCCGGCGCGGGCATTGACGGAGGGCCGGAGGACGCCATGGAGAAGGAAGAGGAGGGAGGAAGAATGACACTGGACGCGATGGAGGAGGGCGGAGGCGGTGGAGGAGGCGGAAGGGGGGGTAGCGGCGGGGGAGGGGGCCGGGTAGAGGTGAGGGAGAGTGCGGCGGTGGCTGAACCCAGGAGGGAGAGCGAGTGGGCGAAGCCGCCGCCAACCCCTACACCACCGCTAGCCCCGCCTGCGGACGTCCTGTGTGGGGACAAGGACCTGGCCATGGAGGAGGGGGGGCGGGGGAGAGTCAACGAGTAAGACCCCCCCATGGCCGAGTAACCACCACCTAGTTTGGGGCTGGGCGGCTTGTTCTGAGGTGGCCTCCTGCCCAGGGTGTGAGCCGTCGCCATGGCGCCTGCCTTGACGCTCAAGACCAGCATGCATTGCTGACAGGCGCAGGGCTGGCCCAGCGATGTGATGGCAGAGGCCGGCAGGGCGCCGCTTGGGTAGGCGCTACCGTTCCCGTTCCCCATGCCCACTCCGGAAACCCCCACCCCCGGCAGTCCTGCAGGGCTGGGTCCCCAGGCGTGGTGTGTCTTGGGAAGGGGCCCCGACACCAGAGGGTAGGCCAAGTCCGAGCGGCGTTGGATGCGGCGGCAGCGCTGCGTCTGCCCATTGATCTGGGTCATGCTCTGAAAGTCGATGAGGTAGCAGAAGCCCAGTGGCGCCAAGTCCAGCCAGGGCTGCTGACGGTCGCGTGCTGCCTGGATGGCGATGCCCACCTCTGTGTCGTAGGCTGTCCACGAGCCTGTGTCGTTCTCCCACTCCCACAACCAGCCCTGGCCCGGCGCCGAAGTGGGGTCGTAGAAGCTGCGACGCACCGGTCGGAGGGTACCTGGGGTAACGGTAGAGAGACGAGGGTCACGCCACAGAACTACAGAGAGGGGAACACAAGAAGGACCTGTTCCAGAAGACCTTTCAACTAACCACATTCAGTCATAACACAACACCGATGACATTTGTAGCACAGTGCAGTAATAGACATACATTGACACAAAAGACTATTGATATGACCTGTTCAAGTGAAAGAAAAGCATGAATAAAACATTTATTTTTTAATTAGGCTTGATTGACTGCACCTTTTTTGTTGGTCTATCTAGACCCAAAAAGGGTTATTTTTTACCTGGAACCAAAAAGGGTTCTGTTATGGAGCCAGCCGCAGAACCCTTTTGGAACCCTTTTTTCTAAGAGTGCAGATGAGCTAAATGTTCTGTAGGCCTTGCAGTAATAATTGTTGTAGACAAGCAAATTACACTACCACCAAATTTGATCAATTG
Source organism: Oncorhynchus gorbuscha (assembly GCF_021184085.1). Taxonomy (NCBI): domain Eukaryota; kingdom Metazoa; phylum Chordata; class Actinopteri; order Salmoniformes; family Salmonidae; genus Oncorhynchus; species Oncorhynchus gorbuscha. Next base: position 26,546,985 of record NC_060193.1, on the reverse strand, counting down.
GTGTGTGCTCCCTAAGAATTTGGGCAAACAGGCTAACAGGTTGCCCCTGGTAACAGCACACCATGTTCTGGATTGTGATTGGTTGCTGGCCTTGGTTGGGCTCAGAGTTGCTCAGAGCTGGTCATGTTTGCTTTCCCAGTCCAGAGACTTAACTCCACGAATGTTGAAAAAACGTTCAGTCCATATCAACTGTCGTCCTATTACCTGGGATTCAAAGAACTCCTAATCCTGGGTTTAACTCATTTATACTCCCAAAGAGTCTTATTAAAGTGAGCATGACTGGCAGACAATGAATGACGGTTGCTTTTTTTTAACGAAGAACACGTTTTGAGAGAATAAATCCAGAGTGCTTGAGATGCCAAGCTGCAATAGAAAACTACATCTTCAAATAACAAGACATAAACCAATATAAATGTATCTATAAACCGTTTGCCGTTCAAAACAATAGGGTTTGAATGTAACGTATACATGAACATACTTATTGAATTATGTAATAGACATATAACAATGCCTGGAATGCAACAGAGTACATTTTTCATCGTATCTGAACTCAACCCAACTACCCCCTTTTCTCTCAATGACCTCAGACTTCTGCAATTCATCTCACCTCCCCCCTCCTTTCCCTCCCTCTGGTTTTGGGACTGGGGCACCCTACCCCCTCTCTCCCCACAGCTATCCCCGCCTGGGAAGCAGGAAAACCGCACAAAAGTGTTTGTCAGCCCCAGGTCGCTAGGTGCACAGCGTTTCCTCCGACACATTGGTGCGGTTGGATTCCGGGTTGGATGCGCGCTGTGTTAAGAAGCAGTGCGGCTTGGTTGGGTTGTGTATCGGAGGACACATGGCTCTCGACCTTAGTCTCTCCCGAGCCCATACGGGAGTTGCAGCGATGAGACAAGACAGTAACTACTAACAATTGGATACCACGAAATTGGGGAGAAAAAAGGGGTGTTTGTCAGCCAAAGTGTTGAGAAGGGCGGCAGAGTCGAAGTTAGACGTCTGACAATTCTTCCCTTTGTGTTTGTCGCCCACTTTCCTCACTTCATTGTGTGAAGACGTCTCTCTGTCTGGAGGGCTAGATACAATCAGCAATAACATTAACAGCCTTAATAAGAGGCACATAAGGGAGAGTTTTGGGGTGAAGTTCAGATAGCCAGTCATAGGTGAGAGTAAATAGAGTAGTTTTTACTTTGGATATTTGCTGCTCACGAGAAAGCATGCGAGACTTGCAGTTGCACTGTGAATGTGAACCCAATCCAGGATTGGAGGCATTTGTACACATGGTTTGGGAATGTGTCATGAAAGAGTGTGAGGAAAGTAGTGTGTAGGATACACACTCTTGATTTCAAGAACAATGTTCTTGAGATCAAAAGGGGAACAAGCTAAAAATGTATGCCAATTTTCCCTCCACATTCTCATCTTTATTCATGATCATGTTTTGAATAATAACGAGAACAGCTCATCCATAACTGTGCCCTACATATACTGTAGATGTCCACTCACGCACAACAACCACCCAGCCAGCACATTTGGTTCCTTGGGAGTTGGGAGCACATATATTTTTGGTTTCACATTGGTTGTGGGAACAAAGCCAGACGTTTCCTGACAGGAAAATGTAGAACCCTCTGTGGAAAGGGTTTCACATGGGACCAAAAAGGGTTCTACCTGGAACCAAAAAAGGTTCTCCTATGGGGACAGCCGAATAACTCTTTTGGAACACTTTTTTCTAAGATTGTGACATGACATCATGCACTACATTGGAGCATGCTGTTATCTAAAAATAAATAGATGGAAATATGTGTAAAGCAACTAAATTGTGCCTGGAAAACTGCACTTAAGTGTGCTCAAACAGTTGTCACTTATCAGGGGCCATATGTATCAAGCATCTCAGAGTACGAGTGCTGATCTAGGATCAGGTCCCCTTTGTCCAATCTTTTTTTATTGTGATCTAAAAGAACCGATCTTAAATCAGCACTCTTATACTGATACACTTGATACATACTGCCTCTGTAGTCTACCGTACGTACAGTAAGACTGGAACGTCTTCTGCGCTCACTACCTCAAGGACTGTGAGCGTACAGTGTGTCACTGCCCAGCTAGCACATAACGTTCTGAGAACCATATGTTTCTTAGTGTTTGGTGGTTGTCCTATGGTTATTTTGCATACAACTTTCCCGGAATGGTGGAGGATAGTTGCTTGGCCTTGGAACATTCTAAGCTCATTTAAGGAACTTGACAAAACAATTATTTTTCTTGGTACTTTTAGGTTCTAGATAGACAGACTGAGAAAAAAAAGGTGCCATCTATCTATCTATCTATCTATCTATCTATCTATCTATCTATCTATCTATCTATCTATCTAGGCTACTCTTCTGCCCCTACCCATGCTATGCAGATCCAAAATCAAAAAATGACAACAATGAGATGCTGAAAGACTCTTGTGAAAGAATGTTCAGTGAAATGCAAAACACATGATCATGAAAAAAACATAACATAACCTCTGTGTTTGGCATAATGGAGGCAGTTAACAAACAAGGCCTTGAAAAATAAATGTGAACTATACACACAACTATACATGCACACATAGGCTAGTCTGCATAAGATGCGGTTGCCTATCAAACAAGAACATAAAGGCTGTTATTAAACCATATTATTTTGTTTCTACGGGCTAACTGGATAGTGTAGGCTATTGCACTGATATGTTGTAGGCCTATGCTACATTATCGGTTTCACTGCGGTAATAACACTGTAATAGCATAGCGCCTATATTCACATTCCCTCAATACACAGTTCGTCAGTCACATTAGTCTTACCTGTATCTTGTCGGAACTGGTGCATGGAATGCAAGTCGATGATGTAGGGCGAGAGGCGAGAGTCCACCTGGCCTAAGACAACACTACCACCCCGTGGGTCGTTGCGGATGACTGCCTCGATGTGGTGAGAGACGGCCGGGCTGTAAGGCCGCCAGCGCCCGTGCTCGTTCAGCCATTCCCATACCACCACGGCCGACGCTAGTAACATCCTACGCCTGCGAAATAGAATAGCACAAAAGCATTTTTAGGTGGTTTTCTTTTGAATATATCCCATTTTAGGTACATATCCGTGCGCAGCTGCATCCATCTTGAGCCATTTGCAAGCTAGGATAGGCTATCGAGATATATTTAGCCTATAATAACAGCGTAACTATAGCTCTGTCAACCTGTAAGTGGCGCCTACCTTCCATGTTGATATTCTGTACAGGTGCAACAATATTTCGTTTCTTTGTTCAAGCGAATCAATAAATCATTAAAATCGTTGTTCATAGGCAGGGGGGTGGGGACAAGCAGGTTCCTTGCATTTTAGCCTGTATTCAGAAAAATGGCGTGTAAATAATTTCTGTGGCATAATCAGTTTTGGTGTGTGAAGATGCTGTGGTGGTGTGCTGAAGTGATGGGATGGATAGGCTACATCATACATCGACAAAAAGCGATTTACTGTAACAGGTGGTTTCATTTTGCGACAATGTAGCCTATATGATTTTCTCATGGTATTATTGTAATACAATGTAACAGATACGCAGTGAGCTTCAACTGGTCACTGTAAATACAAAAAATCCATTAACTATCAAGAGTTCCACGGCTTTATTCCACTGTATATCCTTCACATTTTAGGAATAATTATTTATTTGTAGGTAGGATATAGCCTTAAGTAAATCAATATAGACATATTTACCAATGCCGGATACGTTTAGTTCGCCTTCCGTAGGCTAACGTTACCTACCTCCAATCAAAGCCAGTCCAGTGTAGGCTAGGCTATTCTTGGTTTAGCTACTATCCATCTCGTTATGTTCGAAAGTATTGCCTATAGTAGTGCAAATCCAAGGCTGTTGTTGCGAGAAAATGTGTTTAGGCTATTTGTTTTGGATCTCCACGAAAGCCTGCATAGCCATGTCGTGCAGTTGGTCCATGATGTGTCTTGGTTTTATGAGTGGGGTTGCATTTAAACGCGAGGAACAACTAGAAATAATTCCGTGGGCCATCACCGGTCAAAAATGTATTTTTTACAAAATGTTGCCATGAGTGCGTGGACAAACATTTCACCCAGTGATTTCAACCAGTCCTATCTATCAGCAAGAGGTAATGTAGCCAATCAAATTCCAGAAACATGCCCAATACTCCGCCCATGACTGAGCGGACAAGGAGGGTCGTTTTGCAAGCAGCAGTAGATCTAATTTAAACATTATAAATAAATTACATTATTAAATGTTTTTATGTGGTAGGATGAGTTTAGCTCCGAATTATCACTTGGTGTTGTGATCAATAATTCATTGTAAAGACAATAGGCGTAAGGTTACATTTTCAGTTAAAAAAAAGAAAAGAGTGGAGATGCCGGGGATTGAACCCGGGGCCTCATACATGCGAAGCATGCGCTCTACCACTGAGCTACATCCCCATTTCCTGTAAAAACGATATTCAAAATTGAATATAAAAATGTCTTCGTTGTTTGAAATTGTATTTATGATTTAAAATGTGAAAGTATTATACACGAATTATTGTGTGATTAAAAAACTCAAGTAATAATTCGAATTAGGCCCTTTATTTCAATACAAACAGCTATTCCTAAAATATACAAAACACACATTTAATTTTTCGAAATTTTATTTAACCTTTAACCTAGGCAAATCTGTTAAGAACAAAATTCTTATTTACAATGAGGGCCTACAACGGATGACGTTAGGCCAATTGTGCGCCACCATATAGCACTTCTAATCACAGCTGGTTGTGTTACAGCAGGGGTGTCAAACATACGGCCCGCGGGCCGGAACCGGCCCCCAAGGAGGTTCGATCAGGCCCGCAGGATAATTTGAAAGTGGAAAAAATGCATAAAAGACATGGAATTAATATTTTTAATTCGCTGCAATTCATGGATTATCCGCTAAGGGGCGCACTCTTTCCATCAGAGTAGAAGACAAGCCGCATCACTGAGACAGACTGAAAACAGCAGACGGTATCAATGCGCCATCTGCTGCTTGTTACGACGTTGTTAATACCTTGGTCTCTACCTCTCCGCTACACCTTCATTAGCCAAAATGTCGTTATCCAAACGGAGAAAAGTAGATAAGGAGTGTAGAATTTTCAAAGAAAAATGGACCACGTCCTATTTATTTACAGAGATGCACGGAAAACCTTTGTGCTTGGTGTGTTTGCAACAAGTTTCGGTATTGAAGGAATATAATATTTGACTCCACTACGAGACTCATCACAGCGAAAAATATGACGGCTTGCAAGGACAACTGAGAAGAGATAAGATTAACGAATTGCTGGCGGGTCTGAGGAAACAGCAGTCAACTTTCATCCAGAGCCGAGAAGTCAGTGAAGCAGCGGTAAAAGCCAGCTACCTAATTGCTAGCGAAATAGCATTAGCATCGAAGCCGTATTCCGACGGTGACTTTGTTAAACGATGCATGATGAAGGCGGCTGAACTTGTATGTCCCGAGAAGCGACAAGCTTTTGCCAATATTAGCCTGACGAGGAATACTATAGCAGAGAGGATTTCGGAACTATCGGCAGATTTAGACAGTCAATTGAAACAGAGAGTCAAGTCATTTATTGCATTTTCCGTGGCAATTGACGAGAGCACTGACATCACAGACGTGGCCCAACTGGCCATATTTATTCGAGGAGTTGATGAGACATTGACTGTTACTGAAGAGTTTCTTGAGTTGGTGCCAATGATGGACACCACAACAGCCGAGGACATTTTCGGCTCTGTCGTTGCTGCATTGGACAGAGTTGGAGTGGACTGGTCCCGCGCTGTCAGCCTGGCTACAGACGGCGCGCCATCCATGGTCGGAAAGAAAGCAGGTGTCGCGACAAAGTTCAAAGACAAAGTACAAGCCCTTAATGGAGGAGATCGTTTCTGGACATTTCACTGTATTTTGCACCAGGAGGCATTGTGTTGCAAGTCGCTGAAAATGGACCACGTCATGGAGGTGGTTGTTCGCACTGTAAATTTCATCCGGTCCAGAGGTCTGAACCATCGTCAGTTTGACAAACTTCTCAGCGACAGCAACATTACCCACAGCCTGCCATACCACACTGAAGTGAGATGGTTAAGCCGAGGCGCTGTGCTGAGGCATTTCTTTGATCTACGAGAGGAAATCGGACAGTTCATGGAGAAAAAAGGAAAACCGGTGTTGGAATTACAATCTCAGGAATGGCTACGGGACCTTGCATTCTTGGTTGATATTACTGAACACTTGAACAATCTGAACAAAATGTTGCAAGGCTGCAAAAAAGTTGTCACACAGTTTTCTGACAACATACATGCATTTAAGTTGAAGCTGACTTTGTGGGAGATGCAACTGGCAAATGGCAACCCTGCTCATTTCCCCTGTCTGAGAGAGATGTGTGTGTGACCAGACCTGATGCGGACATGAAACGGTACAAAGACAAAATTGCAGGACTACTGCGGGAGTTTGAGAAACGTTTTCAGGTATTTGGTGAACTTGAGACAGAATTTTCAGTTTTTCGCTCACCTTTCACAGTTAAAGCTTCTGATCTGCCGGTCGAAATTCAGCTAGAGATAATTGATTTGCAGTGTGATGCAGATTTGAAGGGCAAATTTGCCTCTGTAGGTCTGGACAGATTTTATCAGTATCTACTACCAGGGTACCCCAAATTAACAGCCCTGGCTGCTAAAATTTTGTGCATGTTTGGGACAACCTACCTTTGTGACCAAATTTTCTCAGTGATGAATATCAATAAAACAAAAATGCGTTCAAGGCTCACAAACAAGCACTTAAATGACATTCTGAAAGTGACAGCTAGTCAGGACATGACACCTGGTGTTGATGCACTTGTACAGGCCAAAAGATGCCAAGTTTCAGGTACAAATACAAGTCCAGACTAGACTAACACCTTTAAAATGCTGCCTTAGATACTGTTTGCATTGAAAGAATACAGCTCTGTGAAGATGAATCCTTACTGTGGTGATTTAAAAAATGTGCACTTTAATGTTAGTCAGCAGCTTCAAAACAAAAGTTGTGTGATGGAATTCTACTGTTCATACAACTCCATAAATTTTCAGTATGTATTGTATGTGTATGTATGTTTCATGTATGAAGTTTACAGATTTACAGGACAGGCAACACTTTCTTCATTACACATTTAAAATCACTCTCCTTAGTTTGTAAGGTGTACGCAGGGATTTACATTTAGATTTTATATGCGTATGTGTAAGTGGTTTAAAAATTCCTTTCTTTAAAAGTCTCATTTAATCTTAAAGTGCATTACTATATTTTTCAGTACCAATTAAAGTTTTGTGCCTTTGTACAATCAGTGGGATCAGTTGCAATGCATATTTGTGAATGATAAAAGTAAATTGCACATTTGTCTAAGGAAATATGAGGTGTTTCATGAAATGTTTTGTAAAAGGATAGTTCATTAAATTTCAATATTTTCCTAATGTTCTTGTGCTTCTTTACACCAAAACAAAGGAAAGACATGATATTTTGGTTATTTATAGCAGAGTATGGTATAATTTTAATGGTCCGGCCCACTTGACATCTCCCTAGGCCGTATGTGGCCCACGATGCGAAATGAGTTTGACACCCCTGTGTTACAGCCTAGATTCGAAACAGAGAGTCTGTAATAAGGACTCTATCGCTGATATGCAGTGCTTTAGACCACAGCGCCACAAATGTTACAATAGTAATAAGACTAATGCAGAAAACAGTGCCACTCAAAACCTGAGCTTCATCATATGAAACTTTTAAAAAAGCTTTTAATATCTAAAAAATATTGTTTAATGTATTCATTCTGCAATTGTTGCTCTTGTCAGTCCCTTTATTAACTTTGATTTATTATTTCACACACTTTTGTCTCTGTTGCTCTTTGCTCGGATTGTTGTAATCTGGTTGTAACACTGGTTTGTCAGGTTTACAATTTACAATTATGATGATAATGACGACAAAACCTACAGTCAAGCGCTATTGCTGTACAAAGGTAAAATTAAAATTAAAAAAGATGAAATATGGAACTATTTTCCCTCGCTGATCCTTCCTTCACAATGCAGTCACATCATCCTTGTCTCTGCCCCCATCACTCCTATCTTCAGACCAGATGGCACTACCAGAGAACTGATGCAGGTCTATCAGCAAACCTCCTCCTCCACTTTTTTCTCCTCCCACTGCTCCCTCATCACTCTCTCCATCCTCTTTGCTTTCCCACTTTTCCTCCATATTCTCCTCTCTCTCCTCCTCACGCTCTCTTATCTCTTCCTTCTCACCCGTGAGCTTTGCTCTCTCCCTCAGGTCACAGCCCTCCATGCTGGAGTAGTCATCCGACGAGTCATCCCCTCTGTCTTCCCTCTCCTCGCCCTCCTCCTCCCCCTCATTTTCCCTTCCCTCGCTCCCTCTCTCCACATCCCTCTCTTCATTTTTGTGTTCCTCCTCTCTTATGGCCTCCTCATCCGCGCCAAGGGGCCACAGCCGGCGCCCAAGCCGCACTTCCAGGACTCTGACCCCAGCCATGATCCGGTCCCTGGCCCCATCCTGCCCATAGACCAGTTGGCGGACTGTGTACTGGCCATTAGTCTTGCGGTTCAGCCACATGTACAGGAAGACCAGGAGGCAAACAAGGAAGACCAGGAGGAAGAAGGCGATCAATACTTTTCTGGTGGATGTCGTTTTGTCATATACGTTGTTCATGCCTAGAAGTGAAGAGTAAAAATTGGAATGACTGTTTAGACTGACATTTGAAAGGGACATTTGGTTGGGATCTGAACGCCAACTGAATCTGGATCTAAGGGGTTTTACACTGTCTGTATGATTCAGATCCTGAAGTGTTTGTTTGGCCTGATCTGCACTGTAAACAATTATATTTCAATTGTCAAACCAAATTTAAATGGAATTGACCCCACCTTGATGGTCACAAAATACAAGTCTCTTAATCTAAAGCTGTTCAAGTCCAGTCATGCTTGGCCTTTTATTAGAACAAAATAAATCCTCTCAGAATATCAAAACCATAAACCCACCCTTATTGGGATGAACGGGTTCAGATTGATTTGATTTCGCAATGTACCTCTTCAAATAGTTCTCCGAAAAGTTGAAGAAATCCAAGGCCAAACTCTGCCGTGAAGGAGATCTAGTTTACTGGAAATTGAGGGTGCTCTTTTCTTTCAACTGCAGCTGATCCATACATAGATGTATTACTGGATCTGTAAATAAAGTATATGGACCATTAGTTACCTACTGCCCAAAACATGTCAATATCCATGCAGCAAAATCTTTACAGATAATTACACCTTAAAGAAATATATGTGGCAGAAACGTAGATTTTCCCACACTTTTTTCTAAAGGATAAAGTGAGGCTTGTTCTGAATGCAGCCTGAAACCTGCCTATGAATAATAATACAATGAATGTGTCACGACACCACCGAGGTGTATAGGCAGGTGTCACGGTGACTGATTATGAATGGTTCTGACAGGTGTCATTTCATGGTAGTTGACTTGCCGTGTCATTGTTGTATTGTTCTGTACAGTGTACTGTCACTATATATGCAGCATCCCACCCATTTAGACACAGGAAGTGTCTGTGAAGCCATGATTCTGCCTGAGTGACTCACTAACAGGAAGCCAGCGTACTCTCTCTCTCTCTCTCTCTCTCTCTCTCTCTCTCTCTCTCTCTCTCTCTCTCTCTCTCTCTCTCTCTCTCTCTCTCTCTCTCTCTCTCTCTCCCCTCTCTCTGTCTTGCTCACTTTTTTTTACAGAGAATCTACATTTCCGCCCCACATATTTCCATCTACCATAGCATCCTACGCTTTATTGCAGGTGACAGTTTTAATATGCATCACTGTATTCTGTATCAAAAGGTTGGCTGGTCCTCATTAAAGTCCCGTAGATCATTTAATTCCTCCCTTTTCATTTACAAAGCTCTACTACCCAAGCTTCTAACCTACCTCACTTCACTGTTAAAATGTTAAAATATGAGACACCAAACCCGTTCACAGGGATGGTTACCTCTCGAGGTTCCACTAGTACATAACGATCTAGGTAAATCCGCCTTCAGTTTTAGTGCCTCCCATTTTTGGAATAGCCTGCAGAACTCCCAACATCTAGACTCTGGTAACTCTATGGCAGTTTAGGACTTTAATGTTGAATGAATTTAATGTGGATTGCAACTGTTTGGATTCAATGTAAATAATTGTATTTGTGATGTTTTGAAGTTGTAGTGTTGATTCTGCAATTTGTAGTTAATTTTATTTTTATTTATCATTTTGAATTTGTTGTATTGTAAATGAGACCCTGGTCTCAATAAATAAAAGTTTAATTTTTTGTTGTTGTTTCAACTATTATATACATAGATATGGATGTCGACAAGTTATTTAAAAACGTATGTTTTGCAATAAGTGTACCTGTTCTCCCTCCCTGGCCTGTGTGGATAGCTGACACATTGAACACTAATTGAATATAATAAAGAAGACTAATAAATATTTCTAGTTCGTACATGAATGCAATGGGATTCATGTATGTGGACTTGTTGTTTCATATGATGTACAAATGTGACATTCTGCTCATCAGATGAAAGTTATTAACGAAGCACAGCTAATCTCAACTAGATTACCAATTAGACTATGCAAAAAAAAATAAAAAATTATTTAACCTTTATTTAACTGGGCAAGTCAGTTAAGAACTAATTCTTATTTATAATGATGGCCTACCGGGGAACAGTGGGTTAACTGCCTTGTTCAGGGGCAGAACAACAGATTATTACCTTGTCAGCTCGGGGATTCGATCCACCGAACCTTTCGGCTGGCTACCTGCCGCCCCAAAATATGATAGTCAATCTTTTCTCTCTCTTTCTACAATGCCTTTACATTTCTGCATATGACTTTACATGTTTTCACATGTAGTAGGCAGCCATGGTACAGTATTGGTGCGGAGCATAGATTAATAAAGATCCCACGGTGCAATGTGCTATTAACATACTCCATCTGTTTATATGTCTATTACATATGCACCATCATTTAGTACAGATAATCTAAATGTTTCAATCAAAAGCCCACTTGATATGGAAGTATTAACTACACTCTTTAGACCCGAATACAGATTCTTACATTTCTGAAAGTAAATAAAACAGGGACACAGACAAAGAGTTGGTGTGACAGAGAAAATCAAGACAACGTGGAAGGAGAGAAACAGTGGTGGTAGGGAAGTGAGGAGGAGATGTGGAAAGAGATTGGGAGGAGAGTGTGAAGCTGAAGGATGGACATGGAGAGAGTGGAAAGATGATACAATAAATGTCAAATAGAAAACGAGAAATTTGAATTATGGTCAGTAGATTTTTAAAAATCTATAAAACTCACCAATGTCTTGCTCTAAATGAACATGCTTTAGGATGGTTTTGAAAAAGATTAACAGACACCCAGAGAGGAAGCAAGAACTCACAGGCGTGTCAGTGGTGGAACTTTTTTTTACTAGATAAGGGGATGCATAAATTTAAAGAAGGGCATGTAAGAATTAGAGCAGGAGGGGGATATAATGTGGGTGGAGAGAGACAGAGAGAGAGAGAGAGAGAGAGACAGAGAGAGAGAGAGAGAGACACAGAGAGAGAGAGAGAGAGAGACAGAGAGAGAGAGCGAGAGAGAGAGACACACAGAGAGAGAGAGAGAGAGAGAGAGAGAGAGAGACAGAGAGTACAGCGCAGAGATTAGCAAATCCACACCCAAATATAGAAAGAGGAAGGTGTAGTGTGCTTTCATGTATGACAGAAGGTGTGACAGTTGGTGTACAGGGTAAGGTTGTGGTTTGGTTCCTTTCAAGTAAGTCTGATCTAATATGTCTCCAATATGCTATGGAATTTATTTGTACAGCCATAGGAAGTTAACAGCTGCAAAGGAACCCACCTACAGTATGAACATACTGCACCTGCAAAGTCCAAATATGCATAAAGTGGATTAACATAACTGGACCTACTGATTCTGCTAATAAACACCAACTCTCATCAATGCAGCCTAAGCAAGTGAGATGTATTTGAGTTGCACCAGGTCCCATTTTGTTCTATCCAGACTTGCACAAATAATATTTATACATATTTTATTATTTGTTTTAAACAGTCAATGCATGGTTAGAGTTGAGTTTGTTCGCTGAAGTGCAGAACTACTCAGCTGACACTGCAGAGCCCAGAAGCAGGAAGTGAATGATGGAGCACGGGCAGGTTCAAAAGAAATGCACAGAGCTGATGTGCTTTCAGCCTTGAACCACATCCTGTTATGTGCTCCACTGGCTAGTACAAACACAACACCAGAAACTACTGGGGAACCATAAAGATTCCGTATGTTTGAAGCCTACTAACAAATGCACTGTATGATCTCTTAATGGGGTTTTATTCAATTTCAGCAATAACGTTGTGGGAGGACTACACTTGATGGTCCATTTGTAATGCAGAATTTCATTGAGTTCTTTCCAAAGACTCTAATTTTCTTATTTCCAAAGAAGCCCCCTTCTCTGAGGAACCAATCAGAACAGCCTTAGTAACATGCTTGCTTTACCCTGTGTTATTGACTTGTTAATTGTTTACTCCATGTGTAACTCTGTGTTGTCTGTTCACACTGCTATGCTTTATCTTGGCCAGGTCGCAGTTGCAAATGAGAACTTGTTCTCAACTAGCCTACCTGGTTAAATAAAGGTGAAATAAAACATTTAAAAATTATAACACAAGATAACCACTGTGTTACACAGTGTATCATAAACATTCATGATCTGTGTTTAATATGAAACTAAATAATTGTACTACTGGTTGTAAACACTGAGTGTACAAAACATTAGGGTCACCTTCCTAATATTGAGTTGCACCCCTTTTGCCCTCAGAACAACCTCAATTCACTGGGACATGGACTCTACAAGGTGTCAAAAGCGTTCCACAGAGATGCTGGCCCATGTTGCCTCCAGTGCTTCCCACAGTTGTGTCAAGTTGGCTGGATGTCCTTTGGGTGATGGACCATTCTTGACACACAGGAAACTGTTGATAGTGAAAAACCCAGCAGCGTTGCAGTTCTTGACACAGTCGACCGGTGAGCCTGGCACTTCGTACCATACCCCATTCAAAGGGACTTATATCTTTTGTCTTGCCCATTCACCTTTTGAATTTCACACGTTCACAATCCATGTCTCAAGTCTTAAAAATCCTTCTTTAATCGGTCTCCTCCCCTTCATCTAAACTGATTGACGTGACAAGGAATCATAGTGTTCTCCTGGATTCACCTAATCAGTCTATGTAACGGAAAGAGCAGGTGTTCCTAATGTTTTGTGTACTCACTTTTCTATTTTTGGTGGGTCAATACACTGCCTTATGAAGTAATTTCAATGAGAGCTAAGACTTCCTGTCATGTGACCTGAGAGGGTTAATAAGGGGCCATTCTACAACCGCAAAAGAGGAAGGACTGTTTATTGGAAGAGTCGCACAGTGGAGTGTCATTTTCATCCCCTATTGGTTCACAACCATACAAAACATGTGTAGTATGACAGTGAATGAATAAATATTAATCTAGTAAATAAATTAATCATGTGATGAGCTTGATGTGAGCTAGCCTGGTCCCAGACCCATTTGTACCGTCTCGCCAACTCCTGTGGTCGTTGTCGACAATACAGCCAAAAGCAGATCTGGGATAAGGCTAGATATGAACTGTACCCGAGGGCTGCAAAACGGTGAAGTATAAACTGCTTACAAATGCAAAAAAATCTAAACGTAACACAGTGAATATTCTTTTTCAGTTCCGTCGAACAGTTGAGCATTGTATGCCCTTTCTTTCCTGTCTTCAAATACAAACCACAGCTGCTGCTATATTTGTCTAAGACAGTGGTATTCAAAATCAGTGTCAAATCAGTGTTCATTATTTGCCACATTTTTGGGGGTAAGAATATAGATTATTGTATGGGACAATATACAAACCTTTTTGAGAAAGATCATTTGAAAAATACAATTTTATTGGGTAAATGTATTGTGGATGGTTGTGCACGTAAACATCATAATGTACAGATTTTAAGGTTGTTATTAGTTTTCGGGGGAGGGTCGTGAGAAATACTTGCGGAAAAAATGGAGTCCCAGCTAAAAAAAGTTTGAATACCACTGGTCTAAAATGATTATACTTAGTTCTACTGACTTGGAAAACATCATTCACACAGTAAAAAAAAAAACTCCTCCTCAAATTGAATTGCAACTTTCTTTAGTTCTGTGCCTCATGACAGTCATAGAACTGCTATGATTTAAATTGTATGATATTAAGTTTGTTCTACTGAGAACACATTTTCTGAGGTAACACTTTACTTGAACTCTCTGTTATAAACTGTCATTGGAGTTTACAACACCTTGTGACAAATTATACTGCATGTTGCTAGTCAATCTGCTTTTGGCTTCACCAAAGGGGGGATCATTCACCTAAGACAACTTAAGTTGGAGAGCACAAATTTAGTGTTACCTTCTCTTCGAAGGCAAAAAAATTGAAATACAAATCACACAAGAGATTAACGACATACATGATAGCAATCATTTAAGGTACCTCCAACTCAAGTCCTTCACATCATTTGTAAGAAAAATCCCCATATCAAAATCAACAATATTTGCAAATTGACCAATGTTTTTTCTTTGTATGTCGACATAGGCGCCATACAACATAGTCTAATACAATTTAACCCAATCGCAATTAACCTGTGCAGTTTTGTAAACAGTATACATCCATTTTAGCATATAGATTTATAATGTTAATACCAATGGTCGGACTTCATCTCTTCAGCTAATCTAGGGTAAAAGATTCCTATGATGGAATGGAAAAACAATGTATAGATGCATACTTGTACAAACGTATAAGTAGGAATAATAAACTGGAGTATGACGTTTGATATGCATCTCGGTTAGCAGCTCTAACTACCCGATTAAACAATCCCTAACGGATTCACAATGTGAGTGCTTCAATGAGAGCAGCGACTGGAAATTACCTGCCTATCTACTTGACAACACTTGTTGAGGGTGTATTCATATTATACAAAATAATGTAGACAGATGTGCCATTTTCTAAATGTGCCAAATTAACATAGACCTTTGTGCCAGTTGTCATACTGTATGGCATAAGGATTCGTGAGTAGGCTACAATTGAATCCTCATGTCTTCAGTTTTGTAGTGATACACAATATTGGATACTTAAATGTATACACCTTCAAATAGTGTCACCATTAACACTCCTTAATAAAAACTGGTAACATGTCTTACTGCAGTATGGAAGTCCTATGCAGATTATCCCCCTTCATCCTATATCACCCACTATCCAACTGAATCAGCATCTAAAGAGTTGTAGGGTGCATCTAAATGGTGTTTCCTTCTTTTCTCGTGTCCTTCTCTCTACTCGCCTCCTCCTCAAAATGCATTGGAGAAGGTCCGAGGGTAGGAACCTCTGACCTTTTCCTCCAACGCGTTTTGAGGAGGCGAGGAGAGAGGAGGACACGAGGAAATACAATTGAGATTCACCCGCAGAACCCAATTGGTCTCTGTACACCTTCACTATAATAG